>NW_025335268.1:95705482-96247063 GCF_004798865.1 Varanus komodoensis
CACTTTCAGCCTCTGAGTGTGGACTATTGTGTTATCTGAACCCAGTCACTGACTCCCTTGGAATCCCTCCATTCCCCTAAGCCAGTGGTGGCTAACTCCATAGCACAGAGGTAACTTTGCTGTGCAGTTTGAATGGAAGGCAAGCACTGTGGATTCCTCTGGCCCACAATGGAATCCCCTTACCAAATGAGTTTCTGCTTCATATTGCTGGCTATGTCTTGCAACCTCAACTGGAACTTCTTATATTACCTTAAGTGTAACCTCCAAAAGATAAGAGGTGAGGTGGTGGTACTTTTTGTCCTAGCAGAGGTAATATTTTAATGCAAGAGCCTTGCCCCCAGCTTGGGAGTGAGCCACTATCTCAATCTTTCTTCTGGGTTATCTGTTTTCTGTCACTGGTTAGATGGGGAACTTTTTGTCAGCCCCTCAAAGCTCTCCTTGACTACATGCCAAACAGCTGCTAACTTGGGATATAGTTTAAATTAGCTCTTTCAAGGTGAACTAGTCTATGCTTTTCCATTTGACAGGAGTGCCCTAGTGGCATTGTTAATGAAGAGAGCTTCAAGCAGATCTACTCACAGTTCTTCCCACAGGGAGGTGAGTTCTACACCCAGTCAAGAAAGGCAGATAGTTTGAAAAATTTGGGAGGCCAGATGAAACCAGTATCATTGTTACCCTGCCCACTGTTTCAAGCACATTTCCTTGCCCAAGCAAACTGTACATCTTGCTGCCTTGCAGTTAAACATAGTCTTCCCTTCTCCTACTTTTAAATGGGATCTTAAGACCATTTTCTCAAGCAAGCTTTTAAAAGTCAGCCTGCGATTTTACCTTTTGCAGAGCGATCATGTGGAGGTGCAGGTGGAGGATCTGTGGTTGTTCCACCACATCCAAAGTCCTGTTGCTTGCTGTGGTCCTGGGGGAAGGCTTTTCCCCTCTCTTTTTAAACTGCCCCTGTCAATTGAAGGAATTTATTATGTCAGCTCCTGGGCTGGCAGGAGACCAGACCTATTTTAGGGGAGAAGGGGGCATAGGATCCAGTGGATCAAAGGCTCCTCCTGGACTGCCTGTTCCTAGTCTCAGCACCGGCAGTACAGCAGCAGCACTTTGAATCATTGCATTGGAGAGTCCTTCCGTGCTAGATGTCCTTCTCTACCCATGGACCTCCTCTCTGCAGCTGAAAAAGGAGATCCAGAGCATCTGTGCCTCCTTAGGAGCTGATCCCTTGTTCACTGATTGCTAGTATAGTTTTTATGCTGCTATCTTATTACTGCTATTCATTTGTTTTTATTATTAGGAATATTATTAATCTGCTGTGATGTATTTTCTTACTGGTAAGCTACCATAAACATAATTTATTAAATTAAGATGGTGCTTCAGTTTCATAATACATATGACCTCTGTACCAAGAGGGAAAGACAATAATTTCAGGGTGCACAGAAACATCTTTCCAAAAGCTGCAGTGGTAATCACTTTCTCTTCTTGTTTCCTGCCTGCTCCCAGTTAAACTGCTGAAATCTGGTAAACTGTGCAGAGTACAGAATCTCCTGATCATTTGCTTTGATGTCCCTCTCTTTAGATTCCAGTACATATGCAACATTCCTTTTCAATGCATTTGACACTGACCATGATGGCTCTGTCAGCTTTGAGGTAAGATTCCATTAATATTTATACATTTACGTTTATTGGCCTTCCCTACAACAAATACCTCTCTGGGTGTGTTGTAAATTAAAAACAGCAATACTTATCTTTTTGATTAAACATTAGATGGGGCGGGCTTTCTAGTGCTGCAAAATTACCATATTAAGGTAAAACATCCCCACTTCAAGTATAGGCTGATGGGATCTCAGCTAGCAGGAACTAATCAAGGCAGGGTTCTTGGGGTTGTAGTGGACCACTCAATGAAATGTCAGTCCAGTGCACAGTTGCTGTGAAAAAGGCAAAGTCCATGTTAGGCATAATTAGCAATGGAAGAAAAAATAGAACTGCCACTGTTTTATTTCCGTTATACAAATCTTTGGAGCAAATACACTTAGGATATTGTGTATAGCTGTGTTGGTCTTACCTGAAAAGGATCACTATTGAGTTAGAAAAAGTGCAGAGATGGGCAACTAAAATGATCGAGGGATTGAAGCAATTCCCCTATAAGGAGTAGCTATAATAACTGGGATTATTTAACTTAGAATAAAGACAAGGAAGGGAAGACAGAATAGAAGTGTTTGACATTATACAAGGTGCGAAGAAAGCGGAGAGGGGAGACATGCCATGAATGTAATTGGTGGGAGATGTAGAACAGTTAAAAGAAAGAACTTCTTCACACAGTGTATAAGTAAACTGTGCAGTTTACTGCCACAGGAACTAGTGAGGCCCACCAATTTGGATGGCTTTAAATGTGACTGGACAAATTCATGGAGGAGGCTATCAATGGTGACTAGCCTTGCTGGGTATGTACTGCCTCTGTTTTCACAGGCAGCATGCCTGCATATACAAGTTGCTAAGGAGCTTGGCCAGGTGGAACTCTGGTACCCATCCTGCTGGAGGGATCCTGTGGACAGCTGGTTTGACACCATGTGAACGAAGTGCCAGACTGGACAGACCATGATTCAGCATGGCTTTTCTTATGTTCTTATCAGAATTAATAAGGATACCCTGCTTCTATTTACACATAGTGCCTTGTAGAAGTATTCATCCTGAATGACTTTTCTACATTGTGTTGTGTTACAACCTGAAATTGAAGTTGATTTAATTGGCATTGTTGCCACTTAATGTATACAAGATATACAACTCTGTGAAAGTAGGAAATAATTTTATTGTGGCACTAAAGTTAAGGAAACAAAAATGAACTAGTACTTACTGGTTGCATAAATGTTCCCCCCTTTGTGGCTGCATACCTAAATAAATTCTGGTGTAGCCCACTGCCTCCAGAAAACCATATGTAGTTGACTGGAGTTCACTTGTGTGCAGTTTGAGTACTATATGATCCCAAACTTAGTACAACTGTTTCTGGAAGGCTGCAGAATTTGTTGGAGAGCATATCTAATCAAACAGTATCATGAAGGCCATGAAAAAACCCCCTCTGAGATAAAGTTGTGGAGAAGGCTATCCACCAAAAATCAGAGACTGGGCAAGAAAGGCATTACTCAGAGGAGCAACCAAAATGTCAGTGGTAATGCTGAAGGAGCTAGAGAGATCTGCAGCTGACATGGAAGTAGCTGTTGACAGGACAGCTATCACCTGGATACCCATAAAGCCAGGCTTATGGAAGAATGGAAAGAGAGAAGCCATTGCTGAAACAAACTCGTATCGAAGTCCCCGTGGAGTTTGCAAAAACAGCACATAGGGAACAGAAGCAAACAAACTGAAAAAGCTTCTCTGTGTGATGATACCAACACTGAATATTTTGGCTTAGCTGCACTTGTGTAGCACAGGACCAACAGTGCTTATTACCCAGAACACACAATCCTCACAGGAGGCATGATGATGGCTACATGATGCTGTAGGGACACCTTTCCTCAGCAAGGACCAGGAAGCAGGTCAAGATTAAGGGCAATGTGTATGGAGCCATACCCAGGGCAGATTTAGAGAAAAACCTGTTGTTGTCTACAGGGGACTTGGGACTGGGATGGACGCATACCTTCCAGCAGCGCAATGATGCTAAACACACAACCAGAATAAACGGGAATGGATTAAAACAAGAATCTGAATGTCCTAGGGTGGCCCACTCAAAGCTCAATTGAACTGAGAATCTGTGGCAAAACTTGAAAGTTACTGACAGCGATGGAAAAGTTTTGCCAGGAAGAACATTGCTTTGCGAACACTGCAGGATCCAGCTGCACAAAGCTGACAGAGACTTACCCAAGAAGACATGTAGCTGTAATTACTGCCAGAAGTGCTTCTGCCAAGTATTGATTCGCTGGGGTTAAAACTTATGCAACCAACCAGTGCCAGTTTGTTTTTGTTCACTTTTCTGCCACTGTAACAATACTTGCACCCTCACAGCACTGAGTAACATGTTATAGCACAAGAAAATGTGTAAATGTCAAAAGGGGTGAATACTTCTGCAAGGCACTGTATACACAGGTCACTTATGTGACAAACCGAAGTGTCAAATTAAAGCAAAAGTACGTAGAAATTGATTACAGATGGCCCCCAGACTTCACAAATTGAACTGCAACATTAACTATATTCCCAAGCTGTTGACAAAAGCTTTTCTGGATTTAAAGATCTGTACCCAGCATAGACGTGTATGCTGCTTTCAGTGCATGCAAACAGCTTGTCCTACAGCTTCATCATCCCTAAAAATATATAAAAAGCTACTCCTGCACTCATAGTGAGGCACCCACCTGAGCCTTGCCACTCAGCTGGTCAGTGGGGCCACCTGCTGGATGTGCTTGGATCTACATTTCAGGGCTGTCACGAATTCTAAATTAAGACCCACACTTTGCTGAGAAGTCAGGGCAATTGGACAGGTCCTCTTTCTGCCTCCTGCAAACAAGCAGAGAAGCCACAATGGCTCTCTTTCCTGCACAGTAATTTTCTAAAAAGTTTTGTGGACTGTTATTTGCATGTATGAATTATATATTTCTGCTCCCAAGTGCACTAGCCACAAAATTGCTGCCCGAATGTGAAAATGTCACACTATGTTGCAACTAGGAGTGTCAGAAGGGAGTTCCACAAAAAAGTGGAATGAAAGTTGAGAATCTTGCTCTTGATGATAGTCCAACATTATACACTGTTGTTAAAAACGCACTCGTGGAAAGACAGATGGAAAGATGGCTGGAGAAATCTCTAAGGATGCAATCCTTTGCTGTTTGTGGGACTTCCATTCAGTTTAAACATCCTTAGAATCACACTGTAGAAATATTAAAAGTTGAATTATTTTTCCTGGGGGCATTCTTCATTTAATAACTATGAATGGGACCTGGTAGTTTGTACCTACTGGATCCACTCCATGTTCTTGCAGCTGTAGTGCTTAAGTCACAGCCTTAGTAGCACATGGGCTGTACTTGGTTGATTCCTCAGCTCATCTTTCTGCTTTATTCTCCTACAGGATTTTGTGGCTGGCTTGTCCATTATTCTGCGTGGCACTGTAGATGATCGGCTCAATTGGGCCTTCAACCTCTATGACCTGAACAAAGATGGCTGCATCACCAAAGAGGTATATATAAAGCAGCCTCCCCCAATCTGGCATCTGCCAGTTGTTTTGGACTACAACTCCCAGAATGCCTATCCATTTGCCATGCTGGCTGGGGCAAATGGGAACTTACATATACCCCAAATGTCTGGATAACCCCAGGTGAGGGGAGGCTGATATAGTGATCTCTAAAGAGGATAGACTCTCCTAGTCATCTACTTTATGACTCTTCTTTGGTACTCTGACTTACAGGAAATGCTGGACATAATGAAATCCATTTATGACATGATGGGCAAGTACACATATCCAGCCATGCATGAAGAGGCACCTCGGGAACATGTGGAAAACTTCTTCCAGGTGAACTTAAAATCCAGACATTTCCATGTCAGTACCTTGTTCCTCATCCACAAAAATGTTCCCACTGCTGGGAATTGAGACTGTGGGTTATTTTGGTCCAAATATTTGAATGGATCTTCTTCCTAGAAGCCTCAAACAGGGCTTTGTCAAAGCTTTAGCCTTCCCATATGGAAGCTTGCGTTCCTCTCTTGCAGTCTTTACTGTAGATAGCACCCCTCATTTCTTTTAAATCCTAGCATTATATTCATAGTCTTGAACCTGTTTGTAACACCAGTTATTTGATGTCTCCATGGATACCTGCAAAATGATTAAAAGGAGAAAGGGAACCATTATCTTCCAGTAGTGCCTTTCAGGTTTCCCCAGTGCAGAGACAAGGTTGCTGAACCATCTCTGTCTTGAAGCTGGAAATGTGCTTTTTGATTTTTGGTGTTGTAGAGGGCTTCTATTACATAGAAGCTGCTCCTAAACAAGCCTCTCCTTCCATTTACATTTCTCTTTGCTTGCATTTCAGAAAATGGATCGAAACAAAGATGGTGTGGTGACTATTGAAGAATTCATTGAGTCCTGCCAGAAGGTAATATAATTTTATCCCTGGATAGCCATTAGCCCACTATATTTTTTTTTGCAGCAGCTAACGAAAGGTATAGCCAGCCTTTGTTACCTTGTTCTAAAGCAGGGGAGGGCAACTTGTGGTCCTCCAGCTAGTTTGGCTTATAACTCCCATAAGCCCCCGCTATTGACTGTGCTGGGCAAGACTGGTGGCAGTTGTAGGCCAAAACAGCTGGGGGGGGGGTGCATAAAATGTCCACCTTTGCTTCAGGGGTTACAGTGAGGACTCTTGGGGAAGAATGAGAAAGTGAGAATGAACTTCCCAGTAAGTGTGTCACCGCAGTGCATTAAAAAGTGACGGGATATTGCAACATTGGCACAGGATCCAGAATTCCACCTTAACGCTAAGCAAAAATGTGGGGAGAGATTGTTGTAAAGGATGCTTTTGTTCAAATTAGTGTTTGTGGAGCAAGAGACAAAGTTGAGGCATCCTCTTCTATCACAGTAACACAGTTCTAGAATTTCTTCTTAATTTTCCCCTTAGCTCTGCACTTCTTAATTCTCACTCCCACAACAAAAACTATGATGCTATTCTGTCTCCGGCAGGATGAAAACATCATGAATTCCATGAAGCTTTTTGACAATGTGATCTAGCTGGCTGCTCCTGGAGCCCAGACCTTCACACACACACCCCCAGGACTTCTCTCCTTGGCGTACTCCTCTGAGGCACTCTTCTCTTAGCTGCATGGACAAAGCAGCCACTTGTCCAAAGCGGACTAGGCAACTTTTGTGGAGACAATCTTCATGTATTTCAGATGCAAGTGAGGTGGAAGTGCCTGCAGTGGGAATCCAGCGGGAGGCTGCAACTGGGTTGGGCCAAGGCCCAGCAAGGGGACTGGCCTAGCATTTGCAAGCATTTTTTCTGGGCACTGAAGACAAAACAGAACAATCTGCTGCCTCTCCCAGAAAACTGCACTGTCTTGTCACTAATTAGTGTGCTCACCCTTTAGGACCTGCTAAAACACAGCAACCCCCCAACCTGTCACAGGTGCTCCAAGAGGGTTCCACACCACAAATGGCAATGCAATCCTGGTTGCGAAGAACTCACAAAGGATTTGGTGTATGTACAATCTTACCCATTCCCTACAGTGAGGGGGCTCCATCTGATCTGCACCAAGGCTTTCAGTGCACATGTCCTAACACCCCAATGCTTCCAGCAATGGAGACTTTTCCCAATGTCAAAGCATCTTGCTGTTTTGGCACCAAATCCAATTTAATTCTTAGCAACTTTGGAAAACAGTTGCAGCAAGGGAAAAGAGGGTTAAGTGGGATTTTGCTTTGTGGATTCTTTCCTTTGCACCCTCAACAGAAAGTGCCATTCAAGGGAGGCAAGTGCTATGGAACCTTTGGTTTGCATTTAGAAATCAAGAGCAATTTATATTGGGATTGCTGGGGAGAGAAAAAGAGCAGTTAGCCTGATAACTGGGTCAGAGGTTTCCCATACCCTCACCCCCAAAGAAACTATAGAGACAGAGAGGTACAGGTGGATAAAACATCTCACTGGAAGCATTTAGATCAGAATGGAATCAGTCGGGGCAGGGTTCAACTACATGTCTTGTGCTAAATGCATTGAAAGTTCTATAAAGGGCTGTGAACATGTCTATGGTAGAAGTGGAAGAGTGAATGTATAAGAGGAATAGATATGGCCCAGAAAGAATATGAGTGGCTGGGAGACTTTGCTGTTCTTTTCAAGAGCCTAATGGCTTTCCTTTAGCAGCTGCCCAACCCTCTCTGATGCTGTACTTTTTCTATTACTATCCCCATGGCAAAAAGCCCTTGGAACTTGTAGGAGCAGCTAGCAGCTTCAGAGCCTGCTTATGGAACTCCAAGGGAATGCCAGGTTCTGTACAGAACAGAGCAGTAACACTGGCCCTGTGCAGAGGGCTTCCAGTCCATCCTAACTGGACAAGATGGGGATGTAGTAAGAGGGCAATGAGGGTGTATTAGGGAAAAGCCAGATCCAAAGAAAAGTACGTGAACGAAATATCAATTCAAGAAATGCTTTGCTGAAAAATGTAGGTCTCATGGAATGGCCTAAATGAAGACAAGGAAGCTATCTGACATATGGAGGCAAAAATGCATGACCAAAGTGGAGAAGGAAACTTACAGTTGTGGAAACTGGAGGGGCCAGCATGGAAAATATGCAACAGCAAAGGAAGAGATGCAATTCGGAGTGGAGATAGGAAGAGTCTGAATGTATTTTTGTTCTGTAGGAAGGTCAGCAATGAAGAGATTACAGTAAGTGAAGATAAATTGTGACCAACACATAGAGAAGCATTTTGTTAGAAAGTATGAAAAGAAAGGAAGAAGGAAAGCGACAGCTTTGATGTAGTCAAAGCGTAAGGCTGATATAAAGACAATGCCAAAATGTGAGATTACTGAATCTCAGCCTCTCCTATTGTCCTGCCCTCCAGCTGTGTTGGATTATGAGGATTATGAGTGGTAGTCCAACAGATCTGCTGGGCATGAGGCTGTGGAAGGCTGTTGTATCCTTACAAATATGGAAATGGTACTCAGTAAGTCTGTGTAAGCTAGAGGCTGCAGCAGCTAGACAACAGGCAAGCCTAGATGTTAAAGATCTTCGTCCCTAGCCCTGCCTAGCAGACACAAGCTAGTTCTTCCAATACTCCTCAGTGCTATTCACAGACCTTACTTTATTCTAGCTCTGAGGTTCCCTCAGCTATTATTGTCCCTTTTATCCCAACAATCAATCATGATATCTTTTGATCTCTTTGCCTCAGCCTATAGTTTCAGTACTGAGTAATCATTACATTGTGGAATGTAGAGCAACCTTTTAGGCCCTACTGGAGTTAGGAACTGTGTTTTGGGGGCTGCAAGTCAATAGTATAATGCAGGAAAAACTCCTAATGTGTGTGCATGAAGGATTGGATTGAAGTTAGAATTGGAACTGGCTGGCTCAGGATTTCTTAGCTATGCAAATAGACTTCCATGTGCACTAGAGCCCAGGTGTGGTTCTTCCCCTCCTGAGACTGTCATTTCCCATCATGCCAATCCACAATGTCAGCATTCAAGGATCCTTATGCTAGATGTGTGCTGTTAAGGGTCACAGCTTGAGACTGTGGGCAATTCTGCATCTATCCTGTATGTTTATTTAGATTTGCACAGTTTTGAGGCTTTTTGCAGCATTTTAAAAGATTCCTTTATACTGGTATATACCTTTCCTTCTCTCCACATCACTCTAGACAATGCTCATTGGTTCCATCCTCTCTAATCCTCCCAAAATTCATTATTCCCACATGTGATTTTTCCATGAAACAAGCAGACATATTCCTGTCCTCTTGTACATACCTATCTTCCACCCAAGAAAACCAGGTTCTGTTCACAACAAAAGATTTCCCTAGTTTCTGCTCTTCACCTTTGCCAAGACCGTCAGCAAGCAAGGCCATGTAGCTACCTTACTGCTATGCAAGGTTAATGCTTCTCTTATAAGACTATGACTTCAAGGTGTCTTTAAAGCAGCCCTGAATTTTTCCTGATGGGTCTTTGTGTTGGAACACTCTGGCAGAAATTGGTGACTCCCTACCACTAAGAACTCTGAATTGTTCCTTTAAGGAGAACAATTTTAGGGTATTCCTGATTACAGACAGAGGAAGCAAGGCTGTAGCAGAACTGGGAATTTTCGTTGGTTCAAAATCAAGGCTATCCTGCTTGCAGATGCAGGCTAGCCATCCATCTCTGGGCTGTTCTCTGGAGCAGCCAAAGCATAACTTATACTTACATCTGCCAGATTAAGAGCAAGTTCAAGCTAAGGTTATAAGGCTATACAATTGTCTGTCTAGGCCAGTATTGTCTGCTTGCTCTAGATCTTTGGCAGAGTCTTTTCCTCAGAGGTCCTTTAGTTAAAATGAACTTCGGACCTTCAAAATGTGTAGAAAATTCATTTCCCTGAAATGCCAATAACCTTTTCCACTTTCTTGGTTTCTATGGTCAGATACAGGCATAGAGCCACTGAAACTACCCTGAGGAGTTGAGATCAGAGAAGAAATGCCAAGTAGTTTTCATCATCACAATGAGCAATCCCACCAATCCAGATTAGACATCCTCATATTAAAACAAGGGCTTCTATCCCCCTTTCTAAGGAGGTAGTTCCCCATCCCAGGGGATTCTGCATTTGAGAAGTGTGTCTTAAGTTGCATATTTAGCATCACTTTTAACCTGGCCATCCTCCTGAAATGCTTACAGTCATGGTGAGCAGAATGAGAAGACTGTGAATTTGCCTACCACCATACTTTTCATGTGTGTTCATGGGAAAACTGGGAATTTCCTATCATGTATGTTAGAAATTATGGGTACAGAAAACAAAAGTAATGAACTTAAAGTAGGAAGGTATGATCTTTTCATTTGATGTTACAGTTTCTTTGTTCCTATCATATTGGTTCCATTTAGTTTATTTCTGACTCTGCAACACTTGTATCCTTACCCATCTCTTGCAACTGTTCTTTTGTTGAATATGTTTTCATCCTGTTTATTGATGACTCCACAGTCTGACAGCAATCCCAGTGTGGGAGGGGCTGTCTTCAGTTTGGAAACTTGGCGATTCAAGATGCTATCTATTATTCCCTTCTTTGCCCATATGCCAGCTGTATCTTTCTACCTGTGCTCTCACTACAGCCGCTAGGTGGGAGCCAGGCAGCCCTCTCCTATTACACTAGGGAACATCAAGCTCTGCTATCAGCTTTGCATTTTCAACTCTGTATATTTTGTATAATAACAAAGATCAGATATGACAATAAAATGCAACCACAATGGCTATGCACAACACCACAATTTTGCTTCTGTTTGCTTTCCCATATTCCCCTCACAGTGAGGTAAAGGCCACTCCATTAAAATGCGTTGCATGCACTTCTCTTTTGTTCCTCACATATGCAATTTTCCACTGAGGAAAAAGTAAATGTCTACCTTGATTTATCAGAATGGGGCCATCAGACTCTCTGAGCCAAATGGATTCTGAAGCCTTTCTTCAAAAATGCAGCACAGCACTTTCTGGACAGCTTTACAAGATTCCACATGAACTAAACCCTCCTTAAACGTTGCTGGACATGCTGACAATCCAAAAACAGATGGGGAGGCAATCAGTCAGAGCAATACTGCTAGACTGGGCAGGTTAGGTGCTGCATTATTAGCCTCCCAACCACTCTTAAATATCTGTCCAATAGCTTTGTGAAGTCAGCTATACCCATAATTATGTGGCATCAAATGAAACCCTGCTCTTCCACACCATCTTAACAACACTATAAATGAAGGTAGAACTGTTAACCATAACTGTTCTCACAATCTTCCTCTGAAAATGGCAACAGCACCAAAACACCCATGCAGTAGTGTAGTTTCTCTCTTCCAATGGAATGGATTACATTTGTTTCATATTTTGTAAATGTATGCAAATTTGCAACTATTACAGTCCTTTCTTAACATGCCAGGGGATCAGCTGTAACTATTTGTCCACCTTATCAGACCACGTGTAAAAAAGTAGCAGCATGGTATTTTTTCCAGTACCTTTGCTTTGTGTCCAGAATTAGCTGCTTGGGAGTTTACAGCAATGCAAATTAGGTTTAAGTGATGTTCAAAGGGTTGCAACAAAGAATATTACCCTATATAGAGAAATGTCTGATGTTCAAGGTGGATTCCAAAAAGGAAGAGGCACTTGAGATCATATTACAAGCCTGCATTGGCTACTGGAACACACCAAATAATTCAGAAGATCAGTCTGTGCTTTATAGACTACAGCAAAGCCTTTCACTGTGTAGCTCACACGAAGCTATAGATGGTTCTGAAAGAAATGGGCCTGTCTCAGCACTTTATTGTCCTGATGGGTAATGTGGATGAAGAACAAGAAGCAACTGTTAAGACAGAATATGGAGAAACATAATGGTTTTCTGTGGGCAAAGCCATTAGGCAAGGTGTATTTTATCTGTTTGTTCAGTCTTTATGCAAAACATATCATAAGGAAAGCTGGATTAGGACTGCAGGAAGAAGGAGTGAAAACTGGTAGAAAATACATCAATAATAGTTTAAGATATGCAGCAGCAGATACTACTGGCAGTTTAAGATATGCAGCAGCAGATAAAGCAGGCTATACCTTTCCCCTGCCAAAGAGGCCAACAGTTTTGAAATAAAAGTTGTTTCATAAGTCAAAATATATTTAGGCAAACTATCCTGAGACTGGAAATTATGCTGGCAATATATGCAAAGTATGTCCCTACCACTGAACTACAGCCCGTTCACTCTTCACTATATAGTTTTTCTCCCATTGTCCCTTCAAGGGGCATAGACACACGACAGTCCTTCTATACCACCCAACAGCCGAAGCCCCCTGGGCAGTTCACAACAACACATTAAAAATAACAATAGAAGTTGTATCATATAAAACAGCATAACAAGTTTACAATGCAAAATTTAAAACGTACATTATAGCTTAAAGAAAAATCTTAAGACCTGTTTAACAGCTAGCAGGCCCCAGTAAACTACTTGAATGTCCTGCAGTAGAGGACAATTTTTAATTGGTACCAGGTTGGCTTCAGTGGGGAGCTCGTTTCATAACTGAAGGACCACCACTGAAAAGGCCCATCTCCTTATCGCCAATATCCAAGCCTCCCTTGCAGGTGGCAGTCGGAGACAGGCCCAGAACTTGATTGTAGTGTCCAGTTTATATCCTCAAAGCAGCCCTGTGATGCAGAATAGGCCGACAGGGACAAAATCATCAAGCACGCTTCATCCTGCCTCACTCGGAGAAGCTGAGCTCCGCTATCCATATTCCAAAGCCGAGCTGCTAATGGTAACCACTAGACTGCACTGGTTGGTGCAAGATAGCTGTTGAAATACACCGCAGAAAGTGTAGCTGCCAAAGCACAGTTACAGCAGGAGGGTGCACCTTCAGCCGCCAACAAAGGCCTCCAACGTTGCTCAGCAACCAAGAAAAAGTGTGTCAAGCCACAAAAATCCCAGGAGCCAGGCTCCTCCTCCTCCGCATGCGTATATGTGCAACAAGGCGGAAAGTCAGCCGACGAGAACTCCGCAACTTCCTTTCGCATGCGCGAAAATACATACGAACAGTCCCCGCGCCGCCGTTTTTTGCTTTGCGCTTGCGCATAACACCCACTATTTTGTTTATTTTCCCTCCTCGCATGCGCAGAACCCAACTTCAACCCCTGAATGCCAATTGCGCGTGCTCCTACATTCTATGGTTCTGAGCTATCTCCGTTCGCATGCGCAATAAGAGGCAGCTGCAATTTCGCGCGTGCGTATTAACACATCTTCCTCCTCCGGCCCGGAAAGACATGCGCAGTTAATCGTCTGCTAGTTCCTTACGCCTGCGCAGTAGGGGTTTTCCGTCCCCTTCCCCCTTCTCTTCACTGTTTGTCGCTCAGTCCATTCCTTCAAGCAGTTGCTTTGTTGGGCTGCTTGCTCTTGCTCGGGGTTTGTGGCTGGCTCGCACGCGGAGGGAGGGAAGGAAGGAAGGAAGGGAAGGGAGCGGCACAAGATCAGCAACCGCGGCCCCGGTTGGGCGAGCAAAGCGGTTGGTTCTGGCTCGGACCGGTTGGGGCTGGTTTTCCCCGCGCAAGCGCAGCTTCCCCCGTTAGAAAGTAGGGAAGGGCGATGGCGGCTGACGGGAGTCCTGCAGCGGGCATGGCCGGGATGGTCGAGGAAACGCGGGGGGATTCTCAGGGTACGGCCAGTCCAAGCCCTGGACCGGCCTCCGCCGTGCCTGCGAGTGAGTCGACCCCCACGAGAAACGACCCGACGGTCCCGGAAACGGATCCCGGGAGCAGCGCTGGAACTGTAGGCAGTGGAGGTGCACGACGGTTCCTGTGTGGCGTCGTAGAAGGTAATGGAGGAAACTTGGAAACAGGAAGGGTGCGGGGCAGGTCGGAATTAAGGTAAAAGCGAGAAGGAAGAGGTGCTGTAGCCTTCCCGGATT
Organism: Varanus komodoensis; assembly: GCF_004798865.1. NCBI lineage: Eukaryota > Metazoa > Chordata > Lepidosauria > Squamata > Varanidae > Varanus > Varanus komodoensis. Next base: position 95,719,516 of record NW_025335268.1, read on the forward strand.
TAAGGCCCTCCAGATGTTTTGGACTACAACTCCCAGCATCCGCCAGTAGTTGGCTTTGGGAAGCTGGTAGCTCTAGTCTTAATACTTCGGAGGGGGGACTGAGTCATGGAAGGCGGCTGTAGCTGAATAAAGAATCGCCTTCTCTGTTTTGCTCAGTTGCTACCGCCGACCCTTTTTTCCCGGCTCGCTCTTTGTGTACCGTCAGGCTCCGCCCTGCCCATGAAAGCTGGAGGCGGAGGCCTAATGCGGTTTACCTTTTTCTGCAGAAAAGGCCGAGCTCTCCTTTCTAACGTATCTCACTTTAACTTCACGCTTACTGAACCACACCGTTTGTTCTTCCTTTCGTGTAGGTGCTAAGAACAAAACAAAGTTATCGAACTGATGTTCACAGTGAAAAGTGACTGAGAGTCCCCTGGCACCTTTAAAGACTAATCATTTGACTAAGCTTTTCCTGTATAACTTATTGTTTATTTGTTGCTTGAATGATTGCTATTGATCTTACTAACTTAAAAAGATAGTCAATAAAATTAATGGCTGTTTTGTTTCGACCTTAAGCATTTTCAGTGCACATAATGTAGGGCTCTTTTACTGTTCCATGATCAACCATATACTGGGGGTCCTTCATATACCGAGTCCTTATGTTATGTTATGATTGGTGTTGTTTCTGTCTAGTTAGGATAGATTTCTACAGGCTTAAAAAAGGCTTTTTTGGTTAGATTGTATGATCTAGTAAGGATGTATTTGTGCTTGGTGCTTTGGCTTTATGATACAGTCTTGTTCAAAGCTGCTCAGGGAACATGTGTGCATCCAGATTTAACCTGGATTAATTTGTAAATATTGTTAGCTATTGAAGATAATGCAAAATCTGGAACGGGTTATTTTTTTGCTTACTTATCTGGTAACCAGTATTGGCCAATTCTGTGGCAAATTTTCCATTTTTTTTTTCCTGTGAGGAGGCTTGATGGGGTTTGAATTAGGAGATCGGGTTTGTTCTCTGCTGTATTGGTATAGAGCATTTGCTTTTGTGCCCAGGTAGGGCCTGAACTTTTGGAAGAACTTTTGTGGGGGAAGGGACAATCCATTGGTAGATGAAATGAAAGGCAACAGTGGTGGAGATATCAGCATATTTTAATTTAAAACTCTTATGACTAGTTAGTAAGGCATCCTTTTAGAATGAAAGAAAAATTGCTCACAGTCTGCCAGTGCTGGGGTGAAGAGGAGCGAGGCCTCCTGAGAAACATCAGAAGGGCCAAATTTGTTGGTATCCTGTGCCTGAGGTCCTGCACTTGACCTATGCTAATAATCATTTTGTGTTAACTTCTTCTGGGAAGAGAAGATGCCAGGTGAGAAGCAAATGCTGTGAGAAAAGGGATTGTATCTTTTAATAAGAAAAATAGTTGAAACTATGGCTTATTTCATCTGCAAATCACTTTCATGTATTCATATTTTATAGCTGCAGTATAGTTCATACCAGTCATGTTGGTGCTTGTACTAAAACAGCAAGGCTGGAATGCAGTTCTGAGATTAACCTGGGGCAAAACCTTATTTGCTAGCATGAGAGGCTTGTGATTTTTAAAACTAGATTAATACTTTGGGCTATTGGCGATAAGCATAACAGCTTCCCATTTGCCAGTTTCTTTACATTGGTAAAACACTCAGTTACTTTTTGGTTAACATAGTTCCTTTTCTTATAATTTATATATTTAAGGTTGCAATCCTGAGCTGGGGATATGCGTATAACTTACTTTTGAAAAAACATGCATAAGCTTGTGTTATAAATTAGTTTTAAGTTATACTATGCACAGAGTTCCAGTTTTTGGCTGCCCTTGGTGTTCATTTAAACAATTATGGTTGCTAGGATTCTGTCCCTCTTGTCCTTGACCCTGCACTGCATTTCTTCTATCTTCTTACCCTAAATCCAGATTTGTAGCAGAAAATGGCAGCTGGGGTTGTTTGTTCCTGTATTATCTTTTTATTTATTTGTTTATTTTCTTAATATATACAAATGCATAAAAGAGACTATAAAACAGAACAAACTAAAATAGGCAGAGCAAACTAAAATGAGAAAAATGAACAAAGTTGCCAAGGGAATTTTAAACAAATACAACCTATACATTTAATCCCCCAAGACTGCCTATCCTCTATGTTTCAATGTTCCATGAGAGTTTAACAGGAAAGAAATCATTAATTTATCCTGTATTATCAAATTATTCTGGACCTGTGCAGTGACCAAATAAGTGTTAGCAACAGAGAGGAAGGGAATTGCCATTCATTGATGAAGATAGTCATTGTCCATTTCAGCAGCTCCAAGGCAGAGAGAGAACTTGGGCATTGTCATGTTCACCAGAGGATAGCAGCACACCTCCATGGTGAAGCAAAATTGTGAAATTTTGGTTTCATAAACAGACAAAAGAAGCATGGGGTAAAAGTAATGATCAGAATAATAAATAATTTTCCATATAATTGAGCAATGTAGCATGCCCTACTACACTGGAGTATCAAAAATAATATACCATAAAAGCAAGGTATTTTCACTGTTATTCTGTATCAAGGATAGGAGCCAGATTTGGAATTTGCGATTGAAAATGAACATCCTCACTTCAGAATTCCCAAGCATATTATAAGCTAAGATGATGACTTACTGAGCCCAAATCACCACTCCCTGAAGTTTGGATTTAGTGCCAACTCTTTCCACAGCTGTTGCTTCCCACAGCTGTTCGTAGCAACCTTACATAGCAGTGATGGCGAATGGGAAAGGCTGTGCAAGGGTTTCCATTATGTCCAAGCATGCTGTCACAGCAGCATCATACGTAGTAAGACTCCATCTTCAAGTAAGGTGGTATTACATGGGTTCTCCTGTAATGTGGCTATGACTAGCACAGTAGAGGCCCAGCACATGTTGTCCCCATCATGAGGTTCTACCCTACTTCTTTTGTCCCTTCCATCGTCAGGTAAAGTTAGGAAAAACCATGGTGGCAGGAAGGTTGAACACAGATGCTTTGGCTCTGTTAGATTCACTGTTATGTTTCCAGATGTGCGTGAATTAATCAACTTTATACTGTAAAGCACCATGAGGACCCTCTCCCAAGAAATTAATGATAGACGAGGCAAGAAGTAACATGTAACAATCAGCACTATTATAGTTATTGACAGGTGAACTTACTTCAACAGAAACTGTGATTTGTTTTTCAAGTTAGAAATTCCCCAGTCTCATCTAGACACAAGTTCTGCATTATTTCGAGATCTCATGTGTCTCTCTCTGTGTGTATATATAGCTGTGCAGACACATTATTATGCATCTTGAAAACTGCAGTATGGCATCATACTCTCCATCATGCATTACTACATTATGTTCCCTCTCTGAGTGTCCATTTTTAATGCGTGCTACTGTTTACCCTAGAGTGAGCATGGAGTCAGCCACTGGAGCTGCATGTGTGTAGAGGCATTTGGAACATAACAGTATCCCAGTAAACCGTCTAATTTCACATTTTTGACTGGGTAATGAGTATGTCTAGGGCACTAGGATCAGGTCACCTAACTTCAGTCATCCTGCCTGTCATTTCCCATTGGGGATTGTTTTGATGTACACTGGTTGCTTGTCATGTTAGATAGCGTTGCAAAGTGATGTGTCACCTTGAAGATAATTTGCCTAAATATGTCTTCTTGTATTCCTACAAACTTCCCTGAAGCAGCCAAACTTTAGAACAAAGCTATGGAGCTTTTTTCTTCTCTCTTTCAGGGGAAGATTGGAGAAGAAGGGAGGAGTAACTTTTTAAACCTGAGCATTATGGAGGTAGACTTGATGGGAGAGAGCTGTTGTCCCCAAAATCCTGGAATAACATGATGTATAAGTTTGTCTGTGGGAACTATTTGAGTTGTAGTGCAGACTTGCATGCTGGATGCATTACTATATATGAGTTGGGCCACTGTGGATTCCAGGAATGAAAGATGTCAGTAAGGTGGACTAGTGGCCCAACACCCACCATGGGTTGCATAACCCTGGGTATGGCTGGGGTATGTATAGATGCCATTTTGAATATACAACCCCCATTCAGGTGTCATGCTATGGGAACAAGAGAAGCATGGGTTGTGTGAGAGTTAAACAACCTTTGTGTAATCCATGGTCTGTTTTGGAGTTTAGAGGGTTGTAACTTAACTCCTGCTTACCTATTTTGTATGACACAATAACGCAGAAGCAAAGGATTGATATGCAGTGTTGTGCCCATGGGAGTTGTGACTTGTCATAAGTTATTTAACCTATGACAAGGCACAACACAGCATACGAAACCTGCACATTGTGATGGTATACTGGATTCACATCAAGAGAAAGAACTGACTTGTTCATCTTTAAAATTGATTTTCAGATGGGTATGCTATCCAAAATGTATTACGATCCCTGCCCAAATAAATGAATTGCAGTAGTCCTCAGTGGGATATTCACTCCAGTAGGAACTTTCCTTATTATAAAGGCTTTGATTTCTAGGAACCACAACATCCTGTAATTCACTGATTTTTATGAACAGCTTCAGGCATATCTTTAAAGAAACAACTTTATCTCTTTTGTGTATCTTATTTGTATTGCAGATTCACTGAATGCTGCTAGTGATTGTGGTTGGTTTATATGTTCAACCTGTTCTAAAGGGAGTTTACTCTTTGGTTAAAGCAGAGATGAGCAACTTTAGGCCCTCAAAATGTTTTGGCCTCCTGTCAACAGGCGTAGTCAGTTTAACTAGTGGTGAGGAATGGTAGGAGATACAGACCAAAGCATCTCTAAGACCATAAATGTCCCATCTGCCCTGAAAGATAACATTCACAGCTTGGGATGCTCTTGGATGCATCATCATTGCTAGAGGATAGGGTTGATTGCATTAATTTCAGTGTCTGTTTTAACTGTACAAGGTAAGAGTAGGAAGCAGATTTACAAGGTATGACTACGTATATGCTAATTTGCACTCAGTTTCCCCGGTCTAATTGCCAAATTGAAAAGCACTGGTAAAAGGGGAAAAGCATAAAAAGAGGGAAAATATCTTCCCATTAGAAATGTGTAATCCACTTGATTACTTACTCAACACTTCACCTTTTCAACATTCCAGAAAAGGGAGATGCTAATGTCCCCATTTTTTGCAGCACCTGTTTTAAGCACTTCTGTAGTCACTTTAAACCCCTAACAGTTCCAAAAACATGCAGAAATATAGGCAGATTTAAAGGCTGGAAAGTATATGAAAGGGTGGAAATGGTGCACTTGTACTAATGGAGCAGTTAAAGCAAGCTTATGCATTTTTCTTCTGTTCGCTTCCCAATTATTACATTTGTGCAAATTTGTGTAGTCCTTTTAAAACTTATCACAGAGGAGCAATAACCACAACAGTAAGTGCTTCAAAAATGGGACAACAATTAGTATCTTCCCTTTTTGAAGTAGCTGAAGATTCTGGAGAGTGTTTGGAATGTGGTAGACACTAAGAAAAAATAAAATTGTTGGGATCACATTGGCCAAGGGGAAGATGCTGTTCCTCACAACTTTGGGTGCATTTATTCCCCCCACACACGATTTTCCATGCTTTTTACTTGTGCTGCCAGGTCCTTTCTTTCTCTTACTATGACTTCTTTCTTGGTCTTTTGGAACTGTGTGTAAATTAGACAACAGGTAACCTCTTACAGTCAGTACTTATATTGGATAGTAGTAACTATGCATTTGTGAAAGATCAACTTTTTTTTCCCAATTATGAGTATGGTTATTCATTTTTGGGGTATGGAAAAATTCTTTTTAAAAGCTGGGAACCAAGTGATAATCTTTTCAGAGTGCCATTCCAGCATCAGTGGAAAGGCAGTCATTGGCAAGATTGCAAAAAGCCAGCAGTGTGAGGTTTTTTGGGGTCCTCTTACATGGTGGTTCTGTTGGCAACTCATGATAAAACCATTTTCTGAACTTAGGCAACACATCATGAGCAAGAACAACTGTACAATAAGTCGTAGATTCCTTGTGTGGCTTATCCCCGAGAAATAAGTTGCCCCACAAAAGATGATCCGGGTTTGGATGACACAACAACCTGCCATGGTTGGCTGCCCATCTTGTAACTTGTGTCTCTTGCCCACCCTTGCCTTCACAAAAAGCAAAGTAGCAAAGAAAATAAACTGCAGTGAGCAATGGGAAAAAGCAAGATGTGGTAGTTACTGAGCAGGAAAAATCCAGTTAACCTTTTTTTGTAGCTAACAGGGTTTAAAAAAAAATTTAAGCATTATTTTTTCGCTCCCTTGCTATATTGTCTTTCTGCCTTGCTTAACCAAGCACCAGTGCCTTGTATGCACAAGACAACAATTATCTTTGCATACATCACCTTAGTGAGAAACTGAAGGTCTAAAGCATTGAAAAAGCTAGAGCTCTTAGACTGGATGGAGTCAATTTGAGAATAAAAATGGGAATTAATGCCCTTAGTAGATAACTTCATTTTTATATGACTGTAAATGTAGGGCTAGCATGTTTGTGCTGAAATTTCATAGTAACTATGTTATTTTTGAATTAGAAATTTATGCTTGTGATTATTTAAAGTGTAAAAGTCCACATTTCTTGATTTTTTTATCCACCCTGGTAGAGGTTGGGATAGCTTTTGTGGTTTAGTGTGCATGTTATCCTCTTGACTGATAGGTCAAATATATCTATCTGGGCAGACAAAGCCTTGAAACAGCTGTGTGAGTAACCTGTTAGTGTATTTGTATGTTATTTTAATCTCGTTGTGTGTATTGCCTTAAGTGACCACTGGAAAGAGCAGCAATTCATGCGTAATAAATAAATAAATACATAAATAAATATACTTTCTTCCTATTACATTAAAGTATTCTGAGGAAGTTTGGAAATAGCAGATATATATTCCTGCAAATTATTAAAGCTTGGCTTTAGAGTCAATTTGAATATTTCTTTAAATGGAAACCTAATATTTGACTGTATCTACCTTCAATATTTCCCACAGGATTTTATGGAAGGCCTTGGGTTATGGAACAAAGGAAAGAGCTTTTTAGAAGGTATGTGATATCATGTTAATTCTATTGCATAATTTGCATAATTGTATATTGTAAAAAATATTAAGCACAAGTAAAGACATGTAGTTAAAAACGTGTGGCAAAAGCCTCAAAACATCAAAATTGGGCAGATCCTACCTTGAGTGATCAGCGTAATAAAAGAACTTTGGATTGCAACATGTGCTAGTAAAACCAATAGGTTTCTACAGCCTTTTTTAAACACTACTAATAGGTAGTCCTCGTATTAAGGATTTATGTCATTTCACTGTGGTCCAAAAATATGCAGCTATTTTAACTTATTACATACTCTGGGGAGAAGTTTCCAGGAAGTGTTTCTGTGCCTATCTGCGGGAGTAGTCTGGCATGGGGGTTCCTCTGGGCTTAGTATTGTTTTCCGCTCTGTTTAACATCTACATGTAACTGCTACAAAAGATTATCAGGAACTATGGGATTTGGTGTCATCAATAAGGTGATGATACCCATCTCTGTTTTCTTTTTTTGTCAGATCCAGGTGAAGCAGTGCAAACCTTTGAATGTATGCCTGCAATCCGTGATGGACTGGAGGAGGGTGAATAAACTAAAGTTTAGTTCAGATGAGGTAGAGTTTATCATAGTGGAAGTCACTGGACTGGTTGATTTTCCAGAACAGTCTATAAAAGCCTGTGCTGGGTATAGTCACATGCTTCCCTTGAGAGATTAGGTTTATAGTCTGGTGATACTGCTGGACTTGGCAAAGCTCCTGGGATTTCAGATAGCAACAGTGGTCTGGAGGGCCAGCTTAAATACTGGCTATGTCCGCTCCTAGAAGGTAGAGCTATAGTTGCTGTCATTCATGTTTTTGTCACTTCCAGATTAGTCTATTTTAATATGTTCTTTGTGGAACTTTCTTTGAAGTCTGTTCGGAAACTTAAGCTCTGCAAAATATGGTAGCTGTCCTATTAATCCTTAGGCAGTATGAGCCAATATTAGTGCAGATCGTATATTTTGAAAGGTTTGCTGTGGTCAGTGGTTTGTTTCTGAGCCTGTTTTAAGGTGCTGGTTATTAAAAGCACTAAAGGAGTATATTTTTGATACTCTCAAGGAGTATGTCCACCTGTATGACCCTTCCCAGCATGTAGGTCCTCTGATGAGGGCTGCTTCAAATCATATTTTAAGTGTTGTGGGGCTAGGTTAGCCTTCAATTAGGAACAGGCCTTTATTCTTGCAATGCTGATGTTTTGAGACTTGCTTCCAAAGTGTTTGTAGAGAGATTTCTTCTTGCTAGCCTTCCAAAGGCAGATGAAAACATTGTCAGCCTTTGAGAAAAGACATTGCTTGATTTTAATTGCTGATGTTGTTTCTTCCTGCTTTGTTGTGCTTTACTGAATTGTGTTTTTAATGTGTATTGCTTAAATTTGTAAGCATGTCTGATAAACTAATAAACAGTACTGTATAGGGATTCTTAAAATAGTGTGGAATTTGCAGAATTATATGCACAACCCTTCTTCTACTTTTGCATATTGATAAAGAATTGTCTCTTTAATTTTTACAAAAGTCAAAGTTAATTGTCTCATTGCCTTTACTTTCTTCCTAGCTATCCGTAGTCCACTTCTGCTGTCCAAAAAACCCTTTTATTTTTTTAAAGGTTAGGAAAATTGATCACAGCATTTGTCTGTTACTCTTATAATAGCAATCACAGTAATACTGACTTTCTGTCCAATTCTCTTCTGTACAATAGACTCCAGGGGTCAGATTATGCAAAGAGCAGGGTGATTTTGTTTCAGATATCTGAATTTCATGTTGGCCTCTGGTTTAAAAAAAGGGGGATTGTGATTGTTTTCTCACATTGCTCTTCTCGCATTCCCCCATGATTGCTTGTTAGAAAAATATGTTTGTTCCCTTCAAAAAAGAGACAGTTTTTTTAAAAAAAGAATCAACTGATGGTTGCTTCTAAATCCAGCCAAATGCCTATATGTACATATGTTGTAGAGTCTAACACATTCTGAAAGAACATGGAAAGTAGGCATGCACAGAAAAAAATGAAAAGTAAGCAACTTTAAATATATTAGGCATACTCTAAGTAATTTGATTGTATAATTATGCAATCTTTCTATTAATAATTATTTGTCTAGGTTAAGCATTCTTTGCTTTTCTAGATGGTCAAGAATCATCTAGAAAAGAAACGTCTTGTTTCTTAACTTATTTAGGTACTCTTGGTTATGTAAGTGTAGGAAAAGCAAATTAAAACTGTACAATGTTCTCTTAATGAATTTTCTGTTCTGGCTTTTACTTTATAGACTTCAAAAATGGGGACTGAATACATACCTATATGCACCAAAAGATGATTACAAGCACAGGATGTTTTGGCGAGAAATGTATTCTGTGGAGGAAGCTGGTAACTAGCCATACTGTATTTTGAAGTAATGATTCAGTAAACATGAGGAATTTCTCAGTATGGAGAGATGAACAATAGAATTAAAGTAAATGAGGTTTATTTACAACCCCCTTCACCTTGGCTCCATCACTGAACTCAAGTTAGTATGCATAGAGTTCCCGGATGTGGCCCCATCCAGACACTGGCATGACACAGACCTATGTAGTTTTAGGAAAGTTGCTGCAAAATATGTCCTAAAGTTATGATCTGAAGCTATCAACTGAGTAATGCAAGTGAGAAAGGAAATATGGAGAGCTATCTCAACACCACATTGTTTCCCAAGTGGGTGAGTGGAGTAAATGCAACTATTGTACCTCTGTGCTCCAGATGACTTTCTTTTTGACTTTAAAGTCCTGTTACAGGTATACCACTATCAGATATCCTAGCAATGACCCATGTGTTCATATGCTCTGCACTCTTCCCAGTTTGCACATATATTTCCCATGTTCTTTGATTTTTCGGAGCAAACTATGTAGCAGCATTGCATTTATACTAGACCACAGGGTGCATATCCAGTTGTAATTGTATGGATGTAGTTAACTATAGCAGTGTAATATTGAACAACACATTCTTGCAAATTGGTCTACGTAAATTATGCAACCGCATTTTTACATGCACCAGCTCAGAATCATGTGGATTAAAAACATTTTCATTTCATACTTTACAAAATAATTTCATTAAAAACACTTGTTCTTGAATAAATGAGGTTTGTTGTGTTGTGTGAGCCCATCCATGCTAACCAAACCATAATTTATTAACCATAAACAATCCAGAGTTCACTACCCAGCAATAAGCTAGGGGTTTTCCAATTCAAGCCATGGTAGCTTTGGACATTTTATATATTCACTGCCTAGCTCCTACTTGTTGGTATTTTGCTAACCTGGGCAAGTGGGGGTCATGTAAGAGTTAAAGACCCTCACCTAGCCTATGACTTGTTGTAGGGTTGTTGTAGGTTATATGAGGGTTATTTAAATCTCATGCAGCTTTCATCATCTGGGTTCTCATTATTCTTGGCCTTTAGTGAATATATAAATTTTGCCAGCATATGCTTCAGCTCACTATGACTTAAATAAATTACCATGGACTATTTTGATCATGCAAGCTGGGTCATGGCATGAATCCAGCCAACAACAAAAATAGGTTATCTTTAGAGGTTGTTTGTAGTTAACAGACCATGGTTTCTTAGCATGGATGGATTGACACAAGATAGCAGTCTATGGTTCAGTGACAACCAATACTCAGCTTTTGAGTGTGGGTTGTTGGGTCAACCCAACTATTGAATCCTTTTAGTTCAAACGAATATACATTACCTTTTCATTCTGTTCATATTTATTTGAAAGAAAAGGTTTTTCCATACTCACAAGCATGCATAGGATTAACAGGCAGGTTACATTTATTCCTTATTTTATCTGAGAGCCCTATTGAATATGCAATTATGCTCTTCCACAAGTGACCTGAGGAGCTGCAATTTGCAAACATGATTAGGCAAGCATATTCTCCCAATTTGTAGTCATGTTCATTTTAGAAATACTCACTTAAACCTTTTGCAAAGAGTGTATTTATCATTTTATAACCCTGTGCCAATCCTCCTTGATCTTCTAAATGAAACTGTACAGATACCACTAGACTAGTACTATTTGTGAACTATTACATTGTGTTTGAAAAAGAAAAAAGATTATTGGCATGCTGTGCGGTTGTGAGAATAGCTGTATATATCAAAACCACATAGAGGGTTGGAATTCTTTTGACAAGAAATACTTACTCTTCGTGTTTCCTTCCCTCTTAGACTTAAAAATATATGCTGCCTGCGCATATTCCAAAATATTTTAATTAAATTTTAAATAAAATAAATATTTTAATGTAAATTTTAATGACATATTAATATAAATTATAACATTTATATTAATGTTGCATTATTAACAATGTAATGAAATGTGAATCATGCAAATTGATAGAATGGATTTATTTTCTTATTGTTGATCCTTGATAAATGTGTTGGCTTTGATTTCTAGAGCAGCTCATGACTCTGATCGCAGCTGCTCAAGAGTATGAAATAGAATTTATCTATGCCATCTCTCCTGGACTGGATATTACTTTCTCAAACCCTAAGGAAGTATCTACGTTGAAACGCAAATTGGACCAGGTATCTTTCATTTATGTACATACCAGTTGTTGAAATCAGAAACTCCAAGGGCTGGATAGGGGAATGTCCCTCTGATTTTTAATTAAAAAACCTGACACAAAGGTATAATTGTTTCTCCTGCCTGTGTACATTATTACACAGATGTAGATCTAGTTATCCGGATCCTATGGTTCTTCTAAGATGACGTGCTGTGCGTCTGCTTGAACAAGGCCAAGCTGTTTAACAAGCAACCTAACATGTTCCCCCCGTGCTGACTTCCTGTGGAAAACCTCTCTAGCTGGCTCCTCTTGACACCCTCATTTCTCATGGTTTACTTAATGACGCTGTCCCCCCACCCCCATGACATATAACTAACACATATAGATGCAATTCCAGCACCCTGCTGTTTTCTGAAAATAGTTCACAAGGCCTGTCAACTATCCTTCCTTTTTCTTTCTCTTGCATGTTTGTGCATACGCTCCCCTTTCCCACGTATGCACATTCCTAAATTTATTTCATGTCATTTTATTTTACACTGAGAAATAATATTTAGCAATTGGATACTCTAGGTTTATTTTATACATAAATTTCCATGAATGTGGAAGTTTATGTGGAGGGAATAACTATGCATATTTATTCAGACATAATGATTCATTAGTTGAACAGGGATAGCCTGCCGAAGCAGTTGATCTCTTGAGTTACTTTGGACAAGATACTGTCATGTAGTTATGAACAAACTTTTATTATGTAGTTCCAGTAAGCCTTTATTTTCCATTTTCCTCTCCCTGCCAGGTTTCTCAGTTTGGTTGCAGATCATTTGCACTCTTGTTTGATGATATTGATCATAATATGTGTGCAGCGGACAAAGAAGTATTCAGCTCTTTTGCCCATGCCCAGATTTCAATCACAAATGAAATCTACCAGTATCTTGGAGAGCCAGAAACATTCCTTTTCTGTCCCACAGGTAAGAAAGCATTATTGCTACTAAATGTTAATTGGAATGAAGTGAAAAGCCTTCTAATTCCTGTTGAAGCATTACTATTTTTACCTTCTGAAAGTAGAAATATGCTTTCCTATTGTACAATCAAAGTCATACAGGAAACATTTTCTGAGCCAGCATGTCACAGCCAGTCTCTCCCTCTTATTTTTCTTATGCACAAAACATAAAATAGGGTTTTAAAGCCAATTATATTTTTATTGTAAAATGTAACAAAATGAAGCAACACAAAGAAGAAAATAGAAAAATTGTAGCTGCATAGATTTTTTTAAAAACACTTTTCTATACTGTCCTTTTACCAGGACGGTAAAGAACAGTTTACAACAATTGCAATATATTGTCTCAGGATAGTTTATAACAATTGCAATATATACATATGAGGAGGTCTGCTTGGAGATATGGCTTTCCACAAATTACATATAAATGTCAGCAAAAGAGGAGCAAGTATCTGTATAAATAGCCATTCACAAGTGGCTTCTATATATAACTGTTTCAGTTGTTGAAAACGTTCTAAGGTCAACCCTGAATATATTGCATTTTAGGAGTTCAGCATTTACATTCCCAGTGTTGTCAAAAGACCATAGAGAATCCATTTGTGCTCAAAGTGCATTAACGTCCAGGAGGAAGATAGATAATAGCATGTATATCAGTAAATATTTAAACAAGTTATAGCACAAGGTTTATTAATGTGATGACCTCTACCCAAAAGAGACAACTATTGAGCACTGCCAAAACATGCTTAAAAGAAGCATAAGCTGTGTTATACCTCCAGCAATTAGCTGACTTAGACAAATCCTTACTAAAGAGATTTTCTGGGGTCCAACCAGAGTTTCATAGATGTTTCAGGCAGTGAGGCTTAAGTGGCAACCCTTTCATGGGCAAATACTTCCCTGTTCTGTCTTTTGCTAACCGCTCAGAGAGCCTCAGCTACTGGGCAGTGTATGAATGAAATAAATATTCCATCTCTTTTTAAGACTCTGCAAAATTGTTACCAATAAGAAATATTTATAAAGATAGATAATGGGGCAATATGACTGTTCAGCCTCAATAAGTGTTCCAATAGTAAAGGAGACTCTGAAGCTCTAGAAACAGCATGGATAGCCCCAGAGTTTGATAAACGTTATTCTTGCAAGTACTGGCATTCCACCATAGCAAGCAAGTTTTATTTGGCATGTAAAGCAGAGAACAACAAAATCTTGTCATTGGCAACCACTAGTTGAACAAAGGGGAAATCAATTTCAAGGCTGTCATTAAAATCTGAGTTTCCCACTAACATCAATTTAGCATAATAAAATAGATTAAAATGTAATTGATGTGACATTATATGCCACATCAGTAACAGCTGTAATTCTGGAAGGTACCTTGTCTGTTTTAATGTGCAGAGAACCTCATGCCATCTCTTCAGAAAAAGGATCCAGACAAGAAGATTCCAGAACTGTCCAAGATGTAAAAATTGATTAAGAGGAATACACTTAATCAGTTAATACTGATTAACTGATACTGTTTAATTAACAAATAGGTCAGTGATCCAGATGGTGAAACCTTCTTAGATTCTGCAATGATTGCCGATTTTCCTTTCTTTGACTGCAGTTGAGAACTTGTTTGTTTGAGGAATAGATGCTTGAAGTACAAGAGAGAAAGAAAGAGAAGGGGATGCGTTTAATATATGGGTGGGGGTTTTGTGCTTGTTTGTTTGTTTTACAAGCAGACTGCTGTAAATATATTCTAAGGAGAACTGCTTATATAGGAATAAGCAAATTCCTTAATGTCATAGTTGTGGGATTAGAGTATAGACTATTTTGTCAGTATCATTTTTCCTATTTTTCCTACATGTAATTAATACTTCATGACATGTTCTTGGCCTAAGTTCCTTCATATTCTCTTTTGCTCATACGTGATGGGTAAAAGACTTGACTCACCAAAGTACTTGTGACATTAAAATGAGTCCAGCTATACTGTTAAACTAATAGTGTGCTCACTGATTGTATCCTGCCTTTAATTTTCTCACATTGTTTTGAAGTTTAATAAAGTGTTTACTGGAGATGCAAAGCCTCTGTTAGGGGCTTAAATGTAACCACAAATGCTGTGGAGATGTAGAAAAATTAGATTTGCGAACATGACCTTCCATTCTAACCTTGCAGCAGTCCAGATGTTCCTTGCAAAGAGCAAAACTCTACTGCTATTAATGCAGTTTATTGAGCCTATCTAGTTAAAACCAACCCCTCAAAGTTACAGAAGGAAGAAAAGTAAGAATCTGTGCATCACATAGGGGAGAGAGCAGAACTGGCCCCCAGCTACATTCTGTGGGAAAAGGTCTAGAGAAAGGCAAGCTCTCACAATTCAGCACTCTGCACATGTGTTACACAAGCACAACAGGTATCATCAACTTGAGTGAATGACAGCTGTAGTAATTCAATTCATCCATGCCTAAAAATGTTCTGATTATTTTTTGAGTGTCAACTTATGCATATTGTTCTATTGTAGAATACTGTGGCACTTTCTGCTATCCAAATGTTGCTCAGTCTCCTTATTTACGTACTGTGGGAGAGAAGCTTTTACCTGGAATTGATGTGCTATGGACAGGTGAATATTCTGCTTTTTCTCAGGATTTGAGTCAAAAGCACTAACTAAATTCAGACTTTTAATTAAATGTTTTAGTATGCTAGTTAAACATTATCATCCTAAACTATGAAGATACTGTTAACACATTCTGAGTACTTTATTATCCAACTATTTTAGGTCCCAAAGTGGTATCTAAAGACATTCCAGTGGAGTCTATTGAAGAAGTTTCAAAGATAATTCGCAGAGCTCCAGTCATCTGGGATAACATTCATGCTAATGACTATGATCAGAAAAGACTGTTTCTTGGGCCATATAAAGGTCGATCAACAGAACTCATCCCACGCTTAAAGGGTGTCCTGACCAATCCAAACTGTGAATTTGAAGCCAATTTTGTTGCAATTCATACACTGGCAACCTGGTACAAATCTAATATGAATGGAGTAAGGAAAGATGTTGTGATGAGTAAGTTGGTCAGATAATGCTTGTAAAACAATGCATACAGAAAATTTCAATTCAAGACGAATACCTTACTTCAGGAAAAGTGACTTTGTTCTGTGGTAATATCAAAAGTACTTGCAGTGGAGAAGCTAGTTCTAGCAGAGCAACAGGTGTCAAAGAGGATGTTGGGTCAGAGCTAAATATATTTTAAAACTTGCTAAGTGTAAAATTGCCCAAGTATGGCAAAATATACATAAAATATAGATGAAGCTTTAAAACAAAGATATTGGAAGGATAACACAGAATGTAAAAAGACTAACCAAAAAGCAAAATAGATTCAGATTTTGGTGTAGGATCCTGGCTCAGAAATACCAGATAATTGATTAGAACAGAGCCTTGGAAGACTGAAATGTAGTTTGGAAACTTTTCTAAACTGTTAGATGTCCAGCAGTATTTTTAACCAATTTGTAGGTGAAATTACTAATATGATCAAGAATTGATCTTGTGTAAACACCAATTGTATGTTTTGTCTGTGATCAGTTGATCTTATCAACCCTTATTCTCTGTTAGCTTTTGCAATAGAGTTGTATAGCCATTCACTAGTAATTTCATTTCATTAGCTGGGCCAAACCACAGAACTTGGATAAATGTATGAAATGTTCCTAATTTATGCAATCCAGTTACAGAATGTTATTTCCCTGGAGTATGTGGTGATAGCAAAAAATTTTGCCCTTGAATGCAAATATATGGCAATTTTCAACTTGGCTTACCAATTAATATACTGTTACCTTAATTTTCTGTGTAGCTGACACTGAAGACAGCACAGTTTCAATTCAGATTAAACTGGAGAATGAAGGGAGTGATGAAGATATTGAAACAGATGTTCTCTATAGCCCTCAGATGGCCTTGAAATTGTCATTAACAGAGTGGCTACAGGAATTTGCAGTACCTCTTCAGTACAGCAGTGAGTAAGATTTATGGTTTGTCAGAACTGAAACATTGGAGTGAATAAAGAATGTTCTTCAAATGAAAAGTGGTTTTCAAGCTTTCAGAACAAACTGCCAACAAACCTTTTCAAGGGGTCACTGCTGATTTGGTTCCTTAATATATGGGAAATATTGTTTTAGTTTGTTCAAAATTACATTTGGGTTTCTGTTACAAAGAAAACTGAGTATATGGAATTGGTGCTGCTGAAATGAAGGCAGAACATAATTTTAGAAGTCAGTCTTTATACTAATAAGCAGAGGGGTGGAAATATATCCTGGTATCTTCTGCCAAATAGACTTATATTGATAGCCAGTTTCTTTAATAATATGTTTCATTATTGCTCATCATAGCTTGCATCTTAGCAGGCAATTTAGGTGTAGTTTGCACCTCATGATCAATTCTGGGTACTGATTCACACATGTCACATGTTCCTACAAAGCCTCTGTTTAGCAAAAATATAACATGAAATTTGTGCAAGTGTCTTATAAGGTGTTTCCAGAGTACGGCTGATTGAGACAAAATAGACACTTGCATGATTTTGCACTTTGTGGAATGCATATTTTTGAATGTAACTTATTTGCATGTAGAAAAAGGATTCTGTGAAATAAACTTAGCAAGTAGAACTAAAGCTGTGTGTTTGTTCTGTGTTTACAGGTAGGCAAGTGGCCCACAGTGGGGCTAAAACAAGTGTTGTGGATGTACCTCTGGTGGCACCATCCTCTTTAAATTCAACCACTGTGGTTACTACAGTGTACCAAGAGCCCATAATGAGTCAAGGAACTGCACTGAGCAGTGAGTCTCAAGCTCTGGTTAAAGTGGAGGAGGAGAAGAAGCAATTAGATGAGGAACCAATGGACATGGTGGTAGAAAAGCAAGAGGATGCTGATAAGAATATAAATCAAATATTGACTGATATTGCTGAAGCAAAAATGTCAGAGGAGTTAAAACCAATGGATACTGATAAAGAAAGCATTGCTGAATCAAAATCTCCGGAGATGTTAATGCAGGATGACTGTGGTAGTGACATTGCACCAATGCAGACAGATGAGCAAACTAACAAGGAACAGTTTGTGCCTGGCCCCCATGAGAAGCCTTTGTATGCAGCAGAACCTGTGACTCTAGAAGATCTACAGTTACTTGCAGATTTGTTCTACCTCCCATATGAACATGGGCCCAAAGGGGCACAAATGTTACGAGAGTTCCAGTGGCTCAGAGCCAATAGCAGTGTTGTTAGTGTAAATTGTAAAGGAAAGGACTCTGAAAAGGTGAGTGATTTCTTATTTTTCATTGGTAGGTGTCTGTATATTTATATTAAAAAATGCAGTAGCAAAGGAAAGTTATCTGGCAACTTCACATGAAATCTCTGAGCCTAGCTTGCAGAGTATTATGTAGATTGTGTATGGGAGCAGGCTGGTGTTCAGGAGTTTTCTATTATTTTCATGCTTTGTATTATGCTGGCTATAGATGTGGAAGTGATGAATAGTGTGGTGATTGTAATCTAGACTGAGCCTCTCTGAATCTTTCCTGAAGGAAAATACAGTGTGGGATTTGATATTCATCTTTAGCCACTTTATGAAACCTTTCGCCTTGAAAAGTGAGATATAAATGCTTGATGGATAAATAAAAATCTCATTCATTAGATTGAAGAATGGCGTGCTCGAGCCACCAAGTTTGAAGAGATGTGTAGCTTGGTGATGGGCATGTTCACTCGTCTTTCCAACTGTGCCAACCGAACAATCCTCTATGACATGTATTCGTACGTCTGGGACATCAAGAGCATCATGTCAATGGTGAAATCTTTTGTGCAGTGGCTAGGTATGTTCTTTAGGAACCAATTATAGTGGTAACTAGCATATATGATTGTGTTTAATTAGCCCACAGAAAAAAAACCCAAATGTTTTGATGTTATGGTTGATTTGACCTTAGATTCTTTTCTTACTTCTATTTTTTTCATTATTTATGCTTCACTATAAGACTGGCAATAAACATAACAGTTGGCCAATCAGTGAATAGCTGTTCATATTGAAACATTTTTCTTGGGCTAATGAATCTAAAAGATATCTGAAACATGAGTATTGACTTGGACTGAATGCACACTGGATTATATAATATGCAGCAATTCCCAGCCTTGTTGCAGAATTGGAAATGACACTATGAAATGTGACTATACCTCAGTCATCTGCTGCTTGCTCTGTCTCAATAACGTTATTGCTGTCTTCAACAGAACAATTGCAGATGTGACCTTTCAGTGGGCCTGGCCAAGAGGAAGCCGAGCCTCCTAGCCCTTTCTCTGCGCATGCGAGCTTTAGCATAAGGCTATTCTGGTGCAAAAGTGATTTGCTTTGACATTTGCAAGATGCCTGATTTGGGGCAAGGGTAAGAAATTCCAGAGCTCTGGAGTCTGCTTTCATGTCAGACTGGTGTTCTCTGAAGAGAAATCAAGAGCTTTTTTGTTTTTGTTTTTGTTTTTTGGTCTGCAGCCTTTTTAAAAATTATGTGGTTTTTTTGGACTAGCACCAGCATGGCCTGGGTTCCTCTAGTGACCTCATTTCACTTTCAGGTTTCAATCCAGCTGTAAAGGAATATGCTGTGGACTTGCTTGATGTACACAGCAGGCAGCAAAGCTGATGGTTTCCTGTCACAATTTCTGTAGTTGTCACAAACCTAATAAACCTCAGTGTCTGGATCAGCCTACAGTTCCTGGACCACTTAAAGTCATGTTAAATTGTATCTAGTCATAGCTAATTATGTATGTTGAAATAAATAGACTTGGGTTAGCTGCCAAGATTGCATTTAGTTAATACTCAGCAGAAGACTTTTAAGTTCTAGGAAAAATGTGAGGGTTTGGTGTAGGAGAAAGTTGGCAGGAGAAAGTTAGTGGAAGCATTTCTTCCCTGATAAGAAAGGAAATCATTCAAAATCTAGGCTTTAGAATACAGTCTGTCATTTAGCACTGTGATAGGACTGATCTGCTGGTGAGTTTTTTGGTTACTTAAAGAACAGAAGTAGAAAAAAGTATCTCAGTCTTTGTCTGATGCCCCCTCACATTTTAAAGTCAGAAAAGGAGATATAACTAAGTGGTGTAATTACTTTGGTTACATAGTTGAATTCCTCTAATTCCTGGAATCCCAACACTTTCTAGCTACTTCTTAAACATTGCTAAGGCATGAACAGCAACATTTCAAAGCTCAGAGAAGCATAGGGCATATTTAGGAATACTTTTAACCATTTGTATTAACAGAGATGTTGCTAAACTCACCAGCTTGGTGCAGAATGTGTATTTCCTTGTTAATCAGAATTCAGTGCTTAGCAGAAGTAAGAGTCCTCTATCTTAGTTCCAAGATGGCAACATGGAAGCATCTAATAAATAATCAGTGGCGTCAATGAGACCAGCTAGATTTGAGCCCAATTTGAGCAAAAATAGCAAGGGCTCAGACAAGGGACTGAAGACATTTCTGATTAATCTCAAACTGACTTCCTTTGAATTTTCTGAAGTCTAAATTAATTTTCTATAATACTTTAGACCCAAGGCATTTTGATAAAGAAACAAAACAGCTATGGCTACATTTAAATAACAATATGATTTTCTAAACTTGATGTGCTATTAATTTGAATTGTAAAGCTGTTTTGATCTTAGAACAAAAGTTGTTTAAATGTTTAACAAACCTTTGAGGAAGTGATTATATTGTTTTCAAACTTTGCTTTTTCCCCTCTAGCAATCTGGTGTTTCTTGGCACCCTGACTTACCCTTGTACCTACGTTAATCTGTGCTGCTTGCAGCATGTTAGCTTAGGAATATAGACATAGAAGCATATAGCTATGACTCCTCTCCTTTCAGATGGACTCACTGGCATGCTCAAGAACGGATGTCTAGAGGCCTACTGAGCAGAATGAGCAGGAGGGCCCTAGTCCCAGCATGCTTGGCTTACCACATCTTAAAGCAAGTGAAGTGACACATATTGTCTGAAGAAGGAAGCATTACATCCAGAATCTAAAATTAATTAACTGCATCACTGTATGGAGAATCAAGTGGGATTGTTTCACTTGATGGAACAAATACGGATTTTAAGGATTTCTGTTATCCTGCTGTTTCATGGGACTCCTACTGGTCTCCCTCCCAAGGAATTGACCTGGCCCATAGCCCTTAGGATTTTGAACAGTATTGTCTCTTTTCAAAACTATAGGAACCAAGATAGTTATTAATTTTATACCGAAAGTGCTAGGGAAGGTAACACAGCATATGCCACTTAATATAATCCTCAATAAAATATAAATGTTGTGTATTATGATTAAGAGAGATGCTTAGCATGGCTGCTGAGTTTGTTAAAGACTAATCTTTTGATGTCCTAGCCTGAGGTTGACAGTTTTCTGAGCAGACTGCTGTTTGTGGCTCTCATGGGATACCTGGGACCCCTTTGACACAGCTAAAAAGTACAGAGCATTTTTAAATTCCATTTGATACATTCACCTCAGTATCTCTCCTAAGATCTGCTAGCTGAGATTCTGTCATTAATGGCTGGGACCATGATCATTAGTTGACAGTCTTAATTATATAGTGATAAAACTTGCATATCATTTGATGTGCATAGGTTTAAAAGTAAATCAGGATGGTCTAGCCATAGAATGCTGATGAGTCTGGTGGTCCACTGAAGGCTGATCTCCTTTCCCTTTCTTTCAATCCAGCTAGCATTCAGTTTATAATTGGTGTGGATAATACTGCTATGGATTACTAATGCCTTCTACTATCTTCTTCCCCAATGTGTGCAGATGGGAGAATCTTCAGCACAAGTGTCTACTGCTATTGGATGGACCACGCCAGATGCTCTCAGCGTGTCGTGATTAATAAATTTAAGATGGGAAGGTTCTGTCTGTGAGGCAGCTCAGATTAGGGACAGTAGGCATGGGCTGAAGTCACATTTGCGCAGCGACTCAGGCATTAACTCTTGATTTTCATTCATACAGCTCTTCATTCATGCAGCTCTATAAAGTGTATAATAGTTGGAGTGCTAGTTACGATGTAGTCTCAAAGGAGAAGTACTCCAAGTTACAAATGAAATACATAATGTCTCTCTACATGAGAGGCTCTAATATGGAAACAGTTGAAACTCAAACTTGCATGTTTGGGGTCATCTCAAACTTGCTATATCAAAAGATTTGCTTTCACAATTTGATGCAAAGCATCAACATCCGGCTTGGTTCGCTTTGAGACTGCCTGGCTAGCATGGCACATCTGACTGTACTGATCTGAGATTGTTACTTGAACAGGAAGTAGGTCGCTGTTCACAAGAAGAAACAAACTTGCGCAGCTTATCTTATCAGAAGACTAGGCAGGTCATTTAATCCCCGTATCAGTTACTCACCTGCTCATATCCTCTCAAAGAGGTTGGTTATGTTAATTGGATTTATTGCTCGGAGAGCAGATAACTGTTGCCGAAGCCGAGCCAGTGATGATAATTACAGCCCAGTTCTTAAATATGTTTTTCAGAGGGCTTTGAAGCCCTTTTCAGTACTGACTGGCTGTGAGGAATTGTGGCATTTCTGATACAGTTGAGGCGGATGAACGGAAATGCTGGAACAGGCCCTTGTTGCCTTTATTGGTAACACAGTGTATACTGTGTTCAGTGATTGCTGTTGTATAAGCAGAGCCATGGAAATGGGCAGAGATGGTTTTAATCTTTTATATGAGCCTCTGTTTCACATAGCTGCTTAGGCTATTTTATTCCATACCAAACCTAGTTTTCTGGCAAGATTCAAACAATATGAAAATGTGACTTCAGACAGGTCCAAGTATTTTCAAGGTGCTGTAATAATGGCTGATTACTGTAATCCTGTAACAGATGGAACTGAGCAGCTGTTTCCTTGTTCCACAGAACTTCTAAGTATTCTTAGTGTATTAAAAAAAGGACTGTCTATCTTTGTATCTCTCACGTACATGTGTGGAACAGGACATACTGGCAACTTTTAACATACTGAATTGTCTGCTCACTAACATTCTTTAGCATTTTTTTAGTTTTATTGATAAAGGGCACAAGCACCTAATAAATAGGAATCTTTACCAATCCTGCAACATTATTGCAGCCCTGCAAGTTCTTGGATCATAGCACAGTTAGAGAACTTTTCCCACCAAGTGTGTGTTAGCTTGTTGGACATTTTAGTATCTCAGGACAAATCCCCCTTCTCGTAACGTTCTCCGCTTGGATCTGATCTCCACAGGGTGTCGTAGTCAATCTTCAGCACAGTTCTTAAGTGGAGACCAAGAACCCTGGGCCTTTAGAGGTGGTCTAGCAGGAGAGTTCCAGGTATCAATATGAATTCACAACTGAATAACATTGTCTTTGTTTGAGAAAACGTTTATTGCGCATCGGAGGGCTGGAAGGCTTGGTCTGCCGAAGGCTTTCTGGTCCAAAACACAAATAGCCTGACAGCTTTGTTTTTAAATAATTTTCCTCCCATTTCTACAGTAATATCCCAAGGAGATCCTGCCATTCCCACGCGCCTGCGAAGCGCAGCGGCTTTAGTTGTACATTTCACATTGTTTCTTTGCAGGTCGCACAGCGTTTTTATCTGCGCCCGCAATTGCACAATGCGCGCTTGCTTATCTGCCAACGAGAACTCCATGAACAAAGAGACCTTCATGTTACGTACTCTGGGCTTCTTCAAAAATACAAAATTTGTAGTGTATGTTCCTGGTAACCCAATTGGCAATTAGTCTTGTTTGTTCATTTGTTTGTTTTGTGCTTGAATTTGCTCATGGATTTTTCAGGGGCTTACTTTCTTCCCCCTCACAGGTGCTCTCTGCGCACAGCCAATTGAGTCAGCACGTTGTTTTGGGGTTAGTGTCTCCTCTGACCAGTTAACCCTCTTCAGACCAAACCTTTCCTCCTGACATGGCTATGTTATGCTGAGAGCATAGATGAGATTTGGCGAAATCATGCTAAAGCAGAAATGAGTTTAATGTAAACCCCATTAAGTGCTATAACAGTTGTGTGTCTTAAATCATCTATTCAGATAAAATGGCAAAATGGTCCTTACATTTGTAAAGCCTGCAAAACCGTACCTTCCTCTGGGGTACCTGCAGTAGCAAAAGTTAACTTGGGAGTCTGCATTGCACGCCCAAGAATGTATAGCATCTTGCTTCTCCAGCACTCATGCTAACTCTTTATTTTCACAGCGTTTGCTGCCTATTGAAGGAGCAAATGACCTCTTTTTTCAGCCACCTCCTCTGACTCCTACTTCTAAAGTCTACACCATCAGGCCCTATTTTCCTAAAGATGAGGTAACCAAAATTCATTGACCATTCTTGTACACTGTTCTTTAGGTTTGAAAAAGTACATTGGTTGAAAAAAGTGTTGCCTTTTACTTTCTCAAGTCTATTTGATGAATGTCTTAATTGTATGCAAGAAGTATGACTCAAACGGGAAAAGTTTCTGTTGTTGCCACATTCTGGGTTAACTGCAAATCATTGGTAGCCCCAGCAATCACTTAGAATAGATTTTTCCTACTTCCTTTTTGCAATTATCTGAACCCACTTGTGGAAGTGAATATAAATGTGAAGTGCATTGTGCTTCTAGTCCAGTTAGCTGCCTTAATTACCTTTAGTTAAACAGGTTTAGGCAGCCTCTAATGGAATTAAGGATTTTTATAATATGCTTAATTTATAGAGTGAACACTACTCCATAATGCTTCCCATCTCATATGAGAATTTGCAGCCTCTACTTTATATCTGGGGAAATACTTCCACACATTTGAAGTTAAACTCCTTTAGAGTGCATACCTATATGTGTTCTGACAGAAAAAAGTCCTAAACTCCCAGGATAGCTGGCAGGGAATTGTTTTTTGTTTTGTTTTTCTAGTTACACATGCATAGGATTGCATCTAAATAAAAATGCATGGGATGAGCTGTATATCATACTATTTTTTTTCAAACCTTTTTTTCATGGTCACCACACACATCCTGCATTAAAGTTCATTTTTGTAATGGGAGGCCTGAATTAAAAGAGCAGCAGAAATATGGTATAGATTTTATTAAATTTATGCATCCCTTTTCCCTGAAGCATCTTATTTTGGCTTCAAATTTACCAGACAAAAGGATGTTCTTTCTGTTGCTGAAGTCAAGAATATATATTTACAACAAATAGCTGTAAATGCTAATGGGAGCAAAGCTAAATGTCATACAAAGTAGTTGAACAGAATCTGTTTTTTTAGACACTTATGTATCTGACATATTTGTGCTCCACTTTTGTCTAAGTACCTCCGGAGTCTATCATGAGATTAATGTAATAGTCTCCCAAGGCCACCCAGTGAAATGAAATTTCCTTACAGAACCTGCATTTTCAGTGTAGTACCTGTCAAATATAAGCCTATTTGGGACCATGGAATCTAACTATAGAATTACCATTCCCATTTTAGTGGAGCAGCATGGCTTCCAAAGTTTGTGCTTGCTGGTGGTGCAAATGTGTATAATGCTTTTTTTGTGTATTTCCTTAGGCATCTGTATACAAAATCTGCAGAGAAATGTATGATGATGGAACTGAACAGCCTTTTCATAGTCAGCCTGACCTAATTGGTGACAAGTATGTATACTCTTGAGAAAATCTTACATGCATTTGATTCTGTATTGTTTTGTAGTAATGATACATCATTTTTTGCTGCCCAGAAATGTCAATGCAATATTCAAAGCATCTGGGAAAAGCAGGAAACTACAGTGCCTTGGCAACACAAGTTAATAATAATTATGTAGGCTTCTGGTTTGCACTTTGCCATGTTCAGCCAGAAGTTTGGCAGTTTTGCTGATTTCATTAATGGTTGGCTACTCTCAACAAATACTTGAGAATAGACATGAAACTTGTGGAGCAGAAGCAAACAGGCAACCACGTAGGGTTATAGCACAATAAAGCCAGGATGCATCACCCTTTGAAAGATAGCAGGCAAGCTTCTGAGATGAGCAGGAATCTTTCAGGATTTAGCAGGCATTCTAATTGGTTGCTGAATGCATGTCAGGGTTTGGAAATAAGAATTTATAAACTATCTGGATACTAGATACTGCCTTTCCTTTCTGACTCACCTAGCTCAATGCAGTACTGCCAAGAAACCACACAGGTAGTTTCTTATTATTGTGCACCAGATCAACAGAAATGTTTTAGCCAAGTGGATGAGTCCCCCATTTTCCAGCTATTAATTGGAGTTCATCAGCTAGGAATGATGGGAGTTGTGGGCTGAAACACGTGGATGGTCACAAGTTGCCCACCCCTGCTAGGTGGTGCAAATCTAACTTTTCCACTGTTAGAAAGAAGGAAGTCAGGTTTTGTGGCCAAATCTGAGCATCCTGGGATTCCCCATATGGCCATGCTCAAAAGTGTACTTCCTTTATCCAATGAAACTCCCCTTTCGTATAAGCAAGCAACATGAGTCTGACTGACGTGCACTGAAATGCCCACTTATAGATCACTACCTCATTTTGTTTTTGGAAAAAATGATCCCCTTGTTCTTCCTTTCCTCCCTACTGCCTTTCTCTTATGTGTTCTTTCATTTTAGTTTGTAATGGGATGGCGAGGCTGGACTCTTTATTGATGTGAGCTCCTTTGGGAGACAGTTGTCTGAAAAGCAAGATAAAAACTCAGTAAATAAATTAATCTATTTCCTTTCTGTTTGGTTTAATTGCAATGTTTTGTCATGTGTTGCATTTGTGAGACAACCATCCAGAACTGATTACATCCATTACAACCAAAATACTCTTTTCCTTCTACTGTGATTGTACCAGTCTTCTGTACTTGTCCCTGTCTGCTCCTCATACCAACCTAATGTTTACATTTAAAACCTTCTGCTACTCTTCCTTTTCTACTTCACATTCCATTTAAGGCACAAGTTCAGATGTTGATTTTCCACCCCCCCCCCCCCTTTGCAGCTAGGAGCAGCCTTTCTTGCTATTTGCCAGAGTTCTACCTACACAACTTTTCTCAAAACCCACATGTGCACAATCTTTCCCAAACCATCATAGCTGTATCTTTTTATATTTTCTGGCATCCATTCATTCTCTGTTTCCTGCACATTTCTTACTACTTTACTTTCAGACTTTGCCAGTTCTTTTTTCCTTTATTAGATCTAAAGTATTTTTGAAGAAAATCCCACAGATGGCATTTTGTGCTTTGCATACTTCCCAACCCATTGCATTTAATAAGTCTTAAATCATAGTAGCACTCTTAGACTCAAACATTTTGCTTAAATGTGCACAATAGTATATTGCTTTAGTTATATCTTAATGACTTCTTGATCTCATTATGAGACTACACTGGAATAATAGTTCAGTAGGTGTACTGTATCACATTTGTAATCTAATGTGACTTTGATTATTTCTGCTTTCTGTCACTCTGGACTCAACTGACCTTTCTTTTCTTTTCCCCTCAGGCTGGTAGGTGGCTTGCTTTCTCTTAGCCCAGATTACTGTTTTGTCCTGGAAGATGAAGATGGCATCTGTGGCTATGCCCTGGGCACTGTTGATGTAACTCCTTTCATTAAGAAATGCAAAATTGCCTGGATTCCTTTCATGCAGGAGAAGTATAGCAAGCCAAGCAGTGATAAGGAGTTATCGGAGGCAGAGGTTAGTCATCCATGTATGCCTGCTGTACATCTGTGGTATGGTTGTTAGAATGTTGGACTAGAGAACAAGGAGATCTGGTCTCTAGTCTCCACTTCCTCCATGAAAAATAGTGGGTAAATGGGATATAATAAAAATAACAGTGTGGTGTAGTGGATAAGAGTGTGGAACTGGGACTCAGGAGATCTGGTTTCTAGTTTCCATTCATCCATGGAGCTAACTTGGAGACTGGGCCACTTACAGACCTTCAGCCCAGCCTACCTCACAGGATTCTTGTTGTGAGGATAAGATTGAGAAGAGAAGGAGAATTATGTAAGCTTCCTTGAAAGGAAAAAAGGCAGGATGTTACTA
This sequence comes from Varanus komodoensis, assembly GCF_004798865.1. Lineage (NCBI taxonomy): Eukaryota > Metazoa > Chordata > Lepidosauria > Squamata > Varanidae > Varanus > Varanus komodoensis. The sequence continues at coordinate 95,746,994 of NW_025335268.1, forward strand.
TAATAAACAAACATGGCCATGCTTCCTTTCCATGTTTTTAGTCTCCTGGTAATAGTGGGAACAATTTGCCTTGGACCTTTTCAAATACCAGCTCTTCTCCAGACACCCCTTATCTATAATTATCTGAATAACTTTGAGTTGAAGGAAGTTTCATCCTTAGAAAATTTGAATAGAACAATTGTACCTGATAGCTTTCCATTGTTATAGTCATGGGCACAATTTTATGATTATGTATAATTCTAAATGACAGAATGTTACTTCCAGTGGACAATGTAGTTGGATTATTAATAAGCAGCACTGCAGCATGTGTAGCATGCAGAAGATTGGGCCCAGCATAGGAACTGGGCCCGCCCCCCTGCTCCCTTGGGCCTCCTGAGGAATCCCAGGGGGCACTGTGAGAGCACGAAGTTGTCCTTGTCATAATCATGAGCTGTTTTGGCTTGCTGTGGCCTTTTCCATTTAAAAAAAGGTGGTGGGGGGAGGGGGGAGGCAAAGGATTATAAAGGGCTGCTATCAAGCAGCTACAGGTAGTCCCTCCAGGGTTCTTCCAAGGGCAACCAAGGTGCCTGTGGTTGCCCACCCTTTTTAACCAAAAAAAAAAAAATCTCTCCTCCATGGTATGTGCAAATATTGTTAATATTTTTAAAATATCTGTGTCCTGATTTGTGCTTATCTGGCACTCTGGAGTAACACTTTTTTGCATACATCAGGAACGGGTGATGGGTATTGTGTATGGAAGTGCCTGCTGGCTAAGTCTAGCAGGTACCCACCCTATGCAATGCCCATCTGTGGCTGCAATTAGTTTCCCCTTTGGAAGACTTTGAGAGTTATCAGAAGATAAGCTGCTACATGCTTTCAAACTTGGGACTCAAGCACCCCTTTCACAGCAAGGAGCTCAGGTGTCCCAGGAGTGCACTCAGTTTTGCAAGTTTCCCAAAGAGGCTAATACCATAACCTGCAAAAGTTGCGGAGATCCCATATATGAGAATAAGTACTTTTAACAGTACTTTTAACAGCCATTGAAATCAGAACTCTGTTTTTTTAATTTAGAAAGGATTAAAACCTCCTCTCCCATTATTTTGGCAGGAAAGTGTGCATATATCTTTAGACCTCTAAATCCCACTTTAAAAAGTTCTGTCTGATACCTACCAAAATATATGTGTATATGGAATCCACTCGTAGATTTGCATGTCCCTGAGAGGTTGCTTGATATCTTCCCAACACCATTTGGAAGCATTTGACAGTTTACCTTTTGATAGCTTTCAGATGCTTCCTAACCCTAACCCCTAACCCACCTGCAGCTCAAGTGGGCACTGCACTACTGAACTTGGGCAGCAGGCATACATCCCAAATCCCAGTTTTGCAGTGTGCATAAACAGAATTACTCTGGAATGCTGGATTTGCACAGATTAGACAGGAGAAATTAAAATAAAAATAGATGAAAATATTAGTGTGTGTCATGGGGGACCAAAATGTTATTTTAAAGGATGGGCAACCATGGTCAGCACCACCAGGAGAGATTTTGCATAGTTATTAAAATGGGGATCATGAAAGGAGGTTCAACAGCTGACTTTTGCAGTCTCTGAAAGGGGAACAAGGCTTTTGCAGTCATAACAGGGAGGGAAGAAGTCCCTGTCATCTGCTCTCTAATACTTCTTGGCCACTTTGGGGGTGGCTGGAAATGGTGGTCATTCAGTAGCCACTTGGAACGAGTACAAGGATATTTTGACACTCTTGCCAAGCACCTCGGCAGGGATTTAGCTTAAGTCATGATGGGTTGCCTTGTCTGGGTTCAAACAACACAACCAGGCACTTTAAACAAGCCATGATTTGTGATGGTAGCTTATAAGCCAAAGTTAAGCCAGCTTGACAAAAGTATTGTGGGTTCAGATGACATGGTAAGCCTCTGTGGCTTTGTGTTGTGCAAGGACAGTCAGTGACTGTCATTTTTGTGTGCATACATGTGCGCACACATACCAGTGGTGTAAGTTCTTATACCAATAGTTGAAGTGGCTTCAAAAAGTTATTGAGATAAGTAAACAGTGGTGGCAACATGCCTAGAAATTGTACTGGTAGACCAATAAGAGAGATGGCAGTTTTCAAATGGGAAGTCCTGATAGTTGCACCATTGGTAGTTGACATAGGTACAATATCTCACATTTGTATATTTGTCCTATTTTGGATAAAGAAAGGGGTTGCTTGAAAGCCAGTGGATTTAGCTGTGTTAGCTTTGATGCTTGGGGATTAATGTAGAAGTCTAGGATATCAGAAGTCCATAAAGTGCATACCATGTTTCCAGCATAGCTCACTGAACAGTTTTTGGTGTTGAAAGACCATTCCTATTGTGTATATTACAGAAAATCATGCTGAGCTTCCATGAAGAGCAAGAAGTTCTTCCAGAAACATTCCTTGCCAACTTCCCATCACTGATAAAGATTGATATTCATAAAAAAGTGACTGATCCAAGTGTGGCGAAAAGCATGATGGCCTGCCTACTGTCCTCTCTCAAGGCAAATGGTAAGCACGTGTCACTGACTGTTTTAGCTACTGGGGTATTAAGGCACCTACAACAACTCACCACAGTCATAAGCTGTTGGAAAGTTTATGGCTTTGAGGAGTTCATGTTATCCTTTAACATAGATGGGAACTTGAATAATCAGGGATGTGCAAAGCTATTCCTGTTTCTTTACCTTCCTACAAAGTAGACATGTTATATTTGCAATGCAGAACCAGAATATTCATCATTTGATTGTTACAATGCACTCTGTGCAGTTGCCTTGAAAGAGTGTTCAGAAATAGCGCCTGGCCCAGTATTTCACAGCTAGGCTCCCTACATGGTTGCTGTCGCCATCATTTTGAAGAACATACCCAATGCTGTGTGAGCAGATGTGTGCCCACACAATGGATGCTTCCCATTCCTTCCTCCTCTGCACCCTGAAATCTTCTCCCAAGGGTACCCCAAAGCTCTTGAGTGACTTTGGAAGGGTGGGGCTGCATGGGGACCTGTTCTTCCAGGTGATGCCATTCTGCCAGTGCACAGACACAGATTTCACTGTGTGTGCCTCTCTTCAAGGCCTCAAGATGTGTCTTTCTCTGCTTAGTTACATCATCAGCCTCTGGGTTTTTTAAGGGATTACCAAAGAATGGTCAATGGTAATATCCTTGCTGTGAAATTCCTTGTTAAAGGGAACCCATCTGTTAAACTTGCCCTTGTCCTTCAACTTGTCAGAGGGGATTTTGGCTGCTGAAGTTTCTTTGAAGCTGCTGAGAATATTCTTAGATATTTATATGTAGGCTTGATAATGATCATACGTAGATATTTTAATTTTTAGTGGATTTTGTATAATAGGCAGGAAGAATGTTTTATGTTAAGATGATGGGTAGTATTGACCTTTATGATAGGCTTATTTGCACCTGTCCCCCATTCAGCAGCACTGACATTTCTCTAATTTGTAATAATACAGAGCAAAATCACTGCAGGTTGCAAGCACAGTTGGCTTAATGTTGTGTCATTGTTCAGTTGCTACTCTTTTGGCATATCTAAATAATTCTTGACAGGAACAGACACAATAGTAAATATGAGGGTTTTGAGTACAGGGGGAGTACAGGGGGTGGCACACGGCAGGGTGAAATGTGGGCAATGACATGCCAACTTTCGTTATTTACATCATCATTTCAAGTCTTAGACCAGTGATGGCGAACCTTTTAGAAACCAAGTGCCCAAACTGCAACCCAAAGCCAACTTATTTATCGCACAGTGCCAACACTACAATGAAACCTGAAAACTGAGGTTTTAGTTTAGAAAAATCTCACAGCAAGTCCAATACCCTTGGCTGTGCACTGTCCGGCCATGGGAAAGGTCGGATGAGTCGCGGCTAATGAGTCGCGGCTTGTGACGTCATCGCCTGGCACCACTACTCCTTTCTGAGCATGCGCATGGCCCCTGTGTGCGCTGTTATCGGATGCTTGGCTGCTGGGGCAACTTGGCTCGCGTGCCCATAGAGGGGGCTCAGCGTGCCCACTGTGGCACACATGCCATAGGTGTGCCACCACTGTCCTAGACAGTCATGTATCACTCTGTGAGGGGAAAAAATCTCCAAAATCGTCACAAAACTGTGTGTAAGCTTGGTCCTAATAATGGTATTGATCATACATTTTCAACAGCTGGTATCGATTGCCTAATAATAGTGCTTGTGAATTCTCCAGTAGTTGAGATCCAGAAAATAATGAGCTACCTCCATGTGTCCAAGCAGGCTTTGAGTTTCCCTGTCAGCTCACAGGAAGGTTCCAGAGCAGACTGCAATGGCAGCCTGAATTCGAGACCATTTGTTAAAAACCTATGGGCATGCCTAAAATGTTTTTTGAATCCCAGCCTGTGTGGGGTCATTGGCTTTCCTTGAATTTCTGGAGGACTTCAGCATAATGAGGGTGGGGATTTGATAGGTTGGCATATACAAGGAAGTAGGATGAGGTACACAAAGCTATTGCTAGTCTGATTACTTATATTGTGAGTCAATGGGATTTCAACTGGTGAGAGAATCCAACAGTGTTTGCAGAGTTTCAGCTTTATTACAGTAACCCTTCTGCTTCCCCATTTATTTCCCAAATGTCTCCCTGTTCTCCAGGCTCTCGTGGGGCTTTCTGTGAAGTGAGGCCGGATGATAAAAGGATCCTGGAATTCTACAGTAAGCTGGGATGCTTCGAAATAGCTAAAATGGAGGGATTTCCAAAGGATGTTGTTATCCTTGGAAGAAGCTTGTAAGGAGGTTGTCAGTGAACTTTTGATACTGTAGTCACCTAACTATTGGAGAGTGGTGAGCCCGAGGTTTATCTTATTGTCTGTCTGTGCAAAGGCAGCAGTCAGCTGGCCTGACAGGAGTTACAAGAAAATTTACCCACTACCCTCTCTGGGATGCTGCTCAATACACTGTTTGGAAAACGGATACTGGTCATCCTCATTTCCTGGTCTTAAGTGAAGTGCCAAGGAATACTGCGTACGATGTAGCCTTGGGAAGTGATTTGCATGAATTCCCAGAGGTACTGGTGGCAGTTCCATGCATCCACCTCTGTACTCAACAGAATGGCTGTCTTCTCCATGACATACTTCTCCCATATGTCATGAGGTGGATGAAGGAGATGAAAGTGAAATCTCAACAGAGGAAAGCAGGGTGTCTGTGTTGGTCAATTACTGAAAGGCTGACATGGACAATTCTAGGTTTTGTTGGCTGTCATACTTACTATAGGGAAATGAATGGCCATCACCTCTAAAGAATATTGGTTAAGCTTTGTGCTTCGTAGGGATAAACTGTGCATTTGTCTGTGGCAAAGTCACTCAGTGCGGAAGTGTAAATTTCAGTGTGTAAATATATATAAACTCGCTGTATGCTAACACTTTGTGTTTAATCGTTTTGTAATTCTTTTGCTTTCCAAAGCAAAGTGGTATAGCTCTGGGACAGCACTTTTGAATAACGTCGAATTACAAGAGAGGCTAGAGCCAATTTCACAACAGGCCTTTTCTTCCATGCCTCATACCCTTCATTAGAAAGGTAGGTTTAGAAAAAGGAGTGCTGATTTAGAAAGGTCATTTAGGGGATAAATTCGCAAAAAGTCAACATGGCCTCCTACTGGGGAAAAGCTGGTCAGAGGGTGATCCAGTGAGATGATTGTTACTGCCAGCCAGTTGCCTACCCAGCCTGGGTGGATGAAAGAGGGAATACTTAGGGCCCGTTTCCAAGTCCTTCAGTCTGAGTAAATCAAGATCTTCATGCCATGTTCATTTTAGAGACTTCTTTGTGGACAAAAATAAGCACATTTGTGCAACTTACTTACCTACTTCTATTATTATTGCCTGTTCCAAATATTAAGGTTTTCACTGAAATCTTACAAATGGAATCTGCATGGCTAGTAGTTGTAATAAGAAGTAGGTGCATTAGATTGGAGGAGGTATTACTGTTCCATTTAATGCATTGTTCTCACAAGGCAATTGGCTAACACCTCACCTCATTTCTGTCACCTGCTACAATCAACTATTTTGTTTAGTTTGAAAATATTTCTTTTTAGGGACGGTAGAAATTGAGGTGATCTTTTTTAAATCCTTTCCATCGATGTAGATTCTGAAGCTTTATACTTTTTTTCTCTTTCAAATGGCAATTTACTGCCAAATAGTTTGCAGCCTCTACTGAGAAGCTGGTGTTTGGCCTTGGTTATAGATACACTCACAGGTATTTGATTTTCACTATGTGAACAGTTTTAATAGCAAAGCATTTAAGCTGCAACATATACATTTCACTTGGGGAGGGAGTCACTGAACTGTTACGATAGATCTTGTGTAATTCCAAGCTGGCATTCATGAGTTTCCTTTGTCTTTGAATATATACAAAGCATCTAGCCACTTGGTTTTGTTTTCATCAGATACCAGGAAAAAACTCTGGATTTATGGCATTATACATTTTGAGGGAGGGGATAGCTTTGATTTTTATACTGTTAACACAGATTCTCTTATCACTGTTTTAAGTTACTTGTATGATAGCCTTGAAAGTCTGGGTCAGTCCCTTGTTCTGGGACTACAAAGCAATGCTTTAACCCAGCTTTCATCGTTATCACTTTTCATTGCATACAGTTGGAATGCCACTTTCATGACTGTCTTTAGACCTACTGTATCTGTAGCAGAACAACAGACTGTGTATAATTGTATTTGGAGACCATGTGAGAAATAGAATAAATTGCAAAATGAATGTAAAAATGTCTCTGTGTATTGTTGCAGAATGAGAGTAATGGTTAGAGAAGAATATTTTTCATGCTGCCTACTAATTATGTGAGTAGTTCATAATAGGCACACATGCATTGCTTGGCCTCAAGTATAGCAGATCAATACTCTGAGCTTGAGTAGTGTTCATTCCTCCTAATCCTAAGCGTGCTGTTTTGTAAGTATATTAAACATAAAGGGATTGTGGGATAGATCTGAAGGCTTATTTGGGGTGGTTCTCTTAATTTTAAGTTGTAATTAGAAGTTACAACTAACATTTTTAGAAATAAATTAATCTCGCGAAGCTAGTAGTGGGCTCTTGCCACAGTATTTATTAAGATGGATTATGCCCTGCATTTTTGAAGGCTGTAAGTAGGCAACAAAAGACTATGTAGTGTCCTGAAGTCGATTTGAAAGTATTTTAAATGCTTTTTCCATTAACAATATATATTTTCAAACTCTTGGAAACCACAAGAAGCAGGCATTTTAAAAAATAGACATGGTTGTTCACTTTATATTCCCCATCTCCCCTGATTTTCTCTAGAATTTTATTTTATGCTGGGTTATGAGGTTAATGGTAGTGTACTCAAATTTTCTTGTATACACTAACAAATGGGTAAAAGTGGTCAAGGGAGACAGAATACGGTTGGTCTCTGAGATTCAAGTGATCTTTTAGGTTAGCACTTCTTGCTATTGAAATGCAGTACACAACATGATGACCACCACCACATTAGCTGTACTGTTACACTAATCCTGTTGCATCACAAAAACTGAACACCGTGTGGACAAGACTGCAAAGAAGAAAATATCGTAGGGACTTTTGCTTTTGAGAGCCAGTGCTTGTACAGCCAGATGGCTTAGCTCCCTGTTACATAGGGATGTACTCCACACATAGCAAGCATCTGACAGGAAGCTGCCCAGCAAAACTTAATTATTCTATCTGGCAGGGGAAGGTGGTGCGGCCATCAAATTCTCAGGTTTGATCCCAATGATACATGCACTCCTTCCTTGGTGTTGATGATGGGTGCTTGTCTTCCTTGTCTTCCTCTTCCTCCCCTCCTATCTTTGCAAAACTTTCAAAGCCACTTGGGTTCCTTGCAAGAAGGAGGAGGGCAGGATAGATATGCAATATAATAATCCCATAGCATTTAAATTAGGAACTATTTTGTATATAAATGAGAGATCACTGCTAAAGTTGTTTAAAATGTGGCACTGTTATTGCTTCCTGTACGCCTGAGTTTTCATTCTATTTTTACTTTCTAGTCTTACCTTTATTAAAGTGCTTAATGTGGAACTTAGGGGCTAGTGTGTCCTTTTGGTAAGTCCAAGGTTTTAATTCTTCACATGGCTTATTGCTGTACTACAGTTCTAGATAGGAAGCAATATGAAGGGGACCAGGGTTGGCTCAGCCTTGGGAAAGCGGAGTCAACTAGTGGCTGCCCCCTCTGTCCTACCTAAAGTCAGCACAAGCATTCCAGGGTGCTGCTCAACCAAGACTAGAGAAAATTGAGAAGAGGCATTTTAAAAGGGGTTGGACAGATGTGGATGGATTGTGGACTAACAACAGTTCTGATCTTTTGTGCCATAACTATGTCCTGGTGAAGGAGGTAGTTTGATCACAGGGATTTACTTTGAAGGGGACTGCAGCTGCCCTTTTTAATAGGCATGGATATTGGGACTAAACTACTGTAGCAGTATATCAGCTGTCTTTGCCTAGGTTGCCTACATATCTTGTTATGTATACCTGTAAGTATTCTATCAGTAGCCAAGGTTCACACTTGAAAGTAACTTAAACCCAAAATAAGTTCTGGAATGATATAATGATCTACTTTAAAAGTGAGTAATTTTCTTCTAGCCTTGGGGAATAATTCATTATACTCCCAAGTCCTCACTGAACAGCGCAAAAATTGTATTTTTTAGTGGCATGTGGTCAAAAATGAAAAACAGGCTTTTCTGTGAGAATCTGGCTCGGTTTGTGCACCAAAGAATGTGTATGGGGAAGGGCCATCCCCCTGTTAGAGGCCTGCAGAATAAGTAACTGTAGGAAACAGTCATATATTGCTTGAATGAAATGACCTGGAAATGTAATATAACACTGTTCTCTGTGGCATCCTTCCTGATAATTTTCAGAGTAGAATAAAGGAGCATTGGCTTCACTGGATGTAGCATAATTATTCCAGATATCAAGAACTGGACAGGAGAAGATTCTTCACTTGAAAGGCTAGAAAGGAGAGTGGTGGGGTACCTGATAATAGGCATCAGGAGCTTTTCTTTCCAGCTCTGAGTAGATTTGCAATTCATGCTAATTTAATAAAGGTCTTTTAACTAGCATACTTGGGGGAACTACTATGCTGAAGGCTAGTAATTTAAATAATTAGAACTTCCTACTGAATGAATGGGTAGCAAGAGTTTGTGGTAGTCGTGGTCATAACTGTGACCACTGTGACATAGTTTGTGGTCACTACTGTGTCTTGTCTAGAATTCCACACTAACCCTCCAGATTTTGCAACTGAAATACAATTAAATCAGGCAAGTTGATACAGCTTGCTTAGACATAAGTAATTTTTGACTTGTAAATGAGGCTTTGCACCATCTTTGCAATATCAAGCATTGGCTGTGATGAGGAAGGTATTCATGATACCGTAATGTATGGGGAAGGAGTAAGTAGGTGAAAGTAACAGTGTATGTACAAGATTCTTTCTGATCCTTTGGCCAAAAACAAGGTGGTGGTGCTGGTTTTCAGTATTTCTCCAGAACTATGTAGAAATAACTTTGTAGCGTACCTTATGAAGACAGTTGACTTTCAGGACCTTTTGGACCCAGCAGAATTCAGAACCCAGTGATTTGAGCCCAAGATAATGGCTGTAATGCCTTGGATCCCTTAGAATCCAAAAAGCAAGGGTGGGAAGAGAGGTTTTTGGGGGGGGGGGCAAATTGCACCACAGGCTGGAGATCAGTAAGTGCAACCACATCCACTGGTTACTCCGCACATTTTGACATTCTCAGTGCTGAAAAAGGGACTTGGCAACAGCAATTCCTCCTGGCATGGCTGAGTCCCAATAGCATCTTTATATTGGTATTACACACTATGTAGATGGACTTAGCTTGGATGAGGAAGAGCATCTGCTCCTTCCGGAGCCAGTCAAATGCCTTGTGGCTAGCATCCATACTGATCACTAAAATCCCCATCTCTTCATGCATCTCCCCAGTCCAGGAAATGTTAGGAATTGTAGCATACCCAAGAAAATTGAACAATTTGTTGAATGAGTTTATGTATGAACTAACCATGATGGCCTAAGACTTGAAAAGGCCATGAGAGACCTCAGTGCTGAGTAAGTTCATATTGAATGCTAGAGCTCTCTTGTTTACCCTGATCAATCTGTAAGCATTTTTATGGTTAACAAAAGGAATAAAACTGTGAAAAAAGGAAAATGTGATATTGATGTAATATTTTGATGTTCTTGCAGCAACTGATGTTCAAGTACATTGATGAGAATGGGACATAAATAAGAAGAACCTCAAAGGCAATTTAGTTCTAGTTATATCCTTACATAGCTAAATCACAGACCTAAACTTCATTTGACTGTTCATTTTTTCCATACTGGAAATTGCACAACTTTCTCAAGTTGTTCTTGGTTAATCTCTATATTATCACCAGTTTGTGACTCCCATGACATAGAAAGCAGCTTGCTGTGGAGATCACCACTCGCTTAAAGGAACGCCATATTAACATTGGTCTATAAAATTCAAAGTATAAGGAATGTACCAGCCCAAGTGGAGATTGGGAGGGGTAAGCATGATAGCCAGATCAACTAGGAGTGCAAAAACACAATGCTTCAGAACTAGGACTCTTTCTGTCGCAGAACAGGAAGGAAACTGCCTTACTGCAAGGAATAATATGTCTGTTTCTCTATGGGATTTCTCCATCCACACTACTTGTGAGTTCCCTTTCCATCTTTTAACATCTGACAGCAGAAACCAGCTGCCAGGAAAGCACCATCAGTATCCCACTGTAATAACCCTTTTGTTTTTACTGCGCTGAATAAACAACTATAAATATGACATTCAAAAACTCACCCCCTGCCTTCACCCACAGCTGGGAAATCGCCCGGCCTTTCCAAAAAGTGGCTTTCTAGATACTTGGCAGATAATTCCAGATAAAAGTGATGAGCTAGACCACTGCTCTGACTGGTTGTTAATCCGTTCTAGACAGCAAAGCCTAGATTCATCCGAAGAACATCTTTGCCTCTACGGGAACTTGTGGTAAGTAGCACTCATTTTCAAAACCATGTGCCGACCAAGGCTGCTTGATATTCCCCACAGAGCTATGAAAGGTGAGTGAATAATCATTACCTCAGGTTCCTAATTCTGAGAAGGGGGCCTTGATTACCCAGGAAGTTGGTTGCAAGTAAGGCAGGATCACTAACAGAAGGTATAAGCCAGGATGTTAACGTACTATCCATTTTCAACTACTGTGTGGGTATGCATTGCCCCACAGTCTTTGGCTAGGATACATAGTCTGAAACTCAACCAGCATATGTTTTACTTATTTAGGAAAGGAAGTACCCCTTGTCATCTATTCCTGCTGCTACCCTCTGAAGATTAAACTGGTATTCTAGGTTGAAAGATCCTCTATTTGACAACCATAACCATCTTGTCTTTTAACCAGATGCTTTCAGATACATAGCTACCTTCCTCAGATACAGTGTTGGTCAAATATTAAAAACGTGGCTTAAAACAGATAAATTACTCCCTCTTATGCCCCAATATGCACAGAATCCATTGTACCGTTCCAATGTATGTTGTCAGGTGGAGTTCCTAACCAAAGTTCATAATGGTTTGCAGTATCAGGGTGGTAGTTAATCTACACAAGAAGTGAAGGATGAGGTTTGCTATAGGCTACACTGCTTCTTTGTGGACACTGAAGAAAATCACTGTGTTTGAAACATAATGCTGAAGGACAGCTTTACAAATACCCTGGACTGACAGAAAGATGAATTAGTGGGCCCTACATTAAATCAAGCCAGAAACTGCCCTGGAAGCAAAATTCCAAAACAGGTTACTTCGAGCACATCATGAGAAGGCAAGACTCAACCAGGAAAGAAAATAATGCTTGGCAGAGTCAAGGACAGAAGAAGGAATAGTACAAGAAGAGGATTACTAAATATGAGATAGCTTGATTCCACGAAGAAAGCCACAGTTTTGAATACAAGAGTTGAGCAAGGCTGTTGAAGGAGGACATTTTGGAGGGCTTTCATTCATAGAGTCTCCATCGATGTCACATAACTGCCTAATCCTACTAATGCAAAAAAGTTTAAGTGGCAACCCCCCCCCCTTAAACTTCCTTTTATTGTTTCCTTCAAATTCAAAAAGCAGAAGTTGCTTGACCTTCTTACCACTCCTTCCACAGCCATTCTTTCCAGGGGTATTCACTTTTCACCTTGTCATTTTGAAAAAGAAAAACAAAATTATTACTCAGTAGCAAAGAATACGCTCATGATCCTCATTAGAATAAAACAATGGAGTCATTTTCCAAATTGCATTGTTCTTGTCTTGAGGTTGCTGTTTGTTTGTGGATGGGGCAAACCCTGAGTTCTAGGAGTAAACTGAATAAAACATTGCTTTAGCTGGTGTCCGACCACTGGCCTATCCAAGCTCAGCTGTGACTGCAGCCTTCAGCCTGCTGCGTTCTAGATGGGTTAGTGGTTAATGCTCATTAACCACATAAACACATCTGGAAAGCATCCCATCGGGGAAGCCTGGGATAAAGTAATCTCACCCGTTTCTATACCAAAAAGACAAAACACCCGCCCTTCAAGTCTTTTCATCGCTTCCATCAGCTTCATGATGCTGGGAGTTGTAATCCTGCACATTTGGAAGGCATCAAGTTGGAGAAGTCCGGTCAGCCGACGCACACCTTCCCCTGGTTTCAGGCTGGGTCTTCCTCCAGATACCTGGGACTGAAGCAGAGACCTTGCAGCGCACTGCGCCCCCCCCGCCCCCCGCATAGGACAAACCTTTGGAACAGGCCACCCACCCACGCCTTGCCAACAGAGCGGAGCTACAGCGCGAACCGGGCAGAAAAACTATCCTGAAGATTTCCTCGACTCCTGAAATCTTTCATCCCGGATTGCTCTCCACTCCACGGCTGAATATTCGTTTCGTTTCAGAATCGCCAATGCTTTAAACAGTCCCTTTTTCCTTAAGAGCAAGCACGCGACGTAAGTCGTCTTTTAAGAAATTGCGAGGGATTCCTTTGAGAGAGGGATTTCCCAGAACAGAATTTGCAAAGGCAAGTGCAACCTCCGCGTTACCTGATGGGAGGTGCGCCGGTGTCTCCTCCCACCAGCTCGGATGGGGTCTTCCTATAGGGGAGCGATCGGCGTTGCGGTCGGGGCGGGCCAGCCAAGCCGGGTAGGGGTGGCAAGCACGGCCGCTTCCTGTTTCCTCCTCTTCTAGCTTGCCTTTTCTGTGCAGGCATGGCTGCCTTCTTAAATCTGCAAAGCTTCGTCGATGCGGTTAAGCCGTCGATATGCACTAGCCGCTTCGTATTCGGTGGGTAAGGAGAGGCTGGAATTTTGCCTTCTGCAAATAAGGCTTAGTCGGGGTCGCCGCTCCTGTTTGGGAAGTAAGGCGATCGCGGGGAGGGGGGGAGCACTCTGTGGTGTGCGACGGTATTTGCTATTAAGAGGGGAGAACTGGCTTGGAAGGGCATTGCTTGAACGGGGCTTTTATGTTGGGTTCCTGGCCCTAAGCCTGGAGCGCCGAAAAACGCGCAGCGCCATCCGCGCCTTCCAAACTACCCCGGTCCCGCATGTGAGGCCAAGCTCTAATGCTTCCACGTGGCTTGGCTCGTTGCATGGGCGGGCTCAGAGAACTTTCTGCTCAACGCTTATTGGGCCTTTCATACTGTAAGAGGGGATTTGGTTCAAAGGAGACACGTGGCGAAGTGGGAGACTTGTACCCATGAGTTCGGTTGTGAACCACATTGGGTACAGCCGAACTCTAAAAGTCGATTGGATCAAACAGCAAGAGATACATCCTATTGGAAGCATGGCATAGCACATTATGGAAATACTTTTCTGCAAGTTTAGATAGGAAAGTTCTATAACTCCCACCTTTCCTCAAAATGAAACAATTGGATTATTATTAGTATTCCCGATTAGCTTTACTCCTACTATTACTACTACTGTGTACTGTTCCTTCTTGATGTTCCTAAAATGATTCTGTGTAGGAGATAGGAAGGCATGGCTGTAGTGCTGGTATTCATGCTTTTTGTTAGAAATCCAAGCTAAAATCCTGCAGCTGTCCCCAAACTGAGTTATCCAAAACAGAAATGACAGGCAATTCTGGTATGTTTGGTATTAATACCTTGCTATAAATGTGTGGGATTTTCTCTTCAGTCTGTCAAAAACTGGAGCACTAGTATGGTCTAGTAGTTATAATGTTGGACCCGGGATTTGGGAGATGCAGGTTCTAGTTCCCACTTGGCCATGAAACTCACTTTGAGCCAGGCACTTACTCTGCTTTGGTTTCCTCAAAAAAGGAAAAGAAGCAGGATAGAAATATAATGTAATCATAAAAACAACCCTGGCAGATTTTGGTCAATAGCTTTGGCTACTTAACTCTGTTAGTCTAAACCACTCCGATCCTGAATTTCTCTGACTCTACAAGAATATTCCATTACTGTGACCCATCTTTACCAACAGGGCTAAAGATTTTTTTTCTTTGACCACAGCCCTTCCTTCAGCTGTTGACCTCACTGGATTTTTATAGGGCTTTTACCTTTTGGTTCCTACCAGGTGGGACTATGTTGAGATTGAGTGCAAAGCTCTCCTGCAAGAATAAAGAGGGTCATATAGTGTCAATGTTAGAAGAAGGTTGTTCATTTTCTGCGGAAATCTGCCCTGCAGATTTCATTATTTACTTATTGGTTCCTTTTCCCCCCAGGATGTGAGCTGAATGGTAGTGCCCGATCCTACACTTTTAAAGTGTCTGAAGAGGATGACTCTGATCACTTTCTAGCTCTGAATATGGTAAGAGAGGTCCCATTCTCAGAAGATACTTGCACCCAAGTCCTTTAACACAGCTTTGTATTTAAGAACTCTTATTTTTAGGCAAATGAGAGGAGACAGGAGAGGTGGACTGCTGCTTTGTGCTAGCTGTGGCGAAAGGATGCCTCTTTCTTCACAGCCAGCAAGGAAATGCAGAGAATTGGCAGAGAAAAGGTGGATTTCTGTGTCCCTCCTTTGCCAAGTCTGTTTTTTAAGCTAGCTTGCCAGGAGGCTAGAAGTAGAAGCGTGTTAGTAATAAATAGGATCTTGCTCCTCAAACTTTTGAGAAGGTAGCTATGCTGTGAGCTAGTTGGGAGATGTGATCCAATACAACTGGAATGCGCCAGGCTGAAGAAGGCTTCCGTACAGGAGGATCGGTCAGTGAGTTTGAACAAGGTGCTAGTGAATCTACAGGGTGAAACTGAGTGCCATGAGAGGGGACTTTCTCTTCCCTGTTGTGTACCTACATCTACAGAGGGTCTGCAGAATCTCCAAAGGCAGATTTTGAGGGCATAGGCGGGTTGGGCATGGGTGAATTGCCATAGATGGAAGTGGCCCCACTGCAAGGAGGAGCTAGTTGGATGCCAACCGAAACCTGGGTAGCCTAGGCTAATAGACTCTTGTTCCATTTCCCCCCTCCCCATAAAGGGACCTTGAGGGAGAGCCTGATCCTTTATTGTTTACTTTAGTCTTACCTAGGCTGATGCTCTCCAAGTGTTCTGGACTATGACTCCTAGCATTCTTGACCATTTGTTGATACTGTTGGGAGTTACGGATCAAAATATCTGGAAGGCGTAGCACTGGGGGAGACTGCATTTACTGGGCAATCGTTCACTTTTCTTCTGCATGCTCCCAACTTGCTTCTTTAAGGGGCTCAACATTGGTGCCTTGGGACACCATTTTACTTCCTAGTTGAGCATTGCTGAGTAGTTCCACAATTGTTTTATGCTCCTTTGTCCCTTCACTTCCCACTGTCAAGGTTTGCCTGTCAGAAGCAGCCAAGGATGAATGCAACATTGTGGAGGTTGTAGGACGTGACTACCAGAACAAGGAGATCGTTGTGCCAGTAGCCAACTTGAAGCTGTCATGCCAGCCCTGGGTAAAAGGGTTTGTTGGAACTGGATATTTACTGGGGGGATGGATGAGGGTATGGTGGCTACCGGGCAGTGTATAGTGGCTACTGAATCTCAGACCCACAGGCCAAATCCAGCCTTCTAAACCTTGATCAGAATTGCTCTGATATTTCTCTTTCTTTATCTTTCCACAGTTATGTTTAGACAATTTTGAGTTCCAACCTCCAGTGACCTTTCGTCTACGTTCAGGATCTGGCCCTGTCCACCTTGCAGGACAGCACCAAATATGTAAGAAATTCTGACTGGGATTTGGGGTGCTTTTGAGAGCAAAATGTCATACCTTCAGAAATTAAGGGATGCAAAGAACTGACTGTTTGCTCTTAAGGAGGGATGCACCAAAAGACACGTTCTTTAATGTTTATAAAGTGGCCTACCTGTACAGCCATTGGCATCTGAAGTGCGACCTTCCATTACACCATAGTGTATTCCTTCTGTGGTTTGTGCATGTTTTAGTCATTAGTGTGATTACCCAAGTGGGAAGGAGGACATGACAGTGCGTCAGGGGCAGCTCTGTGACTAAACACTCATCCTTTAGTGCAGGGGATCAAGGGATGTTGTGTTGAGATACTTTGCTGTGTGTTGGTAGTCTGCTACCTAGAGCTGCCTGTACTGTCGTGAAGTCAGGAGGTGAGGGTGCCTCATAATGACAAAGAAGAGGGGATCTGGAGGGATTGTCTGTATCTCACTATGAAATAACAGTCCTGGCTGTTTCCCAGTTCACAGAAAGGATCTTTCAGAAGATGATGAGGAGGAGGACGAGGAGGAGGATTTTAGTGAGGCCGATGAGTCTTTAGAAGGGGAAGAAGAGCTGCCGCCTATCAAACCAGCCAAGAAGCAACAGAAGTCTTAGCTCGGCTTCCCTAGAGGTACTCGATGGGTTCAGCTGGCCAGAGAGCACCTGCAAAAGAATCGCCATTCCATTCTTGGGTTTTCAGAACGAATGATTGCAGGATTTTTAGCCCATCCAGCTTGTGGAAGGCTGTCCTAGACCTGTGGAGGTATCCATCCATTCATAGCACCATGTTCAATGAATCCGAGGGTTCCCAATATGATGCTTCCTTTTCCAGTAACGGCCCAGTGAAGGGAGGCCTTCTGCCATGGTGACTGCTTTGCCCCTGCCCCTTCCCCGCAGCAGGGCTGTTCAGAGCATCCCACTGCTTCCTTGCACGTAGCTCCGGCTTGCTGCCTTGGAGAGCAAGGGGAGGAGAAGGGCCATCCAGGCCACTGCAGTGCTAAGCCTGGAGAAACTGCGTCTGTGAGTCATTTGTCCTGTCTGAGCAAGGGCTAGGCAACCCCAGTGCACTGCAGATGTTTTGCACTGCACCATCCCAGCATTCCCAGCCACTGGACAGAGTGATAGGAATTGCAGTTCAAACCATCTGGAGGGCACCAGGTTACCTGCCCTGATGTTACAGTCGCCTTTGGGGGTGAAACCGTATCTCTGGGGTCCAATCCAGTTGGTTTGATTGCCTGTTCTGTAGTTTGTCCTTTTAACCTAGAGAGGAGGTAAATCCCTCTGACTCATTTCAGATGGGCAGCTTACATCTCCAGTGTGCCTGATGTATATGGTAAACTGGACTTTCCTTCCTTCCGCCAGGTGCTGCTGATTTAATTCTTCATGTGATGCCTTGTTGCTGTTCTCCGGCTAAATATCACAAAAGTATTTTCTTGTATTGCCTTGCCTGGGACTGATGGCCAATGGAAGTAATTAGCACTACTCATTCCAGGAATGCAGGGAAGGCTGCTCTGCTTGAGGAGATGCCGGAGAGTTACTAGCACCTTTCAGGAACTTTTTCCCTAGGAAGACTGGTAGCTACTGTGCACCCTTCTGAGCACACCTTATTGGTGCTTAGAACGAGTCCCAAGCACCAGCCGACTGCTGCTGTTGATGTGTGTTGAGTTATTTCTCCAGGAGAAGTTGTTAAGAGAGCCTCAATTTCCCCATGCATTTTACACTCTTTTTTTAAAGGACATGTTCCTTCCAAAATGGGTAATGCCACTGAGTTCACTTCTGGAAGAATATTTTTCTGTGGGTCAGTTGCGGCCTCCATATGTATTGAGCTATAATGTGCGCCATCTGGAGGGCACCAGATTGGGGAAATTGCTCTTAGGGAGGCATCTGATCCTCCACCTCCTCACCATCAAAATACTTGCAGGATTTGCTTTATGGAAAAGTATAGATCTTTTATTTTCCTACTGTGTTAACCAAATTATAAATGTCCTTATACGGGGCTTTTTAAAAATCCATTTACTAATTCATCTTGTACCACTGAAAGTGACTGTGTTGCCACCTGTTTTACTGCTTTTTCCCCCTTGATGCCCAAAGAAGTTCATTAGCTTGTCATAGGGCAGGACTTCCAAATGTCCATGTTGTATTTAAATCTTGTGGCCATAGTTGTTCCGCACTGTTGTGCCTCCACTTCTTAACAAAGGTGTCTTGCTTTTTAAAATAAACACGTTTGTAATACATGGTTTTTCTCTAAATTGTTTTCAAGCTGGAGATAAACATTGGTGGATCAGGAGACTGAGAATAACATTAAACTACTTTTAATGTATTGTGTCTTCCCTCCTCTCTCTTCCCAAATATGTAACAGATTTGAAGGATAGTCTTTACTGTTTTCCATAGAGATGACAGATGTGAACTCGTTTCCCCCTCTGTTACTTTGCTTTCTTGGGAAGAAAGAGAATGGAGCATTGTTATCAGCATGCCTGAACTGAGTAACTCCATCTGATTCTTTGCCTTCATTTTAAATAGCAAGTCGATTCCACCTCTTCTTTGTTACCACTTAGTTATATGGACCTGATAATGGATTCATAGAACAAAGGTATGGGCAGCACAACCCTATAGCAGTGTCTAGAAGGCTACAAGCTTTTCAGAGTCCCAGCTCCAACATCAGAGCTGGGACTCTGCACTTGGAATGCCCTTCCCACTCATGGCTGCACTGATAAAATCACAGCAGCTGTTTCTCCAAGGTCACAAAAGGGAGTGCCGAGAAGGGAGAGGAGGAAATCAGTGCTGCCAAGATGTGAGACATCCTGGTGGTACCTCAGCTTCCTTTCCTCCCCCTTAAAGTGCTATCACTACACAGCAAAATTGGCTGCTTTGCAGGATGGGAGACAAGTGGAAATGGCCTTCATCTCCACGTTTCTCCTGCTCGGTATAGGATGCCTGTAATCCTCATAGCTTGGAGGGTTGCTGACACCTATATAGGACTTTGTACTGAATCAGCACAATAAATGAAGTTAATGACAAGTCCCCTTAGATTAAAACATAGAAATGAAATATTGGGATGAGCTTTCTCTCCCCTTTGTAGCTTCTAGCCTTGCCCTTTGTTTCCATTCTACCCTGTTGCCTTGATATTTCACCCTCCCTCTTAGCCTCAGGCCTCCCTCTATGTTTCCCGCACACACACCTCTAGTTCTCTTGACTAGCTGGCCCCCATGGTAGCCCTTGTGTGACAGGCCACATAGGGCAATTGGGAGGGGGCAATCATGGTGGTGACCGCAGCATGCGCTTCTTCAGATTTGCAGATGTGCTCATGAGTCCAAGAAGACTGGGGGCCCCTGCTCTATTTGTCCCTGCTGGATAGCTGAGTGGTGGCCTACAGGCTGATCCCTGCCTGAAATGCCAGAAAGCTGCTGCCAATTCAAGGTGACATGTCTGGGCTTGTTGGGCCAACAGTCCAACTGAGGGCAGTTCCTTGTTCCTGTAGGGAACTGTTCCTGTTCAGCAGGTGCCCAGCCATGCCTTCCCTTGTCATCAGTTCTGCACAGGTACCCAAACAGATGCTGCAAAAGGCTACCCTCTTTCAGTTCGGAGCAGTGCTTATGCCTGTGTGTCTGTCATGAAAAAGCAGGTTCATTATGCAGCCACAAGATGGCAGCCTTGTTAGTATTGTGGGGACCTAAAGATTCGGGCAGCTCTAGCAGTGGAGGAAACAGTTCTGTTTCACACTTACTTGAAAGTCTTAGCGTCTCAGATCAGGATCTGTGTCCAAAAGAGCAGTCCACACTTCCACCAGCCATGATGACAGCAGGACAAAGCAAAGTGACCTTGGTTGACTATTCCAAATCCTAACACCCTTCTGCCAAGTTGGTTCTGTTCAAATGTGTTGGACTATAGCTCCCAGCATCCTCCAGGCAGATGTGCTAGTGAGGAATGTTGGGAAATACAGTCCAATGTTCCTGGAAGGAAGCAAGTTGGGGAAAGGTTGACCTAATATATTGCCATGTAGGAAGACCCTGCACCCATAGGCTTGCTGCCAGGACTCCCATGGCTTTTAGTACATGCACAATGGGCCAAAAGCAACAGGTGAGCCTGTCGCCCTTTTGAGCTACAGCTGAACATACTGGGATAGAGTGGGGAGATGCTCAGCTATTACATTTCTGCATTTCATGAAACGGCTAACAAGCACGACGACAGAGAGAATCTATTGCGGCTACAGCAGGGACTTCTGCTGAAGATGCATAAAGTCTAACCTGTCAAGCATCTGCAAGTGCTGAGGAGTGGGGAAACTGACATCCTGCTGTAGGTGGGTCTTCAGTATCCCGCTCCTCCTCCGAGCTAGCAAAACCAGCCTAAATTATGCAAAGTGGTCAAAACTGCAGAATCAGTGATGTGCAGAATATGGCTCATTTGGGTCACAACGTTCAGATTAAGAGCACAAGAACATAAGCAAAGCCATGCTGGCTCAGACAAACGGTCCGGCTAGTCCAGCACACCGGACAGACAGTGGCAAACCAACTTCGCACAGGATCCCACAAGCGGGATGGGTGCAAGACCTCTTCCCGCCCAAGTGCCTCAGCGGCTGGTGCGTGCAGGCATGGCACCCCGGCCAAAGGAGCAGTGCACAGCCAGCAAGGCTGGCGGCCCGATCGCCGCCTCCCTCATGACTCTGATCAGTCTCTTTTTAAGCCATCCAGACTGGGGGCCATCACCGCTTCCCATGGCAATGAATTCCATAGTTTAACTACACGTGTGATGAAGTACTTCCTTTGATCTGTCCTAAACCTCCAACTAATCAGCTTCATGGGATGAACCTAGATTTGAGTGTTATGGGATAGGGAAATATAGCAATAGCAATAACAATAACAATAATAATACATTTCTATATGGCCCCTAACTGAAGCTCTCTGAGTGGTTCACAACATTTTAAGTCACCCAGCCAGATTTCAACAAGGCCCAACCCTGCTTAGCTTCTAAAATTAGGCAGGGTCTTTAGCCAGACCATGTATAATGGTAAACCTCTCTATCCTGTCTCCCCTTACTTGCTTTTTTTCTAAGGTGAACAGCTCCAGTTGTTGTACACACTCCTCATAGAGGAGCTACTCCAGCCCCCTGAGAATTTCATTGCCCTTCGCTGTACTTTTTCTAGCTCAATTATGTCCTTTTTCGGGTAAGGTGACCAGAACTGACTACAATATTCCAAGTGCAGTCACACCAAAGATTCATATCTGGGAAGTAAGATTTTAGCAGTTCTATTTTCTGTTCCATTCCTAATTATGCCTAGAATGGAGTTTGCCTCCTTCACAGCAGCGGAGCACTGGGCCGACGTTTTAATTCAACTGTCATCACTCCCCCAAGAGCTCTTTCTTGCTCAGTCACTGCTAGATCACTTAGATCCCATCAGGCAGTCCCCAGGTTATGAACATCCATGTTATGAATGAGCTGCCATAAAGCCTAGTGATTTAAAATTTTAAGTTGAAGACCAATGGTTCATGGTAACAAACATGGGAACTAATTTTTTATGCTCATGAAAACGTTCTGTTGTTCGTTGGCATGAGCATAACCAAGTCAGTGTGTTCAGGTCACAAGTAGTTAGCATTGCCTTCCATAACTTGTATTACAGTACTGTATTGAGTTTAAGATGTTTTATGTATATGGAAGTATTTCTTAAGTGTTTTATATGCACAGAAAGATAAAATATATACATATCCTTAGACAATCATTCATTGACAGAAATGAACTTTGTACATGGTCAGCAGACATTGTCAACTGATCAGAGTGCCTATGTCTTCTGGGATCAAAACTGCAGTTTTGTATCCAAGAGGAGACTATAAATAGCTGGTAGGAACCCTGAATAAAAGCTCTCTTGTTGCAGATTAGCATCATCTCTAAGAGCAGTAAACAAAAAGTTTACATTTCAACATTTACACAGCTTTTCTCATCTCTGTACCTACTAAAATTTGTTCTACTGCCTTAAAAAATGTATTTATCATCTGTATTTATACACAGCTTCACATTTGAACAAGTCCTGCAAAATGTACCAGATCCTGTCCATCTTTGTATGTGGCCACCTCCTTTCTCCCATAGTCTACCTGCTCCTTATTCTTCCAGAGAGGGAGGCTTTGGCTGCATTTTTGGTACATTTCATAGGGTGTTAAGTCCCCTTGAATGCAAGTGGTTCTGACTAAACATGTCTCCCATGGATTGCGTTGTTTCTATCTAGGACAGCTTTCTCCAAACTGGTGCCCCTGGACATGTTAAGACTACAGCTCTCATCAAGCTTGGCCATCATTCCAGCTGTCCATATTGGCTAGGCAGGATGGATGCTTTAGTCCAGCCCATCTGCAGGCTGGGAAAGGATGGTGTGAACAGTCAGTTCCCTCGAATCAGGCAAGTGGGAGGATCCCCATTTGAGCTTCTAAATGCTAGGAAATAATAGATTTTTAAAAGGTCGAAGAAGAGATTAGTCTTTTGGGAGCATTCGGGTCAATTTAAAAATAAAGTTTAGGCAAATCAGGAACTGCTTAGTCTCGAAAAGGAGAAAGAAAAAAAGAAAGAAGCTCCAAACTGAAGCTGTTGAATGCCAAGCAAGCGACATGTCATGCCATAGCCACAAGGGGGGGCTATGGGGCTAGCAAAAATAAACCTTGTTGCACTCGCGTTTGGAGGCTGAATTCTCTTCCTATGACAAGAGTGGTGAGGGTCCTTAGACCCTGCAAGAACTTGGTAACAACTTTCAGAAAATAGCATTTGCCTCTGGTATTTACACCAACTTTACAAGGGTTCTCAACGGGTATCTTGAAGGAGCCACTGGCAGTTGCTGGTGGGGTGGTGGCATGCATCCCAAGCTAGTAGTTTTGCAATGTACACAATGAACATTGCAGAATGAAATGTGTGGAATTAGAGAAAATGAGGCTAACTTGCATAGTTTGCATCACTAGGACAGGTTACCAAATCCGGTTCCCTAGGGTGCAGCTTGGGGTTGCTGGCTGAGAATGCTGGAAGTTGTAGTTTGACATGACTGCAGGGTGCCAGTAGTTTACAGTTGTATTTATCAATCATAGCACCTTGAATGAGGCCTGGCAGAAATGCACTGGCCACCATTACAACTGGACACATTTTGCACCACTAGAAATTTCTGGAACATCTTTCAAGTGCCTTTCACAAACAAGGAGTGTTTATTATAAATGGTGGGATGTTTTAGCTTATGGCTGTGTCAATACACTGCAAAGGGCAGGATTTCCTAAGCAAAATAGATCCCTCTTAGCTGCATTTTTCTCTTTCCTTGTTGCGCCAAGCTTAGCTTTCAGGCCTTCTAGAGTACTGCTTTCAGCATTCTGCTTCCAAAGAAGCGCAGAGTAGTGCAATCAACCTCTGATTTGTCCCCATGGTACCTGCTTGTGCTGTTTCCTCTTCACATGACACAGTCACGGTCTGTGTGACCTCACCTCCAGCGCTTCCACATACTCTCTGAGAGTTAAGAAGGGGAACTGGGAAATCCATCTTTCAAATTTCAACACACCTGGGCACTCACTAAAGCTAGCCTTAGGAAAACCACTATTTTCCCAGTCTGTTCCTATCCATATGTGCAGAATGGAGATATTAATAGTGACAATTTTATTTCTATACTGCCCAATAGCCAAAGCTCTCAGAGAGATTTACAAAAACTCATACAATATAATGCAGTATAAAATACAAACATTAAAAAAAATAAAACTTTATTACAGAAATTTAAAACCAAATTTTAAAACTGAATTCCAACAACTTAAATAACAAGGAACAAATAACAATGTTCATACCAATAGAACTGTTAAAAATATGAATGTTGTTCTACTTTATAGGACTGTGATAAGAATTCAGTAGCTGAAGTCCTTTGGTTCATCAACAACAGTTAATAGAATAAAATGCAATAAAAAAACATACCAATACATTTTTAAAACCACATTTTAACAAACCACTAAAACCACTCCATACTGTTGCTAAAATCAGACAAACAAACAGTGATACTTCCCATCCCCATGTGCTATTTGGAATTGGAAAATGACTTGGCAAAAATGAATCCAGCATCAAAAAGATAGTAAAATTGGTGCCAGGTGGGCCTCCGTGGCAAGATCATGCATAGTTTGGGAGTGACCACAGAGTCCTTGTTACCGCCAGCAAAGCCTCCTTTGAAAATGGCATTCAGAGGAAAGCCTCAGGTGTTGAGCAGAGTACATGGGTACTTTGCAGTCGGAAGAGGCATTGGGTCAGGTACTGCGACTCCGAGTTATAGGAGTGTAGGGCTTTATGGGAGTACTGCAAGCAATAGTTTGGATTTGCATTCTGTAAACCAGGGGGTTGAAACACTTCCAGCCCAAGGGCCAATTTCTACTGCAGAGACATGGGATTTCATTCTGGGGTGTGGCCCAAGGTAAAACAGGTGGGGGCCAAATACCAGACATACCTTCCTATTTCAGCTTGAAGATCTTATTACTAATGCCTTGGAAGAGGTACTTCAGCCTGTCAAAATGAAGGGTGGGACCATGCAGAAGTCCGGAAGCTACCAAACAGTTGATTGCCATGGTAAATGGGATATGGCCAGGGGACGGGACATAGCAATTTTAGGAGCCCTAGAGGGCCTGAGTGGGACCTCAAGCTAGTCTCTGGTAGGCCACTGACATTAAGAGATGCCTAGGATATTTCAAGGTACCCTTGGTCCGATCCATCAACTGAGCTTAAATTTGTGAAAAATTGTGTATATAAGTCACTTCATTTATTATTATGTTTCTCCTGCTTTTAACCAAGTCATCCTAGTGGCTTGCATTAAAAGATTTACATATGCTAACAACAAAATACATGAACAATGGCATGAGATACGGGTTGAGACACTAAATTAAGACTACGTGTTAAGTAAAAAAAAAAGTGTGTGTGTGTGTGTGGGGGGGGGAGTAAAAGGATATTCTGTGGTCCAAGGCTCTTGTCCTGATCCAGGACATCACAGTCCTTGTGGAAAGGAGTATACGTGGCAGGAGGTGCTTTTCTGTCATGCTGGAGTGCAACTTGGAGATGCTGTACAGTACTTTAATTTTAAACTGCGGCCTCAAACCTGTAAAAAAAATCATATATTTTAGCACAGAGCAGTATGAGAATGGAACCAATTTCCTAAGGAGGTTGTGGCTCTCCCACACTAGAAGTTTTCAAGATGCAACTGGACAGCCATCTGAGAGGGATGGCTTAACTGGGAGTCCTGCACTGAGTTGGACCTGATGGCCCTCTGGCCCCTTCCAACTCTCCTGTTCATCGATTCTAAGACGCGCTAAGAGCAAAATCCTATGAATGCTTAGATAGAAAAGTCCTGCAACTCCCAGCATTCTTCTGCTACCCATGCCAAATATGAGTGAGATTGTACAACAACAACAACAACAACAACAACAACACCATAATAATATGTCTGGAATTAGACTGTGGCTATCTTTGGAACACACTGCATAGTTCTACTTGTCCTATCTCAAAAAGGTAAGTATAGAACTGAAAAACGTACAGACGAGGGCAACCCAAGTGATTAAGGGCTGGATCACCTTCCATGTGAAGCATATACTATGTTCAACTGTTAAGTTTAGGGGAAAATGACTAAAGGAGGAGGAAATATAAGATGAGCCCCGCTGGATTAGACCAAAGGCCTGTCCAGTGTTCTGTCCCCACAGCCGCCAGACAGACACATTCAGACAACCCATGAGTGGGCCATGAATTCTAACTTTCTGGTTGAGCTCCAACAGCAACTGCTCCTGGGAGAGCTTGTGCCTGTGGTGCTGGAGGTAATGTGCACATAGCCGTCACTTCGGGTAGCCTTACCAGCTGTGGATTTCAAAGCCATCCTTGTTGGTGGCCATCACCACATTTGGGCTAGCAAATTCCACAATTTAAGTATATATGACATTTATTTTCTGCCAAGGCTGTCTGGGCAGTTAACAGAAGTTTAAAATAAAACAACATACACACACACACACATACGATAAAATTAACTTAAAGCAAACAAAATCACAATAGCAATTGCAACTGAATCAGCACAGAAACATAGCAGTATAGAATAAAATGCAATATTAAAAATGAAGTTAAAATGTTAAACTATTAAAATGCTGGGAGAATAAAAAGGTCTTCACCTGACACTGAAAATAATATAGAGTCAGTGTCAGGCATACTTATTTGGGGAGCTCATCAGCTCATCACCTCCCTTCATTTGGAGAAGGACACTTGAAGATTACCTCAGGGTGCAGGTAAGTACATATGGGACTTTGATTTACCTTTAAAGATTCCCTTCTGATAGCTATCAAGGTGAACCATGGTGTGTGTGTGTGTGTGTGGCTGGGTGACTGGGAGAAAATTTGGGCCTCTTCTGGGTAATATCCATGGTTGGTATCTGCCGATCCTTGGCATTAGGTCATCCCCTGAAGAGTGAGGCTCCACATCCTTGCAATTGTGCAAATGTGGCTGAATTTGTTTTGCATTGATTTAAGGCTGGACATCCACATGCAGCTGCTCCAATGTGCCACTGAGGCGGTTTGAGGTGATTGCTCATTTTTGTTAAAACAGGGATCGCAAAAGCCAGCTTTTCTTCCAAAGAAAAAAGTGATATGGCAAGCCCAGAGTAACCTGTGATCACAGCTGGGGGAGGGGGAATGACCATTGTTCCCTCAAAATTTCCTGGGGTACTACCAGGAGGAGAAAGAGGAGAGGGACCAATTGTAGCTTATGGCCAGGGTGGGTTATCATGATGTACCAACACAGCCACTGAGTGCAGAGACAGAGAGATGCGCAGATATTCAGGAAAGCAGCACTGGTCATGTTTTAAAAATATTCAGTAACACCACAAGTGGGCATCCAGAAGGCACAGCAGAACGCTTTGACAAGAGTCTTAAACAACTTTTGAGAGACTGCTGCGGGTATAGAATCAAAAGAACATTTACCGTTTATTCAGACTTTCAGGAAATACGAGAAGTTACTGCAATATGCCTTTCTAACAGGGGTCCTCAAACTTTTCCACCAGGGGGCCAGCTGAAAGCTGCCAGTGCTGGGCGTGGGCCTGAAAGGTGGTGCCTGCGGGGTGCGTGGGCCGGCGTGGGGGCAGGGGTGGTGTATGCAGGCATGCGCGCTGAGCCGGGTGCAGGATGCGCGGCAGGTGTGCGCAGCGAGAGGAGGCAAGGTGTGGGCGGGCACGCGCCGCGAGGCGGGAGCACGAGGCAGCGGCTCGCCTACTTGGAGACCGTTTTCTCTGAGCAAGCAAACCGCTGCCTCCCCTCACGCGGGCTGAGGTGGGTGGCGGTGGATGTGGGTGTGGGCGCGAGGGGGGCGGGCCAGATAAATGGGCATGGCGGGCCAGGTCTGGACCCCGGGCCGTAGTCTGAGGACCCATGCTGTATGACCTATCAGTTACATGCACAGTTTGGGGGAGCGTGTGTGTGGGGGGAATCAGGTGGGGAATCACTACAAAGAATTCTACAGGCAAGTTAGAATAAAACAAAAGGGACACAATACAATACAAAAGGAACCTCTGGGACAGGTAAACCATTAGCATGTGTACGTAAGAGTGCACCTGTAAGGGACAGGCCTCTTGGTATTTCTAAGGCATATGTGGGAAGCAAGACTTGTAACAAGTAACAAGATCAGGAATCCCATCCATAATATCTAATGACAATGGAACCTTCTGCCGAATTTCGGGTGCTCTACAAACCTGCTGCTTGCTTTGTCTGAAGAAAAATGCACCTCCCTGATTGAGTTTATGGACAATGGCATTCTAAACTTGAGAATCAAGTTTAACAACCATTTCTTGTCTACAGTGATGGCACTTGCCCATGCACATGCCCTAACTCTTCTTGAAAACATGCAAACTTTAACCAACACATCCTTCAAACAGCCAGCCCTTGTACATTTATGTTCATGAAAGAATTCATAGGAGAAGGTGCTTTGCTCTTTTTGCCTTACATATTGGCGTATGTTCTAGGCCTGACAAATTAGGCATAAAACAATACAAATTAGACTGCTGCAAGCAAACGTTGGCACCATCAAACAAGCTTTACGCTTTTATCTCCCTGCCCTATCCCATAATATGCATGGGCTAGGTGTGGGGAAAGGACCTTGGCAAAACCAGGCTGTCCTGTCTCTGCCAACTCTGGATTTGGTGCAATACACACCCTTCAGCTTCCAGGGTTCTTTTTTCTGAACTTGGGCCTTGATTAGGGTATATCATCAATATTTGGCAATATTACTGAGGGAAACTGATTTCTTCTTAACCAAAGTTAAAATAGTAGCCTCTGAAATAGGAACTGCTACAGATTTGGCAATTTGATCATGTGGTTCATTTTATCGACATTTTTAAGCAATTGAACCACACAATTAACCACATCTACAGGCACAGATGACTACGAGACAATTAATGCATTTACAGAAAGACCCCTCTAAACCTGAACTTCATATGGAATGACAAGACTCCTTCCATGCTTAAGAGTTTCCCCCGCTCATATCTAAAATTCAGCCTTGACATTACAATGACAAGTTGCAGTGTTAGGGTTCAAAACACGGATTTTAACCCTTGCTCAGAAACAAAGTGAGACAGAGTCTGTCTGGACAGAGAGGAAAGTTTGTCTTCTTGTAACTTTTTTTCTTTTCCTCATAGCTGGTACAACATGATGCATGCTCCACCACATTGCTGTGTTGGAAGGCTTGCCTACCTTATGCTCCTAGCCCCTGGTTAAGCGAATTTAAAGGGTCTTTTGTTTTTTAAAAAACCATCTCTCTACACAGATGGTCTCTATGACCATTAAATGCAATGTAAGCTTTGAACACTGTAAATTCTCCCTCTTTCTTCAAGAATCCCCTTGCCTCTATTCAGAAGTCCTGAAGCCTTCTCCATGACCCTTTTGCACAAACTTTTTGTGTTTGTGACACCAGATATTTATTTATTTATTTAGTGTTAGTCTAGGTTGGCCTCTGCCCCAGGAGATGGATTCACCCTGTCCTGGATGAATCCTCTTGTCCTGTGGCTGAGAGCAGAGCTAATCCAACTCCTAAAGGCACTTTCACTTTGCACATGCCCAGAAACAGTGTGTGTGTGCTGCTTTGTTAGCACTCACACAGTGGTGATACGTTTTTGCTAGAGCACCTTCCTTTGTTTTCAGTCCCATGGTCTGACCATAGAACTAAGAACTCTATAGAGTTAACAACTGGCAGCTTTCTTTAGGTCTGGGTTGACTATTTCCTATCTCCAGAGAAAACCTGCAGTAAAATTTCTCTCAAATCAACAGGTGCTCTAGCAATCAAGTGGAGCCCCCATCTCAACTTGGTCACAATGTAGATTCTTCCAAACATGTGATCCATGGAACTGCCCCCCCCCCTTTTCTGCACTCCAGCCAAATCCCCCAGAGTTTTGCCCCAACACAACACCTGCTGCAGGGCCTGCCAGCCCTCTGACCACCGCGTGCTCCCCTGGGGATGATGCAAAGGATTCACTGCTGCACTGCCCTTCTCCAGTGGGTCACCATGCCAAGCAATCTTGGGGAGCAACACCCTTCAAAAGGCTTGGGATCCCCTGCTGAGGCTTTAACACAAGCTGCCAACAAGAACAAGTCCCAACCCTACATTCACACAACACCCAGAAAGGGAAGGACCCCATCCCAGTCCCAGCCCCAACCCAATGTTGTCCGGGCAGCAATCATTCTTACTGCCTTTCAATCTTACTCTTTTCATGCACAAATGGAGAAGAAAGTTATGGAGAATCCATGCAGGGGAGATAACTAAGATTGCAGAGAATGACAGGTAGGAAAAAAAGGGGTGAGTGACAGCAAGTAGAGGCAGCACTAAAGCTGGTTCCTAGCTCCTTATACATATGAAAGTTTGAAACAGAGTTCAATCAGTAAATTTATTAATGAACTCACAAATAAACTTTGGCTCACCTCATATCTCCTGTATCTCCATGATTAGGGGATCAAACTCAATCACTTTCTCCAATGAAAATGGTGGCTTTTGTTCCACGCTCTGTCATGCATGAGGTGCTCAGATGACAGTTAGAGAAGATACAGAGTGCTGTATATGGGAGAAAGAGAAGGGGGGGGGGTGAAGGGCTAGCAGTCAGTTTCATGGAGATCTGTTGTAATGGAGAGAAACTACAGGATCAACAGTTAAACTGTAAAAAAATATCCTTCCCTGTGATTTATGAGTTAACATGCATTAGTTCCACAAAAATATCTAAGTTGTGCACCATGACATTAAATGCAGCTATTTTTACATAAAGTATTTTTCTCCTGGATAGTCCTCCATTGTTTCTACCTAAGCATGCTTAGAAACACTCCTTGGTTAACAAGTTAATAATAAAGGGTGCGTGTATCAATTTGGGGATGGGGTATGACTAGTATTTAAAAAACACAAGATATTTCACCACAGTTGGGAAGACTGTGACAGGGTAACCTGTGCGCTTTCCAGGGACCAAATCCTTAGGGGCAACTTCCAGGTCCCTGCTCTTCCTTCCTAGGATTACCTTTGAACTGGACCTGGTCTAGACAGCACTTCAAATGCCAGTTTCCAGTAGAGGATTGTCCTTTGTAAAGTAGGACCCAGGACCACCCTACAAACGGATATAAAGCTGATTTAAGCCTTGTGTTGCAAACCCCTTTGGGAGAGATGTCCTACCAAAATCAACTACCTGCCAAAACAAGGGCACACACCCCATATAAATTATCCTCCTTGTTACAGCCTTCTCTTTTTAGAACAAAAACAGCAGGTGACACAGAGCTGTGTTTGGGGTCCTTGGGCTCTTTCCCTACCCCTCGCAAGATTTTCCCTGCTTTGGTGTGACAAGATAGATTAAGCACTATTAATGGGGCATTTCCAGGAGAAGCAGTATCACCCACAGCTAGGATGTCAAGAGTATAACACCAGTGTTTTGCAAACTCTTCAGGGTCGGTAGTTCAGCCACTGCTGTGGCAAGAGCACCAAGTGTCATGTGGTAAAGGTTTCTTACACTTACTGGTAAATAAACATATCTAAAGTTACAGCCTCCCTTGCTCTGATGTTTTCCCGAG
This sequence comes from Varanus komodoensis, assembly GCF_004798865.1. Classification (NCBI taxonomy): domain Eukaryota; kingdom Metazoa; phylum Chordata; class Lepidosauria; order Squamata; family Varanidae; genus Varanus; species Varanus komodoensis. The sequence continues at coordinate 95,778,202 of NW_025335268.1, forward strand.
CAACCCTCCCCTCTAGGTTTGATGATATACACATACCTGAGCACTGTCACCTTGATGCAGCAAGCTCTGTGCAGCGTCTTCAGTTGCTGTAAATATGGATGACTCTGCAAGATGGATTTAAATCGATTCAAGACTTAAAAGTGTTGCTAAATGAATCACAGACGGCAATGAAATGGGTGTAAAGGTGGCACTAACACGGTCATTTCACTTGCGCTCATGATCTGTCCTTGCTTCAGGATTCAGAAGAGGGCCAGTTTGTTTGGCATTGTCAACATGTTGATGCAATTAGTTTAGTTCCCCATGTTTCCCATGTGCTTGCGTATATTGCATACCTGCTTTTTGTAACATCTTGGTTGAGGAAGAGAGCTGGAGTTCTCTAAATGTGCTCATTTTTGTGACCTCGACTTGGCTTAATAAGGATAGTACCCTGACATATATTCTAGCTTTTTGCTTATGTCCAGCAGAGCTATCTTTGCTTTTTAGAATAGCATGGTATTTCCAGTTCTGTACAGCCTCTCTTATCGACATGATCCAACACAGAACAGGGTAGAGAAATCAGAAAACACTGGGGAAAGCAAGGCTGCTCTGCCATGTCGGGCAGCCGGTCCTTACCTGGGAATCATTGGTCTTGTGCTCTCCTACAGATAATCAAAGAGCATAAACAAGGCCTGTGCCCATGGATGGCTGCCACTGCTGCCTCTAGGCCAGATTCGTGCTATGGGTATAAACAGCAAAGTCATTCCCATGGAACCTGCCCTGGAAAGCGGAGTGAGAGAGGCCTCTGAGCCTGAGAGAAAAGGGATGTTAATTGGGTCCCACAGTCTTGCCTGGGGCAAGATGGAGCCACCCAGCTGTGGCAAAGGTGCTCTTGTCACTTAAATGCTGCATTAATGTGGGTTCGTTCGCCCTTAGAGACGGGGGCAGGGAGGGCTTTGCCTGTGCTTTGAGCTCTGAGAGGGTTGTTTTCACTCTCCAAGTCCCACTGCTAGCCCAAGTGCCTTCCCTTGCCACGGTCACACCTTCTGGCTTTTTATGGGAGAGCTATCTGGGAGGGGGAGGGGGGACGTGTGTGCCATAACGATGGAACGCCACAATGGCTGCCCATCTCCCTGAGAGGTTCAACCTGGGGATTTGTCTCTGCATGAGCTGTCCCCAAATGTCTACCCTTTTGTCCTTGAGAAATGGAAGGGTACGTCTTCGCCTGGAAAGTTGCATCAAGCCAGACCAAACTTCTTAAATCAGGGTCATGGAAAGGAAATAATTCTTTTAAATTTGAGCAATGAGCAAATGCAATTAAAAATGTTCTGTACAAATCAGGAAACAGTCCTGTGGCACTATTAAAATAAATTATTCATGGCATGTTTCGTGAGTGGACCTGTGGTCATACAGCATGAATTCTCTTCCCCTCTGTCACCTGTACACCTCCCTAATCTGTAAGGCTGAGGGGAAATTCAACCCCCATTAATATCTGTTTTGCCAGTGGACGTACATTGTTGGATGCAACCCATAGCAAGGGATAACTCACTAAACACAAGGCTTTTTTACTGGGAGCATTTGGAGTATTTGACACTTTTTAAGGAGGTGGAATTTTTAAATGGTTTTAAGTGATACTGCGTTTAACACAAACTGATCAAAATTCCCTTCCCTGTAAATGTATCCCCCCTTTAGGAGGAAACAAGGGCAACACTTTGAGTTTGATAGTTTTGGGTAAAGAGGAAGAGTTGGAACAAATTTGTAGTATCTTTTCTAGCAAATTTCTAGCATTTCTAAGCATTTCCAAGCATTAGCATTTCTAAGGTGCATGTGGGAAGCAAAACTTGCAACATGGAAGAGAAGATTAGATGAAGTGTTGCACCTTAAGTCTAAAGCTGCTCCTACAGTGGCCAGGCTTTTAGCAGCCATATTATAGCAGAACCTTTGCTCATTTTGTCCTGACAGTGGATGCAATCAAGCAATGCCCTTTACTGGAGTGGGGTGATTCCCTCCTGTCCCTTACCTCTTGCTCTCCTTCCTGCTTTTCTTCTTAACTAGCATGTATACATCAAAACAGTAATCTGCCTAATTGAGGGGAGGGACATTCTAATTTCAAGGGTATTTTGGTATTAGCAGAAGTGGCAGGTCTGAGGGGCCCTTGCAGCGCTGTTGTCAAGTGTCGGCAAGGCTGGGTACCTGCTGAGTGCCCATATGCTAGCAGAAACCCACTGAGAAGAAGACTCCCCTGGATTTGCTTGTCCATTTCACTGCTACTGTCTGCTTGTTCTCCTGTTTCTTGCTCTGGCCCAGAAAACTGTGGTGGTGAGAAGGAAGGGCAGCAGGTCCTGCACCTTCCTTCTTGCTCCTTGGTCCTCTGCTTGCCAAGCAGGTAAGTGGCAGCAGTGGTTCAAAAAAGGGGAAGAGCAAGAGCAGCTGGTAACAGTGGCATGGTAAGGTAGATTCACTGAGGGAGAGAGCCTTGGAGGGTTTATTAGCTAAAACCACCTCCTAATTGGGAGGTGGCAAAGTGCTTTCTGCTGGACTTTCTACTATGTCTGTTTCTCCTCCCCCAGTGGGCTATGAACTACCTGCCATTTTAATTACCCAGAATGCCCCTGTTGTAGACTCACTCCAGAGCACAAGTTTAAATGGCAGGTACCTCATGGATCCAGGGCTAACATCAAAAGGAAGGTTCTGCCAGAGGGCTGAAGTCAGCCCTGCTTACCATGAAAATAATTGTAATCAAATCAAATCAAATTACAACACAACATGACAAAACATAACAAAACATCACCTGGCACATAATGGGTTTGTTCAAAAGGCCATCATTTATCCTGACTGCAGATGGACGACTAGCACAAGTTACAACTAAGGTGTGTATGAATGCTGTCAGAGGAAAGTTTGAGAAAGAATAACCTCTGTTATGCTAAAAGAAAATGAAAGTAACAGATTGACTAGAAATAAGCTGGCTTTGGATAAATAGAATCTAAAAACAAGAATAAGGCATTTGATCGCTGAGATGCCCTCGTGGACCATATCTCAAAGACAATAGAACCTTAAAACATGTGGTTTGGTTTTGCTGCTGGAGCTCAGCTTTCATGGTGTCTTGAGATATGACACCATAAGATATGAGTGCCACCTAGTGGACAGAAGCTGAATCCAAAACCATAGTGTCTCGCACGCTAGATATGGTGAAAAGCCTCTGCTACCAACAGACCAGATCATTTTCCTGTGTGTGTTGCTGGTGTTGTTTATATGACTCAAACATTTCCTGGAAAGATCTCTTGAAAGCAGTTCTTGGAAAGAGCTGAAGAGACTGGTCTGATTTTCTAGGAACCATCTTTCCATCTCTAGCAATTTGCATGCATGAAGGTTTTAACTGAGCTCAGGTGGGAGAGCAAAACAGAGTGGGGAGCGATTTCTCGTTGCTCATTTATATCCCAGGGAATCACAGTCCAGTGGTAAGGAACTACAGTGTTTTCCTTTTCTTGCAAGCAGAGGTGAGCACATTTCCCTGCACGCCTGTCTCTGTGTTTACAAATCTTCTAGAGAGTGTGATGCAACAGCCATTTTTTCTTCCCTTCAAATGTTTATACAAACAGTCTTATTTTTTCTGGTTGGGTTAAATGAGCAAAATTCAAAGTCTATTATCACAATGAAGCAATAATATGAATTCTTAGGATTTGCTTAGTCCAACTGGTCAAACTACTTAATATGAAGTGTTCCATGAAAAACAACCCTGGAAGGAGGGACTTGAAACAACTCCTGATGAAAGTGAAAGACGAAGTACAAAAGAAGGACTGAAACGGAATATTACAAAAAACTACGATTATAGAGGAATTACACAGCTTTACTGCCAACAATGAAGAAACTGAAACTGTGAAAGATTTTGCAAACTTTGGCTTGGTGATCAATTCAAAGAGAGACAGCAAAGAAATTTGAAGAAGACTGAGATTTGGAAGGGCAGCAATGAAAGAACTAGAAAAGATCATGAAGCGTAAGGATGATTCAGTGGAGATCAAGGCCAAGATCATTCACACCATTGTATTCCTGATCATTATGTATGGGTGTAAAAGAAGGACGGTGAAGAAAGCTAACAGGAAGAAACTTGTGGCATTCAGAAGGAGGAGAGCTTTGCAAATACTCTGGACTGACAGAAAGACAAACAAGTGGGTCCTAAATCAAATCAAGCCAGAACTTTCTCTAGCAGCAAAAATCACAAAACTGGGGCTGTCATATTTCAGGCATGTCAAGAGAAGGTATGATTCCCTGCAGAAGACAATCATGCTAGGGAAAGTTGAAGGCAGAAGAAGAAAAGGAAGACCAAATAAGAGATGAATTGACTCCATAAAGGAAGCCACAGCCTTGAATTGAAAACAGCTAAGCTGGGATGCCATGGATAGGACACTTTGGAGGGCTTTCATTCATAGGGTTGTCATGAGTTGGAGATGACCTGACAGTGCTAAGCAGCACATAACGCCTCCCTCCATATACACCTGCCTGGTCCTTACATTCTTACATGAAGGTCCTTCTCCAAGACACCTCCTTGAAGGAACTCAGGAGGGCTGTTACAAGGAGTGGCACCCTGTTTATGCTCTCCAGAGAGGTTTGTCTGAAGTTGCCTCTTTATTCCTTCCAACAACAGACCAAAAACTTTTTATCTAACCACTATTTTAATTGTTGATTTAATCCCATTTTAATAAAATGCTGTAAATTGTTTTTATATTTTTAAAATTGTAAACCATCTCAAGATTTTATATGAAAATAATTAAGTTTTGCCAAAGTGGGATTAGAGATGGGGATTTCCAAGGTACATTCAACAGCATTAAAAACAAAATTTAATCTGAAACATTTTTTCTTTCAGGTTAAGGAGTTTGCAGAAGTTGTGGCTCACATTTTATTTGGCGATGGAGGAGAACAAGGCAACAAGTCCCTTTAGCTGAGGCTGCATGTGTGTATATAGAGTGTGGGAAGAGAAAAAGAAAAAAATGGAAGCCCCGGCTCTTGTCACTCATGGCTCAGGCTGACAGGGGCTATGCTGGTGGCAAAAAGGCACTGATTGCTGATTTGAGGAAACAAAATAGCTGTTGTAATTATGGGCTTTGATAAGATAAGGTCTTGTGTGTTTTGGGAGGGGGACACTCCTGAGCAACCACTAGCCATTTACACTGAATTAGCAGCTGTCACTCATTTTGAACACAGGCAGTGGGGCTGGTTGGAGGTTTCTTTACTGGATAATTTATCTGCAAAACAGAGGGGCTATGGGGCATTTAGACTGCAACCAGATTTCCTCTTCCTTACCTCCCCTCCTTCTGACCAATCTGTGTTTGTGTTTCATGTACAAGCATGAAGGACCTGGCGCCTGATCTGGGATGGGTAAGCAGATGGACCTTGCTCTGTCTCTCTCTGGGAACACCAGCATGTCCTTTCTTGATTTTTCACCAGCTCTTGCACACCCATGCTGCTGGCTTCACTTCAGTGATACTACCTGTATGTCCTGAAAAGCAAGCCATTTTTTAAAATGTGTGAAATGCTGCTTTCCTCCTCTTCTTGCCCTACTTGAGATTTCTTAAATGCTGAGAACTTCCTTGGCCCTGTGTTCAAAAGCCAAAAGCAGAGGAACACCTGTTTTCCCACCTAGCTGAACCAAGAAGGAAATCTGTCCAGGTAAGGAGCAGCTGGCATGTGCCAGCTATTGGGAACTGCAGAATACCTTTGGTGTTGTGCAGTCTAACTGCATGAACTTACTCCTAGGTAAGCACGGACAAACTGCAGCCAAAGTAGAAATTGGAAGGAAGGAAGGAAGGAAGGAAGGAAGGAAGGAAGGAAGGAAGGAAAGTGCACTCCATGCTAGAATCTGAAGAAATCAAATATCTTGCATAGGTTCCCTTTAATTTTTTTTTACCCTGGTTTCAATACTTATTGCTATCTTAAATCACTGCTAGATATATTTTGGTGGGTGTTTTATTTTCCTTTTCCTAGCATTGAAATTGTTACTCTCTGCTCATAAAGGTGTTTGTATCAAGGACTAGAGAAAAGTTTGTTATCTGATTTGAGCCTCCAAAGTTAGTTGTTTAGAGGGCTACTCTGGAGTTGCACAAAACAGTTGCAAATACAGGTGCCCAGATGATTGCTGGTAATCTTTCTGCCTTTCCCATCAAATTTCAGCCCACCTCATTTCAGCAGGTGAATGATCTTTGCATACTATGCTGCTGCTTATGATTTCTCTTCCTCCATCCCTCCACTCATTTTTGAGGCTGAGGCAAGTAGCTTGCTACACAAAGCCTTCACTCACTTGCAAGACTGGATTAGAAACACTCTTTTAAAAGTACAAACCAGGTTTTGGCAGTAGTTCTGTGAGAAGCATCCCTGTCATTAGGCAGAGTAAGGCGGCAGCTTCAGATGGTTCTATTTTATGGCCAGGATGGCCTGCACAAACCATTTATTGTTAGATTTCCTGCCTCGGTTGACAAAATTACTTGCATGGCCTTGGATTCTGTGCACCTTGACAGGGCAAGAGTGGAATTTGCTGTTCTGTTGCAGGCAGCAAAGCAACTTCTAGGGTCAGTCCTGAAGCTTATACTCACTTACCTGAACTAAATCCATTTGATCTCGATGGAATATACTTCTGAACAGACATGTATGCTGTTACTCTTTTGGACAACAGAAGAAGGGAAACATGTTTTTTTTAATTGTGCAGTTGCCTCTTCTCCATGTAGTGAGTAAACCATGGCCTATAACTGATTATTCCTTGTATGCCCTGAGGTTGAGTGTAGAAATCATCCACAAAGAAGGAAATCAATCTAGAGTTTAAGCTGTTTGAACTTGCTTTGGTTCACAGAACTGACACCAGCCAAAAAAGGAATTGAGATATGCCAAACTTTGCTTAGCTTACCCCAGATGCCACCTGGGTCTGAGCTCCCATGTGCTAATTCATTTGTGAGTGCAGCTGAAGGTGCTGCTTAACACCTTTCAAGCCATTCAGCACCCGAAGAACCAGCATCTCCCGCGTGAACCCACCCTCTCTTTAAGATCAGCTGCTGCAGACCTGTTGCCTTCACAGACATGGCTGGAGGTAGTCCACAAGAGGGTTTTCTTGGTGGTGGCACCCGGGGAGTGGAGCTCCCTGCCCCTGAGGGCAAATGCACTGGCTGGAAGGGGCTGGGAGTTGTGGGCCAGTGCGCCTGGAAAGCACCAGTTTAGGGAAGGCGGAGTCAGGCTACCTTCCTTTTACTTGTTCTTCCAAAAGGGGAAGGCAGGTCCTCCAACAAGCTTGTACTTCTGATGTTGCTTAATTTCAATTTTCACTGTTAGTTTGGTCTTTTTTGTTTGGATGGTTGGTTTTACTGCTGTTTTAGCCTACGCATATGATAATGAATAGTCGCTGTTCTTATATTTTGTAAGCTACTTTGAACACTTCCTAATATGAGGAGAAAAATAGGGTATGACTTCTTTAAATAAAGTAGTAATGTACCATTTTTATGCTAGATGCATCAGTGCCCATTTCTTTGTACTAGTATATTTTGTTTAATCTACTACAGCAATGAGATAACATTAATTACAAATACAATACTATATACAACATTATTTATTTCTTTATAGAGGGTGAATCCAGATTTAGACCCATGAAATGGGGCTGGCAGAAGTGGACCTCCCCACCTGGCAACTCCTCCACCCTCCTGAACATGCTGGGGACAATGAGGAAAAAGGCGGTGGGGAGTGGGTGAAATTTCTGAAAATTGGGCAGAGGCAGTTTCTGTGAGAGGAGCATCTCTGTTCCCCAAACAAAGATTCCGATCCAACTCAGTATTTATATACTGTGGTACCTTGGCTCATGAACTGATCCAGGACTCTGGTTGTGACCCAAATTGGTCGTGAGCCAAGTTAAATTTCCCCATAAGGTTCAATGTAAATAAGGTTAATCCGTTCTGTAACCATTTTTTTAATCAGAAAAATGTGAAGCAAAGTGACAACAAAAAAATTGTGGCCATCTCTCCCCCCACCACCCCCAGCAGGTCCGAGATCGTGCCTGTCATCCCTGCAACTGCCTGTCATCCCTGCAGGCACCTGTCTTCCCGGCGCACTGGGGGGTTGGGGGGGAGAAACAGGCGTGATCGCAGGCGCACTGGGGGAGGGAGAGATGGGCGCAAATGGTGCGCTGGGGGTGAGGAGATGGCCTCGATCGTAGTTGCTTTCGTGCAGGGAAGGTGTGCCTGATCAGAGGCGTGCTCCTGCAGGAAGACCGGCAGAATCTCGAACATCTCCCCCACAGCTCTGCTGTGCTGCTCCCGTCTTTCCTGCAGCCACGCGCCTCTGATCATGGACACCTTCCCTGCATGAAAGCAACTGTGATCATGGCCATCTCCCCACTGCGGGGGTGTGGGGGAGATGGCTACGATCTTAGTCGCCACCCAAAGTGGTGTTCGTGACCCAGGTAAAAATGTTTCAGTAATTTTTGTTCGCGACCCGATTTGTTCGTGAGCCAAGGCGTTCGTCAGCAGAGGTACCACTGTACTGTCCCCAAACCAGAGTTCTCTATGCAGTTTTCCAATAATAATAAAATGAAGGTAAACAAACTTATAAGATAAAAATGTGTTAAATTAACTGGCATAAAACCAGAGTGTAGACAAGAGCAATAAGGAGCTTTTGTGCCAGGGTTTACACAGCAGGAGGATGATATTTAGGACTGAAAAGCCCCGGAAGGGGGGAAAAGTGTTTTCACCTGGTGTGATCACACAGATTACAGTGTAGGCACCAGATATGCCTTTCTTGGGGAGACATTCCACTGCTGAGTGGCTGGAAAGGCCCTCCCCATGAAAATACACATGCACCACATTAAAACAAGAAGGCTGCATCTTAAGACAACAAAATTCTAATTCAGTTAAAAGCTCTTGGGAATATCAAGAGATTCAGCTGTTGTCTAAAAGGTGGTTAAGGAGGATACCAAGCAAACCTCCTTGGACTGATCACACAATAATCTTTCTTGCTGGTCTGTATAAAAAACAGTCCCAACAAAGGTAGCGGTAGGAGCTTTGTAGCCACAGTTGGCTGCTCCATTGTATCATAAGGACCTTCCTGCAACTCATGAAACCAACTCACAAATGAAGCGCTCCCTGAAGAAGCTACTCTAACGTCACTGTTTCATTTTCAGTTTATATTGTTGCTTTAATTCCCTGGTGTATCCTCCTCTGGAGAGACAGTTGCTTGAAAACCTATCTTGGTCTACATTGGAAACAGAAAGCTAGGAGGCTGAAATTGCATTGCAATTTAGTGTGTGTGTGTGTGTGTGTGTGTGTGTGTGTGTGTGTGTGTGTGTGTGTGTATTACTTTACCCTCATAATATATGTTGAGAGTTGATTGGAAATGTATGATCAAATGTTTTGATGGGGATCCAAGTTGTCCCTAAATCTTAAAAAGCAACAAGCAAGGGATGGGTCTGGTGGTCCTGCAGTTTCTCATAGGGGTTTCATTTTTCATTTTCCTTGAAAATGTCAGTGCATATCATTGAAGACAGAATACTGGGTTGAGTGCTCTGAACTCACTCAGCAGGAAATATTTCTTTACAATAACTTTGGGTTTTGACAAACTTTCCATTGATTTCTAGACACTTTCCAAATGATTTGCCTAGGGTTATATGGTTTCTGAGGTTTCTTTTCCTTAGCTGAAATCCATTTTTCAAAGGTTTTGGTTTTGAAAACAAAAGAGAATAATGAAAACTTAACTTTTAATGTCAAAAGCAATCAATACTGACATTAATCTGACTGGCCAGGGGGATACCCAGCAAAATTATTCAGATGATCCACTGTGGATACAAGGATATGCTGTTCACAAAATCTTACACTGCTAAAGAGAAAATAGCAAAGTCTTATTGCACCTTAATCTCATGCCACAGATTTACTGTGGTGTAAGCTTTTGCGAGCTGAAGCTTACGACATAGTAAGTGACAAGTCTTTTGGGTTGTGGCAGCAAAAACAGCAAATACAGTCCCCCCTCTGGAAGTTATCAAAGAGCTACATGGAAAATAAAAATTAGTTTAGAAAAATAGATTTGCATAACTTATTGCTGAATCTACATTTGATCTAGAATGTGTGTGTTTTGGGTTTTTTTCTAGTAGAAGGGAAAAGGCATTCCCATTTCCAGCAAACACAAAGTGGCATAGAAGACAGGCTCCTGTACTCCTATGCCCTCCCTTACCTTCCTCAGTTTCCAGTGGAATTAGTGGGGCTGCAGCTTTTGGCCTTATCAGTGTACAGAGCAGATAAAGTTACCACTCAAACAGAAGGTGTGTGGCTTCTGAACCCTCTTGGGGCTTTCCCCTCACCAGCTGACCTGCTCTGTCATGCGGGTTGGCTGCCGAGAGCAGCAGGCAAGGGCAGGGGATTATTTGGGGGCATTGCAGTGGGTTTGTGCATGTTTGTGCCACCAGGGTCCTTTCTCTCCTCCCCCCTACTCCCGGCCCCAGAATGGCTTAGCTTGCTTGGAAGTGGCAGGAGAGAGGAAGGGTAAGCAGATAATGAGACTTAGCAAAGATAATAGGCACTGTGCTTATTTATTTGTTTGGTGGTGTCTTTTCCCCCCTCCTGAAATACTCCTCCTTTACTCTAATCCCTTTAATGTCTCTCACTTGCTGTAGTTAGCTTGTGCAGTGCCTATCCCAATCCACACAATCAGATTTCTGTGACCCTGTGCCTAGTAAGGTGCCTTCCAGAAGTGCTGGACTGTAGCTCCCACTGGGGACAGGAATTTCAGTCCAAAACATCTGGAAGGCACCTGCCAGGAGAAGGCTGCAGTGGAACAGTGGGCCATAACTTAGCATACTACTTTATATAGCTATATGGTGGCTATCACTTTTGAGAGTGCCTGCATTCCATTTTGGATGGAGATTGCTCATCATTAGATCCTCTTTGTGGGCACATGAATGTCCCTAGCTGGAATACTTGGCTGTACCAGAAGAACAAATTTCAGTCGGAGAGCAGAACAAAGCAAGAACTGCTCCGGAAAGTCACATGGGGATGCAAAAGGTTCTTAAAGTCATCCTGGAAAAATGTTGCCCGAATTTATTATTCAACCTAACCTGTGAGCAGACTCTTGCATTCTTAGTAGAGTATCCCTGGAAGAAGCTGCCTGGCCTTTTGGATGTCAGAGTTCTGTATGCGCATGTGTTCTTGCATGTCCGTGTCCTTGTGCATGTGTATGTTCACAGGATGACCTCAAAAGTGAGCACCAGCTGCAGGCCAGGAGACCCTCACAAAATATGGCCATTGGGACTGATCCATAACATGTCTTTACCACTAGCAACCAGGCTGTCAACATGGAGCAGCCGATGACTTCTGCATCATGCCGAGGGGGCTGTGCTTTAGGCGCAAGAGGGTCAATTTTAAACACAACATGGGTGGTTTGCTGTGAGGTGGTCAACTTAAATGCTGGACTTGTGAGGTTCCTAAAATTCATCCTTGGAGAGGTGATGGTATCTCACCTTTGCTTGCAGATATGTACTAGCTACCTGTTTTTCCCCCGTGGATGTGATTCTTAGTACTTAGTTTAACTGTTAAAAGCCCTAAGACTGGAGTGAGGAACCTGAGGCCCTCTAGATGATGCTGGATTCCAGCACCCAACAGCCCCTGCAGCATGGTTAGTTGCTGATGATGGAGGCTGTAGTTCAATGACATCTGGAAAGCCCAGTGTTGCCTGAACCCTGCCCTAAACATTCTAGAACCAGTGAATCCAAAGAACTACCTGTTCCCATGTGGCTCTACCTGTGTATTAATGTTTGGAAGCATTCTATTCAGTGCTGAGAATGGTGGCTTCTCTGTGGACATGGTCTTCCTTATGATGATTCCCAGGCTGTAGAACACCATTCCCAGGTCAATCATCAAGTTCCATTTTCCTATTTTCTAGGTGCCAGCTCACATTTTCATGTATGATATTTAACTGTTTTTAAGCTGTATGACTCTCTACTGTTTCTACAGCAGCTTTAAAAAATTGTTTTAATGCAGTATTTTTGCTTGTTGTAAGCTGCCTTGGGGCCAGTATTGGAGCAGCACATAGCTGTGTTAAACGAACAAACCCTCCTCCATTTCCCTAAACAGCTTGTGTCCATTTCTTTGGAATTTGCTGTATATTGTTTTTGTGAGGGAAATGTGTTCTCTCTTTTTTAGTGCTTCTATCACCTCGGGCCATGAGAAGGGCAGTCTGCTGGATCAGAGTTAAGGTCCATCTAGTCCAGCCTCTGGACCTCCTACATTAACCAACGCATCTCCCAGAAGTCCATCAGCTGAGCATGAAGACAGCAGTTCTCTTCAATGGCTTGTGGGTAACATCTGCTAGGCAGGGCCATGGAGGGGTCTGTTAAGTTATTTTGACTAGTTGCTATTGATAGACCTGTCTTCAGCATGTGTCTAACTGCCTCCAACTAGGGTTGTCAGAAATCCACACTGGATTAACATGTGCTTGAATTTCTATGAATTCATCCTGTGGATTCCATAGGAGACTGACTTTTGCTATGTCACTGCAGATTCTGTAGTCTTGTGGAGTGTTTAAAAAAGACTGTTAAGAGGGAGTTTGTGCAAATTCCCAAATTTGCTAATGTACATTAGCACTAATTCACACTTACACTAATGCATATTATTGGCGATTTACACATGCAGGATTGTGAAATCCACATAGATCCTTCAATTAAAAAAAAATCTGACTTTGTCAGGTGTCTTTCATTGACAATCTGTGAAACAGAAATTGAATGGACTTTGCAAGCACAAATATGCAAATTGTTATTAATCATCTCTTGGCTGTGAAGTCAATCACCTGTTGTATGGAGAAGCACTTCAGTTCTATTTTTTTCCCCTACCCTTTTGGTCTTCGTTATTTCAGCTCAGAACTTACTCATGAAGAAAGAAGTAAACTGTTCATGTGTCACCCCACTACAAGTATTCACCTTGCCCCACCCCTTTCACCGTAATACTTTCCCCCTTGTTTCCTGCATCTGGTCTGGAGCTTCTCCTGCTCTGGAGGAGGAGATGGATTGATCATTCTTATGACAGCTGCCTCTCAAAGTGGTTCATCCGTCAAATTTGGCAGGGGTGAGCAACTTGTCGATGTTTTGCCTATAGCTCCTATCAGGCCTGGTCAATGGTGAAGAACTGTAAATGCTTTTGCCCACAAGTTGCCCAACCTAAGCATCTCTGAAAACTGCACCCTCTACTCTGACACCCTTGTCCTTTCTTTGCTGTAGGGCTTATTCAACAGCCTTCCCCAGCCTGGTGTCCTGCAAATGTGTTGAATAAGCAGTCCTCATTCATTCCAGCTAGCTTTGGCCAGACTGACTTGGAATGATGCATGATGCGGTTGAGTGTATCTGGAGAGCACCAGGTTGGGAAAGACCCTTACATTTAGTTGACAGAAAGGAAATCTGTGCCTGCTCATGGAGCTCAAGTGCTGCAAAAGCCATATGGCTGAGCTGTGGCATCAGAACCAGGTTCAAGGGTTAAGTATCAGCCTTGACCTACATGAAGCCCTGAGGAAGCACTCAGCAGCCTTCATGGGCACGGTGTACTGGCTTTCCCTTTGTCAATTAACAAAGCCTTGCAGCTAGCACAGTTTCACTGGTTCCTCCTTCACATAACCTAGTGGGTTGAATCCAGCTTTAGGCATGCTTAGAGTAGTCCTATTGAAACCAGTGGGACAAGTATGTCACATCCTCTTGATTTCATAGGATCATAGAACTGAAGAGTTGAAAAGGGCCCTTGGACCCAATACCCCACCCCCTCCATTCAGTGGAGGACTCCAGATTAAACCATCCCTCTCAGGTGGCTGTACAGGTACAAGAATGACCTGGATTCGATTCACCATTACTTTACCCATAGAGTAGAATTGGAAGGGGTCAGAGGGCCATGTTACCTTTGTGACTATGCAAACTATGTTTACATTTTTGGCAAATCTGTTTGCTTGGAATGTATTGACATATTAAATGCTCATACAGAATTGGCAGGACTACTCTGTTGCTAGCTGCACGCAATGACAGGCTTAAATGCTTTCAGCCACACACATCACAATTTTCTTTGCAAGTTCCAGATTCTTCAGTGGCCTTGTTGCTAATGCACACTCCTTTACGTCTGCACTAGGCCTCTGACACCTTTGTGTAGATCTGTGGTCCCTGGTGGAAAAGCAGGAGAGCATACCTGAAGCTTACACTTATACCTTCTTCACATGCGCACGTGAATGCTATAAGGGATTTTTACAGGGATTTCTACTAAAGCATATCCTGGCACAGACCCCAGGAAGATACTTTTTACATTCCTCCACCAGTGACACAAAGCAGGTGCTTAGGCACACTCGCACCTTTCCACAGTGATTTGATGGTTCTAAGTCCAAGCGGGCTTGAGTGATGTTTGTACACCTTGACTATGGCGGCTGGAATTGCCCCAGCACACACGGAAGCTGCTGATCTGAAGGCGCCGTGCGTATGTACATGGGGAAAATGTGCAGCCGTGTCTGGCACACAGGTGCCATGATAAAGCGAAGAGGTGCGCTTGGATATCCCTTCACGTCCAGACACGGTGACTTCTCAGGCGGCCGCCCATTCACACGCTCTTCCCCGGCCAGACGCGTGTGCGTTTGTGTGTCTGGACGCGGGGGAAGCGGGCAGAGAGGGGGAACGCTCTCCAGAAGGTGCATCTGTGGCAGCCGCCGCTGCCTTCCAGCGTGGCCGACCGGTCCCGCCGGGGGGCGGTGGGGGGGAGCCCTGGTCGAGGGCCATCCCCGGACAGATGAGAAGGGGCTGGCACATTGGCGAGCGGCGCACAAGAGGAGGGACCAGGCCCGGGCCGGTGCGCACTGCCCCTCGGGCGCTCCGAGAGGCGCGCACACCCAGCCGCGCTCCCAGCGCCCTGCCCGCAGCGGCGCGAAGCTCGGGCTCCGCAGCCCGCCGCGAGCAGCCGGCGCTGCCCGGCCAGCCGCCCTCCAGGCGCGCCGCACCGCACCGCACCGGTGCCCGCGCCCTCTCCCGCGGGGGAGAAGCTGTCAGCCCGGCAGCCTGCACGGGGCTCGCGCGTCCCTTTCCTCGCCCCCGGAGCCCTCTTGACAGTCAGCGCCTGCCCCGCAGCCTCGCCGGACAGCGGCCGGGCCGGGCCGAGTCGCCCCCGGCCCCAGCCCCAGCCCCAGCCCCAGCCGCAGCGCCCTCTCCGCTTCTGTCGTCGCCAGCGCGCAGGCTTTGACGCCCAGTGGAGAGCGCGCAGCAGCCCCGGGAAGGCTCTCCCCTCCGCCGCCTCCGCGCTCAAGGGCATGGGCTGGCCACGCCGAGGGACGCCCTTATAGCGCTACTCGGGAGTCAGCGCGGCTCGGGAGCCGCGGGAGAGCGGCGCATTGGCAAGTGGCAGCAGCGCGCGCGGTAGAGAGGAGGCAAGAGCCCCCAGCCCGAGACCCCGCCAGTTAAAATAAACAAAAGGGGAGGAAAAAACACCCCCGCCCCGTGCTCCAAGCCGGCGGAGCCGCCAGCTCCTGCTTCTGCTCCGGTAACCGATCGAGTTACCGTGTAGAATCGCTCAGGATGAATCTCTTCTCTTCCATATTTAGCTATTTGTAAGTAACCGCTGATAAATTTGCTTGGCTTTACTGGCTTCCCCTTCCCCGCCCCCGAAAAACAGCTTCCCTGATTTTCCATCTTTATTTCTGTTCCATTTCAAAGGCAAAATCATCTCACCATCTACTTTGTTTTTCCCCCCCTTTCCTCCCTCCTTTTCCATTATTCTAGGCTACTGCACTTGTTTGCTTTCTGCTTGCAGGCACAGGTAAGGAACTGCTTTATTTTTAAAAAAAAACCCCTTTTGGGGTTTGTTTGTAGTAAATAGTCAAATGTGACTTTCTGAAACTTTTTTTAGTGAATGTTAAAAGGAGTTTTATAAAAGTGTAGATAACTAGTTGAATGAAAAGTGTTTCAGCAACTAAATAGATGCATCAGAGAATGAGATGCAAAGCAGTAGGCTGAACATTGTGGTTAAAGTAAAAATATATGTAAACCTAACTGAAAAATTGAGAGAGCAAACTTGAGAGAAGCGAGCCAGGATACAAGGCAGGAAATGAATGCTGATTAATTCAGACACTACTGAAATATTTCTCAAACCAATTTTGTATTTCAAATTGTAATCATTTTTGTTCAGGAATTTGGTTTTTAAAAACATTCTTAAGAGACAATGTTCCAGTAATAATTTCACAGTATTTCATATTATTAATTCCTGTTTGCTCAAAATTAGAAGTGCTATTAATTTCCACACTGACTGATACTGTGGAATCTATAACCTTTCTGGTTCAGTATTGATTGCAAATCCAGGGAGCAAAAGACAAACACTTGCAGAAAAATCCCCCCCATGAGAGAGAGAGAGAACAGGTGTAAGCTTTTGAGTTTGAGTGGCAATTATACCCTAATTGTGTAAGCTTAAAATACGAAGATAATTCTGAATGCAAGGGAGTTGTGTAAAAACAGTGCTGTCATATTTTGGGTTGTAATAATTTGGAAATCAAAGAGCTGGAGGGTTGTCCACATGGTCTGCTCATCAGAGCAGGCAAGGGAATCTGGAGACATTATCAAAAGAACCATCTATAGGAAATGTGCACGCACGCACACACACACACACACAGGGGAAAAGTGAGCTAAATTGTCAAGGGATGGTCTCTATAAACTCCCCCTTAGAGAAGGAGGTTTCTTTTCCATTTGTATGGAAGAACCATAGCATTTGACATGGGGGCTGAAGGTGTGGGGGTGGAAGAGGTTACTTCATGCACGGCCACCCCATGAGGTTGAAAGGAACAAATCTCCTCAACATTTGTTCAGAATACGTCTTTATAAATGTCAGGGGCAAACTAACCCCCTTCAGACTTAAAAGAGGAATTGGAGATGTAGAGGGGCTGGAAGAATTCTCCTAAGACCAAGTTGCAAGAGGAGAGAAACAGATTTGGGTAGCAGCAAAATCATTGTATAACTTACTGCAGTTACGCAGCCCAAATCATTCCATAACAGGCTTACAATTTGCTTTGAATGTGTGTGTGCAGGAGTGAGGGGGTGGGAAACCCACAGCCAGCCTCTGTGTATGGAAGGGCTCATAAATATTAGCTGGAAAGACAATTCCGAACTGCCTCAGCTGCTGACACAACTGATCCCTGTTTAAGGGGGATGAAATATGGCTCCCCCACCCCAATCTGACACTGGTTACTTTGGTCCAGGGCACAGAGGCCCTTGTAGCCCTACAGGGCAAAACTTGAATGGGCCAGTTGAAATAGCAGGAAAACAAGTGCTAAAGAAACAGAAACAGGTCCAGTAATTGGAAGTCACAGGATTATTACCTAACTGGAGATGTACACTGTGTAATGGGATTGCACATAAGTTGTGCCAGTGATCCTTGTGGCTTGCATCAGAGAGATCTGAATGATGGAGCTTGTTTGCCCAGGTGGTAATCTGGAGCAGACCCAGCAATTCCTGCTGAGTCTTCCTGGATTTTAATTGGTGTAAACTGGTTTGGGATCATGTCAGATACAACTCCATTGTGTTTGCAGCCTGGTTGAACACAGCACAAATCTGGGGAGATCTGTTTGAAATTTGAGCAGCCATACCAATTACAAAAGAAGAGCCAGAGTTACCTGATTCTGGGTCAGTATTCCAGAATCACCTTTGTTCACATTATATCCACACTAGTTTCCTGGTGATCCTGGTTATAACTTCTCAGTCATAGCTAGAATGGCAGTTTCTCTTACCAGTCCCTAAAAATCCTGGCTTTGCACTGCAGAAGCTTGGTGCATTCTCAAAACACACCAGGAACATGGCAAAATAATCTTTCTCAGAGGAGTAGAGATTATAATGGTGTGTTGTATATTTTTTAATTTCCTAAAGGTAACTGTTCAGTCCCCACCTAATTTTACACAGCATGTGAGGGAGCAGAGCCTGGTGACCGACCAACTAAGCCGGCGACTCGTCCGGACCTATCAGCTGTACAGTCGGACCAGTGGAAAGCACGTGCAAATCCTGGACAACAAGAAAATCAATGCCATGGCAGAGGATGGAGATGCTCACGGTAAGATTCTGTGTGCGGGCAGCAGGGCTGGGGGAGGGTGTACATGCAGCACAGTAATTGATGATTTCCGTTCCTTTTGTTAGCCAGAAATCATTACGAGCATTCAGAAGGCAGGGCGCTTGTGATGGAAGAATGTGGCAATCAATATTTGTAATAACAGTACATTGTTTTCCCTTTGAGAATCGGGATGATGATAGCCCTGCTTATGTGGAGGGGTCTGGGTTTTGTTTTTACACCTGATCTTTGACCACTCAAGTGTGTGGGAGGTGAGTTGCAGACTAAAAACTATATGTGCCCATTTGGTGGGGGAGGAGAGATGCTCAAACTGCTTTGAAGGAATGCCTTGTTAGTATCTTCCTTCAGTCTAGATCCAGCATCTCAGTAATACAAACATAAGGCCTTGTGGAGGATGTTTTCAACTTGGGACATTAAACCCGAGTTGTACAGTATCTTAGGCAGAGTTTGTTGCTAGCTATGCTCTAAGCACAGCTTAGGAGCTGAGTTCTGACAACACAAATCCTTGGCATGAATACTGGGCAACAAATTTCCTTTGGGAGAAATGGATATGACACCGGGAAACCAGGACAGAGTGAAAGTGTTAAGGAATTTAGCTCTGAATGTTATCTAGTCTTTCAAATGGTCATACCACATTCAAGTGGATGGAGAAGTTAGTGAAATTATGGCTACAAAAAACTGGGCATTTGGCCTCATCTCTGTAACATGCCTTATAAAAATTAGACACTATATAAGGCTACAACTATAGTCTTGCTTTGTTTTCAGATTGTTGGAGCAAATGTGCACCCTAATTTTGAAAGCACGTATTTGAACACATCACGATTAGAATTCCTGGTTTTTCACATCAGGCCCGATTTCACCTTCTCACTTAGAATGATTATGCCAGATATGCTTGCTCTCATAGTTTTGAGGTGGCTGAGGATTTTGTAATGAACTTTAATTGCTGGAGGGATTCCACACTTTCTTACTTATATTTAAACCTTTCAAACAAACTATCCTAGCCATAAAGCAGCCATAATTTGAGGTAGGTCAGTTTGTTTCTCCTGCTTAAATATCTGATATAAAAAGAGGCTACTTTAAATAACAACATTAGGTAAGAATAGAATGAAATGAAAGGAGTGCCTTGACAAAGAAAAGACCTCTATTAAAACATAATAAAGAGGTTAAGCAGTTGAAGAGCTAGGAAGCAAACTGAGCAATGATCTAAAACAGAAAGAGAATGCAAGCAGTTTTTCAGATGTAAAGTTTTAAAAGAGTCGCAAGTCTGTAAATGTTAAAATAGAGGTTCAGGATTGTTCTATATGAATCTCTAGAGAGACCCCCATGTCTGGAAGAGCTATTAAAACTCTTCTTACTTTCACCTTTTTAAACATTTCCTGAATACTTTCTCCTCTTCGCAGTCCAGTTAGGGGATCAAGTGTGCCTCGCTGCATTTTTTCTGCATCTACGTAGCCACTTTCCCTTCAAAGTTTGAGCACGAAACATAATTTTACTGGGATAAATCTGTCACTGAAGTGAAAGAATAGAGTTGAAAATGTTAAGCTTTCCCCCCCCCCCCATCAAAATCAACCTTTCACACTGTTAACATCTTATATTAAAACCTCACCTTTATCATTTTAAACAATATAATATTAATTTGGATGATTCTTCTTCTTTGGCTGCAGATTAAAAAAGTGATTTATTTCAGCCAATGACCATTTTCTCTGCTGTGACATTTTTATGGCTGACTTAATGTCAGGTCCATTTTTCTTGGTTATCTGTCTTGATTGTCAATACCTGGCTCGGTTTTCTAATTAGGAGCAAAGCCCCATGGATCATAAAGCTTGGTCCACCTCTGAGCATTGTTTAGTGATCTGTAATCTGGATTAAAATGATCTTTGTCTGTACGAGAGGAAAATGGTTTTGAAAGTGAATGATAATTGCCGTGTTTATTCCTGGTTGCATCTACTGGGGGATTGAGTTTGCTGCTGCAGACAGGTTGTTCTACATATTACCTTGTGAATGGGGTGAGGTCTACATGATATGTCTTTGTAGGCATCTTGTCCTTACTCTTCACATTTCCTGCCCCACTGCTCATCCACATCTCTGCTTCAGAGTAGGTTCAAGCCAGTAGGGCCTGCCAAACGAGCAGTGATTCAGCGCTAGAGGCTGGTCACCAAAGAGGCTCGTGTGGCAAGGCAAAGCCCACCAACAGGCAATAAATCAGAAAGAGCCTTTGAAAAGGTGGAAGAGAAAAAAGCATGTGTTGTTCTGCCTCTGTTCAGGGCTGCTTTTCTATGTCTCTCCATCAGGCAGCAAAGGGAGAGCATGGAAATTGATGCTCTTTAAACCTTTTACTACTCTCTTGATCGACCTTCCTTGCTCGTGCCCCCAAAGACAGATAAATAAGGGGACCTTGTCTATGTGACTCAATGAAGAGGAGTCGGGGGTCCAATTGCTGTTTGGTGAGGGGGGGTTTGCAGATGTTAATATTTTATAGGCAAGAGAAGTGCTAAAATTAAAGGGGTTGTAATGGGTCGGAAGAAGCGATGTGATGCTGTAATTCATATACAGCCCAACATGCTCACATGGGGGAGAGAGACACAGGACTCTGAGCACCGTGAGATGAGAGTGTTATGCAAAGGCTTTGGGCCTAGTTTAAAAGATTTGCCTAGATAGTTGTAGTAGCAAAGTATGAGACAGTCCCGAGCTAATGACATGGTTTTCTAGCCCTCCCACACCCTCCACTATAATGTTGCATGTGGTGGCTGTTTGCAGATGAAATCTGCTTCTTTTGCTTGAGAGAGGCAAAAGCTTTATGGAGTTTAACCTTTCTTATAGGCAGAGCATATTCACTAGAAGAGATTGAACCACAGCCTGACTGGGAAAGAGGGCAAGCAAAATAGTATCAGGCTTGAAATAGCAACCTGTATAAATAAAGGTTGCAATGTCAGAGGCTTTTGGGTTTTTTTTTAAAAAGGTAAGAGACTATGATATAGATGTGTACAATTATGCAGTGCACTCAAAGTGGAGAGAAAAGGAGAGAGAGAAGTATAATGTTTTTCTTCTACTTCCTACAGCAATTAGTGAAATTGTGGAATTCGCTATCAGTGATGACCATTAACTTAGATGGCTTTAAAAGGAGGTTAGAAAATTCATGGTGGATAAAGTTGTCAATGGTACGAATCATGAGGGGTGCATGCAACCTCCAGCAGCAACTGCTGGGGAACAACAGTTGGAGAAAGATGTTGCCCCTAAGTTCTGTTCCGGGGGCTCTCTGTGGGTATCCGGTTGGCCTTTGGTCTCATCCCATAGGAGTCTTCCAATGCTCCAATGCACTTTTGAGAGCAAAAGTGGAAGGATGTTCTGTTGCTGAGTATGTAACAAGGTATGTTTCCATGGGGAGGGACCTTTGCTTTCGGATTCTGTTCAGCCAACTGCAGCTTTCCCTGTGCCTGGCTGCACTAATATCTCGTGTCCTAATTCTTATCTAAAAAAGAGACTGTTGCTCTCCACAATCCATCTCAAAGCTTACTCCAGGCCCTTTGTCTTGCCATGACAATATTTAGGGTGCTGGTGATGGTGGGTGTGCTTAGTTCCTGTGAATCAACATACCTCTTGCATAATGTAGGTGTGCAATAATGTATTAACTCAAGGATGCTTAAGGCAGCAGGCCTGAGATTGTTCCATTTTTATTTTGGGAACTGTTGAATCTTAGATGCCATTCTTTATTATTTTTTATTGAAAGAATGACCCTTTAGTCAAGGTGAACTGCCTCCCCCCAAAACAGCCTCAACATTCTTTAAAAATGTAGCTAATTCCATGAAACCGAGCATCCATGATCTACCTGTGGAGGCCTACAGTTGTTTGAGTTCCAACTAAATAGCAGGCCAAAGGACAAGCTTTGTAATTCAGCTCTGGATTGAAAGATGTGATCAAAAGCAATCAAACAAGCTCCTGTCCTGCAAGCTAAGTTTGAAATATGGTGGGTGGGAGAAAAAGGAATGGCTGAGGCCTGATTAATCCTCCTCAGGTATTACTGAGAAGGAAGCATTAAGGAATGTAGTGGCCCTTTAAACCAGCTGCCCCCAGCTTGATGTGTTGCTGTAACTCCCATCATTCCCAGCCAATAAGAGTAGTAGTCCACATCTGAAGGGCACCAGGATGGAGCAAACTACTTTATGTACTGACTTCATGGCCAAAGCACTGAAGAACTTCCTACTATCCTATTCAGATAGGATGCACCCCATCCTTTTGGCGTGTCCAAGGAAACCAAATCAAAGAGAGTTCTGTCCACAGCCAAAGTCGAAGATCTGTACAGCAGAGTCTGAATGATGCTATAAAACAAATGAAAAGATCGACACCTACCCTGTTGATTTTAAACTATAGCTCTGATGTGGACAACTTGAGGCCTTCCAGATATTTTAGCCTACAAGTCCCATAATTCCTTACCATTGGGTATGCTGGCAATGGCTGATGGAAATTGTAGGCCAGAACTTCTGGAGAACCATACTTTGCTCAGCCATGCCGTTGCTCAGCACCAGAGCACATGCTGTGTATGCAGAATATCCCAGGTTTGATCCTTGGCATCTCTAGGTTTGGCTGGGGAAACTGCCTGAAACCCTGAAGAGCTGCTGCTAGTCAGTGTTGACAATACTGGGCTAGATGGACCAAGAGTACAGGGCAGCTCCCTATCTTGCTAAGCATATAGCTCTTCTAGGACTTATTTAGGAAACATTTATACCACTTTATCAAATGTACCTCAAGGAACTCCTTCTGTTTCAGTGACAATACACATTTTCCTAGTTTTCAAATTATCAAAATATATTGTTGCTGGGCCAATGTGCTGCTCCCCACACACAACCCCTAGCTAGAAGTGCTGTTGTGATCTTGAGTCTTGAATGTGGTTGTGCATCATGGCTGGTTGTCAGGTAGATATTCTCCTTCCCTCCACAATCAGATTGATAATGAGGCAGCCTGGATCTTTGTATCCCTCACCACATGCCTTAACCATGTGGTGATCTGAATACTAGCGCTCAGTTTGCCAACAGGAGAATGAGAGGTGAAATGGACCAACATCAAGACTAAGCGGGAAGAAGTCCCTTGTCAACACTCTTGCCTATTCCCTCCTCTAGCAGCAAGTCTTCATACTTTGGCTATTGGACATTTACACAACAAATGCTTAAATAGTTGCTTTGGGTGTTTCCTGAGTTCAAATGAGAAACCTTTACTGGCCAAAATGTCTCTTCTGTTGAAAAATGTCCCTCTTCCTTTTTCTAGCTTGCATTATTAACAGTATTTGCAAGTGTCATGTTGGGGAAGAATGGGGTGCATTCCCAAATTGGCATTTGCTGAAGCAAGACCTCTACAAGAGTGGGTGGGAGGACTGGTAGGAGACAGCGGGAAGGTGTTTTACCCTTCCAAGTTACTTTTTTTTCTCCTGGTCAGGAGCTTACTTTGAGTATTGGAGACTTGATGGGAGAAACAATGTGTCAAAAGGCCTGCAAGGGGGCAGGCACATTTGGGGTGACAGTTAAGCATCCCCTACTAATTCCCCTCTGTACCACCTCCTGAGGCAAACACAAGCCTCCTAAAGTGTCTTTCTGCGCTAAAGGTCACTGCTGATTGTGTCCATTGCTAATGAAGACTTCAGCTGAACTTACAACCTGGGAATGATATTGTCATTGAGCATTTCCAAACTTTGCTCCAAGCCTAGTTAGTTTTAGTCCTTCTGCAAATCCTCCACCCTTATTTTGTTCAGGATAAGGAGGGGGACAGGTTGGGGTTTGTATTTCAGTCCACAACCTGGTGTGTAGTCCAGGAGTGTCAGACTACAACTCAGTGACCAACATTAATGGGGCTTCTAGTCCAGTGCATCTGCGGGGCACTAGGATGCAGAAGGCTGAACTGATCATCTGAATGCAGCTCATTTGCTTTACAGGGGAGTGCTGTCATCCTGTCTTTAAAAGAGTGTGAGTGGCTTTTTATGATTTGATAAACCTTAATGGGTAATGAGCCATGGTGGGTTGTTGTGGCATGTGAACCTGGACTATTTCCTGCAAGGTGGATTATTTGTGGGCAACAAGCCACCTTATTAAACCATGGCTTGTGCTACAGGATGTTTTAACCATGATAGGTTGGCATGTCATCTGAAGTGAGGCAACAATCTCCATCATGGGTGAAGGGAAACAGTGAGTGAGCCTCTTGGCAAGGCCAGCAAATCTATCTTGCCAAGACTGCTTCATCCACTACCAATGGAACTGCTTCACTGATGGCACAGTGGCAGAGTGGAGTGGCTGCCCCTGCTACATTCACCGCCCTGCCCTACCTTGCCACAATCACAAGCCCTTGTGTACTTTCTGAGTATTGTTGCCCCCTTACTATTCTGTGCTTTTTGCAGAGAACACGGTTTGTGATCTCCAAGCTGACAGCTAGTAGCCCGTTCAACGTATTCAAGCAGCACACTGCAGGGGTGTTCATTGCTTTTAAACAATAAAATTGTGCCCCAAATGTGTGAAAATGTTTTCTTTTTAACATTTTTCTAGTTGGACTTGTGCAAGTGCATGTGTGTGCACTTTTGTGGATCCAACATGCCATATCTTGCCTGGACAATGTCCTGCAGGTTACTTGCTGTCAAAGTCCAGCAGGCCCCACTCATGGGTATCCATCCAGAGAGGTTGTCAAAAGCTTTTTTTAAAAACTTGGTTTGTTTTGACAACTGTCAAAAGGTGAACTGTCAAGAGAAATCAAAACTGAGAGTGATATTTGCTTGTGAAAAAGGGGTAGCCAATAGATCACCCTTCAAACCCTTTCCTCAAGGGGTTTTTTTTGGGGGGAGGATCTGACTTTTGTCAGTTTCTTTTCACTTTTCCACTCTTTGGGAGGAAAAGTACAAGGCACTTCCTTTAACAGGAGCACGCTTGTCAAAAACTGCAGAGAACTCTCAAAACATCCCTTTTGAAAAGAACCAGAATTTTCTATGTGCTAAGGGGAAAACAGCGTGGCTTCTTCCTGTTGCAAGGTTAGTCCTTCTCTTACCCAAATTTTTGTACAGGTAATTTTTTATGCTATTGCCTTTGACAGGGGACTTGCAGAAATATCCACAAAGACTGAAATGCCATAAAACTGATCATTAAGTTGGCTGAGCATGGGGAGAGGAGTTTGTTTAATGTTTGGCCTAGTGATTAGAATGAGCTCAGTGAAGTAGGGTTGTACTTGGGTGGGTGGGATCAGGTAGCCACAAAATAGATGCACGAGATCGGCTTTTCACTATCAGTTTTCAAGGTCTCTTTAGATCAACCTTTTCCAACCTGGAACTCATGCTTGCTAAGGAATGCTGGGAGTTGAAGTCCAGAGGATGCTAGCTTGCAAAGATAAATTTAGATCCTCCTGTCACATGTCTACAGATAAACTTTGCTTTTGTGGAAATGAGGGGGCACCCAATAGCTATAGGCATAGATGTCACAAACCTCGTACAGTTTGAGAAGATTCATCTGAGCAGCTACACAACACCTTTTTCCTAGCACTGCTTTCCATACTTTCAGCTGAACATTTGCCATGTACATGTTGTATCTTGAACTCCGAGCTCTAGAATAGGCACTGGCTTACTATTCCCTGCACTACTATAGCAGCTGAAATACTTGCTGCATCTGGAGACTTTAGACAAAGAGCTACCAAATCCCAGAGACTCCAGTAATGTGCCATTTCTCTCAATAAAACTATGTAGTTGGATCTCTCGCATCACTCAGTTTGAGCAACTTGTTGCATGGACTTCATCTGCAACCATTTTGCTATCTTTCTGTCCGAAACTCTCATTTTATCTATAGTTTATCTACTGGTGTTTGAACTTCATGACTTACCTTTCAGCCTGTCCATCTTATGCTCTGCCATTCTTATCTATACCAGTGACTGAGGAGCTTGGGCAAGAGGAGCACCCATCTTGCACCCAACCTGTTTGAGGGTTCCTGTGGGCAGCTGGTGTACAAAGTGTTGGACTGAATTGACCTTTGGTCTGATCCAGCCCGGATTTCTTATGTGTTCTTTGCTGCTGCTGCTGGTTTCTCCTTTACAGTTTCCACCTGTAATAGATCTGGCCAAGTTTGCGGACATTACTGACTTGGGATGAAGGAAGGCTGGTGTCAAGAATAGGCAGGGTTGGGGACCTGGCAAGGGACCACATCCCAGAATGGGCCCACTGACAGCCCGCTGAAGATCCCTCTCCTCCTCACTGTTAAAACCTGCTTGTTGCCTTGCCCCTCACCCAGGCCCAGGTTGTGGGTGAGGAAGAACAGCGGATGCTCCTGCTTGATTGTTCATAGGCTCTTTGCCTGCCAAGCAACTGAGAGACAGCAGTGAGGAGAAAGAGGATGAGGAGCAAGAGCTGCTAAGGACACTGGCCATGAGAAAGCAGACTCACTGAGAGGGGGAGCCCACAGAGGCTGTCTTGCCCAAGTATCTGCAAAAACCCAGAATGGGCACTGGGCTCAGATTATAGTGTAATGGTAAGAGATGCATTGCTCTAAATCTGGTCTTGCCTCAATAATGTAAGAAGTGGGAGGGGAATGATTCTAAGGGTAAAAGGGACATGCAACTGCATGGGAATGGAAGCCTTCCTCCTCCAACAACTTATCTCTCTGTCATGGGAACTCTCTCTCCTGGACAAGCTCCAACACTGGGGTGAGGCTGCATCCCCTTTTCTCTTTAAACTGCTCCCACCACCCTGGGTTGTCTATGGATGTGGCAGATCTGGGTTTGAGGAAAATGGTCATCCACCTTCCGTACCAGTCCTTGAACTCCTGTGAGGGCTTGGCGGCACAAAACCTGCCAACATATATTCAGAATGTTTTCTCTAACCATGAGGACTAGGGATAGGGTGGCCACTTACCAAGAAAGATACACATTTGCATACGATTTGCATATGGTGATTTAGACAGAGCCATGCAAATTTAGGTATTCTTATTATTTAAATAGAAAAGTGGTACATATTAGTGCAGAAGATTGTGAACAGGTGACCTGGGTGTCTTGCTCAGTGCTGTTGTGGGGCAACTTGAAAGCTCAGCTCTTCCTTCTGATGGGCTTTTATCACTAAACTAGACTTGGATGGGGCATTCCTTCAAACAGGTGTGTCCTTCAAAGTAGAGGGCAGTCCTCTGGCAACCCTTCAAATATGGATGGTCTTCTATAAAAGAGAATACCTGGCCACCCTATTTTTGCAGGAGTTCCAGCTAGGATTTTGTGCCACTTTTGGGAGTAGCAAGCTGGAGCCAAAACTTAGTCTGTACTTGCTTATTGTGTGGTATGGTGTGTCTTCTCCCAACCGGTGGTGTCCCCTCCCAATTCTGGCATGCACAGGTATGAGGGAGGATGAGACAAATTAAGATCAAAGATGGAAGATCTGTTTTATCTGCTCCCAAGACATGATAAATGTCATTCACCTGCATGGCTCAAATTTAAATTCTTGTAGCTGCTGCTGCTTTAGGAAAGGGAAACAAACTCTGCAGTGGCTCAGGTATCACTGAAAAAATGGCTTCCTGAATTCTAGCTTAGGAATGCATCCTCCTTTTAAAGCCATAAAGGGCAAAAACAGCTTTTCAGCTCTTCATAAGAGTCTCTGGCACCTCGAATCCACAACCACCAAAAAACTGCTGCACAGAACAAGAATTCTGTTCTATTTCTTTTGACTTTTCCATGATGGGATGGACAAAATGGCATTTTGGGGCCGGATCCAGCTCTTTGGGGTTTGTGCAGCAGCAAGACGAAGGGGACAACTCATTGATCTGCGATTTGCATAGCTGCTTTGAAAGTCAATCAATGCCTCCATTAAAAAAACTGAGACTAAATCAATATGCCCTCTCTTCTCTCACAAAGGTGAAACGCATTAAGGGGCCAGCTTTACCCTTCCTGGTTTCCTCTACCAGCTGCAAAGTCAGCATCAATGTAGAGAGAGACAGAAAGAGGACTTAAACCATCATGCAACTCTTAAGCTACAGAGAATAGAGATGTAACAAGAGTAGGAGGGCCAGAGAGAACAATACCAAATTAGAACATTACCCGCCCCCCACCACCCTTTTACCCAGTTCACACTTCTTCCTTTTAAAACAGGAGCTTCCTAGGCTATTGCTGACCAAGGCTTTGTATTCTGTAGTCCAAACTCCCTCAACATCCTACCTGCCAGCGATTTCAGACTTCAGCTCCCACTGGCCCCAGCCAACCTGGCCAGGAATTCTAGGGGTTGCACTCCAGCATCTGGAGAGCACTGACCTGGGAAAGACTGCTGTAGTTTCTCTGTGTTGTTTGTAACAGTCATTTGCTTTGTTCTTTTGCCACAGGAAGGGAGTAGGGACTGTTGTAAATAACTGGGAGGCGCTTGGTTTCAGTAGTTGAAGCAACGCAAGAAAACATTCGATTTTTGGCTACCTTTTGAAACTGGGCCTGATTCTGACTCTTGCTTGGATTTAGGACCGCTGTGTTCTGAAGAGGTTTTGTTTATATGTGAAGGGAAGTGCTATTGCGCCACGTGGGTGCCTTGCCGCTCCTATGGGTAGACCCTCCTTCCCCAACCTGGTACTCACCAGATGTTTTGGAATGCAAGTCCCAGGATTGCTGTGAGTGCTGTGAGTTGAAGTCTGCAACACCAGGTGGGGAAGGCTGTAGTAGGCAGTACATGTGGAGACTCTCCGGTCCTGGCATACAGTAGGAAACACTTCATGGGAGACAGCATGCAGGGGACTCCTCACTGTTATTTCTGATCTCAGACTGGAGATAACGGTGGGATGCAGACAGTGCTGGGAGAAGAGGCTGCCCTTCCCAGTGCTGGCTGAATCTGTTTGCACGATGCCCCCATGGGGTGAGGCACACATGGAGACTCAGCTGATGCTGGGAGTGGCTGCTGTGCCCATCACCAGCCAAGTTCTGCCTCCTGCCCCCACCGCTGAGGACTTTGCAGTTGCTCCTCCCAGCACTGGCTTAACTTCTTTCCTCTTGCTGAGAAGCTTGGGGCTTGGTACCTCTCTCAGCAGGGAGACAGGCAAAAAGGTGGGGCACTGCTGGCAGCAGGTGTGGCCACACTCCGTGACATTCATCCAGCCTGCAGAGGGCCCGCTGAGGGAAAATTCAGCCACCAGCTAAAACTTGCTCTCAGTCTTTGGTATACAGAGTTGTTACTTTTGTCAGCTGGCTCTGGCTAGCATATAAGTCAGAGAAACAAAGAAATGTATAAAGTGCTTGATCTGATTTCTTGATTTGGTCCTTGATTTCCTATAAACATCTCTCTACCTGCCTTTGCTTGCAGCATGGATTCTGAAATGATGTATTTCCAGTAATTTAGAGCATCACCTGTATAAAATGGAAAACATGTATTTTCCATTTTATACAGGTGATGTAACATAGGTCAAGAAAGTGGGTAGTTATGGTGTTACGGTGTTGGTACACAATACAATAAAGAGATGGGCAAGGCATGGAAGCTACAAACTATTTGCACGTCTCAGAATGTTTTGTTTTCAAATGTTGCAACTGATCACAAGGATAAGAAAAGTCCTTTACATGGACCCCACTGAGTTCCTATCCTTGACCCACCTTGATCTCACAGAACACCCTGACTGCAGAATGCTACCGCAGGGACGCTCTTTGTTGTGTGATTCTTGCTGCCTTAGAAAGTGCTCATTCTGGAAGACTGCTTTTCCTCTTGCAACACGGTGTGCTGTCCATCTTGTAAAATTCACAGACTTCTTTTGCCATCCTCTTTTTCCTCTCCAGCCAAGCTCATCGTGGAGACCGACACATTTGGGAGCCGAGTGAGAATTAAAGGAGCTGAGACAGGATTCTATATCTGCATGAACAAGAAGGGAAAGCTGATTGGCAAGGTAAAGAGAAAAGCAAGTGAAATTTGTAAGACTTCTGGGGCACGGGAAGAGTGTGTGTAAGACAGCTTGGAGCCCAACAGGAGGTTGAGCAGAATACTTTGGGAGAGCAAAATATGGAGATGGAAAGGCAAAGGGGCATATAAGTGAACCTGCAAGTGAGCCCATTGCATGCATTGGTTCATGCTGCATATCTTTCAGCAGCCCATGGAAATAACTTCCACTAGGTACAGTCAGTGTCATAAAAGGGGTAAAATTCAAATACACCTCTATAGATGAGCAAAGCTGATGCAACTAAAGCAGTACCAGCTCCTGGTTTTGAAGGGCCCTCAGGCAGATGCCTTTCCTAGGCCTGTTCCCCCGGTGAGTCCACCTTGCCACCATTGCCACCAACTGCTCTTGCTCCTCTCTTGCTCCTTACTGCTCCCACTTGCAGGGAGCAAGTAGACCACTGTATCTGCTGCGTCTCACATCACCACTGGCCCCAAAGCATGAAACAAGCGAACAGTTTCGAGTGGTGAAGATGAGGAGCATCCCCTGAAGTCTGTTGTCCGTGGGCCCCTGCTGGACAAATCTGTCCGTGTGGTCTCTCTGTAGGTGCTCAGCCATGCCAGCCCTGACATTCATGCACTGTAGTTTTAGCTTCTGACATCTCACAGCAGAACCTGGGTAAGCAGGGACTGACTGGAGCCTTGCAAAGATCTTCAGTGTTTAAGTGTTTCCTTTTTGGTGGAAGGAGTAGTTGTTTTCTTTAAAGGACAGCTTTCTTCTCCTTGTGGTTAAGAAAAGAATGCTGCAACAGTGCAACATCTTTTGCTTTAGTGTGCAATCATATGCATGTCTGGACAGACAAAAATCCTGCAACTCTCAGCTTTCCCCAGAATTGTGCCCTTGATAGTTTAAAAACTGGAAAGTATCTTTACGTGGGACTATGTAATCCCAAGGATCTTTCATAATAATCACCTTTGTTAGCATGGCCCCTTCTCCCAACATAGCTAGCTATTCATTCTACTGTTCCATGTACTTCATGTCTCTCAGCCTTAACAAAAACAGCAAAGGTCATATCTCTATGTGTGCTTACTTACAAGTCAGTCCCATTGAATTCAATGGGCTTTGTTTCCAGGTCCTGGCTCCACTACACCACTGTAACTATACACTAATATGATATAGCCAAGGAAAGAACTGGCATCAAAATCCCTTGCACTCCACCTCTACCTAACTATGGCTATCAATAAGCATCTCCTTTGCCTGGCAGCTCCTTGACATCTAGTACAACCTGTTAGTGTTCTTGCAGTTAGTGCATAATTTAAAAAAGGCATATGCAAATCTATGTAAATTTGCATTCAATAGGTAAATCTTTTTTGTGCAGTTTTTATTTTGCTTTAAACATGCACAGCCCTGAGGAAAATCCTTGCCAGCCAGCCAGCCAGGCAGCCAGCCACAGCACTAAGCTCCTAACCTACTGATGAATTCTAGGGCTGCCATTTCTTCCAAAGACATTCCCCACCCAGCTACTGCTATTTATTATGTTAGCAAATAGACGTCATGGGGAGGAAGTTCAGATCATTCCCGGGATCAGATTGGAAGAGATCCGGATCAGATGAGAACAAAGGATTACAGATACCTTTTCCACACTACAGTCCACATCTCAGTTCCCCAGCCAAGGGGCAATCTCATAAAGAAAGACCATGCATGTAACAGCTTATCATTCTGCCTAGTTTTCTTCCTTAAAAAGAGGATGTTGGGTGACATGTATTAAATAAAATCTGCTTTTAAAATCACTCTGTGGACAGGATGTACTTGTTTCTGCTCTCAGTGCTTTGGTAATGGATGACACTGAGTGGCTGGGGGGAAGGCAGCCGCCACATGCTCTCTCCTTCATCCGAGAAGAGACTCACAAGTACCTTTCCTGCCCACAATTGTCATGGTTCATAGGCAATGTCAAGAGTAGGTCTGGCTGAGCACCTGCCAAGGATCCACATCCCAACAGGGAACCACTGACAGGAATCCGCTGGAATTGCCCCCTTTTTCCACCACTGCACCCTGCTTGTTCAAAGTCCTCTTGTTCTGTCCCAAACAAATGGTAGTGACGAGGAGGAGGAAGAGCAGACGCCACTGCCAATGGGCTCATTGGCTCTGTAGCTTGCAAACAAGCAGGGGGTGGCTGTGACTAAGGAAGAGTGGGAGGAGCAAGAGTGGCTGCTGACAATGGCAGTGAAAAGACAGAAGTGTTAAGGGAGTAAGTCCATTGAGGTATCTTGCCTAAAGGCTCTCTGAAACCTGGAGCTGGCCCAGTAGGAAGCTGCCTTATGCCAAGTCAAAGCGTGGACCATTCAGTCCAGTCGTGGCAGCTCTCCAAGGTTTTTCCAGCTGAACCTGAGAATGCCAGGAATTGAACTGGAGAATGTGTGCATGCAGAGCAGGTATACTACCTGTGAGCCACAGTCTTGGAGCAGAGAATATTTGGTCATGGCAGCCTAAGTGCAGTGCGCCTCTTGGGACCCTCCAGTCACTGTGGATGCACAGATATTACTTGCACCTATGAAGGCTGATCCTGCATGTACACATAGACTAAGTGCCCTGAATTCTTTTTCGTCCGTTGTATATATATTTTAGCATCCCTTAACAGCATTTCAGTTTGCAGGAGGAGGAGGTGCAGCCAGGTTTGTGCATATTTTGTGTGTGTTTCCTGCCTTCAACTCATTTCATGGCACAAATCTTGTTAGGCCTGCAAGGGTCTAGGACCACCTCTCTCCTGCATTAGAAACAAGAAGCAAGGCATTTCTGAAATGAAGAGTCTGATCTTTTGTTCCCTTCTTCATGCCAATGCCTGCATCCTGGAAGCCTTCCACTTAGCACTGTACCACCTTCTTTGCCCTATCCTTCCCAAAATAATTATGTTACCAGTGCATTATTATTAGAATAATGCCAGTGCATTATGCCAAAGCTACACACTACACTCCTCCATCCCCGATGTCCAAGCCAGAAGAAATGTTGGTTTATTTATTTACTAAAAGCTTTTCTATCCTATCTCGGGATGGCTTACAAATGTTGTCATTAGTTCACATTTATTCAGACACACACTTCTTCCCCAGTGTAAGATTTGCCCCTTGGCCAGAACTGCAGAAAGTTAATTTCCCCACCCCCCAAATAAGCCAAGCCACAAAGCAGAAGAGTCATAGCTCAGTGCATATCGTTCAAGGCTTAATCCCAGAGTCTCTAGGGAACCCTGGGAGAGTCCAGTGTCCAGTCAGTGCAGAGCAGCCTCATTTGGACGTCAACCCTCATCAGCTGCAGCCAGCTTGCGCAAAGGTCAGAATTTGGGGTCTTGTTGTGTGCCAGGTTAGGAAAAGCTGGTGCAGGCGATACTGAGCAACATGGACCAATGGCCTCCCACTGTGTTCTGTATTCCTGTGTAAGCACCGAGTTTGTTTTCCTAGCAGTGGACCTTGCCAGATTATCAACTTACCCATGAGTATTCCACTCATTCTTTCTGTCCTCCTCACCTAGTTGTGCTCCTATTTCTTTCATTTTTCCCCTTGGGTGTGCCGTATATGCAGTCTGTTCCAGATTGTTTGTTTAGTCACAAAGTCATGACTGACCCATCACGACCTCATGGACATCATACCTCCAGCTCTCCTGTCCTCCTCCACCCCTTGGAGTCCACCCAAGGCCACACCCACTGCCCCAGTGACTCCATCTAGCCATCTCATCCTCTGCTGTCCCCTTCTCCTTTTGCCATCAGTTGTTTCCAGCATCAGGGTCTTCTCCAGTGAGTTGTTCCTTTTTATTGGGTGGCCAAAGTATTTGAGTTTCATCTTCAGTATCTGGCCTTCTAAAGAGCAGTCAGGGTTGATCTCCTCTAGGACTGACTGGATTGGAACCAATCAAAGAAAAGAGAAGAATAACTTACTCGTATTCTGATGCCTATTTGCATGCCTGATGAATTTGCTTTGTTTCTCAGGGATAGGTTGGAGTGGTAGAGCTGATGTGGCTTGTACTTGAGGTGCTCACCTAGGCATCTAGGACTGGGTTCAGACAGCACAATAACCCACATTCTAATATTAAGTGTGAGTTGTCATTGAAACATGAACTGTTGTTGAAACACATGTCATCATGTTACCTAAAGCCAACCAAGGGAAGAAGCAATGGTGAACAACCCACAGTTCACAACACAACAACAAAACATGGATTCTGTTCATGGGGTGTCTGTGGTTAAGAAGCTATGGCTTCTTAGTGCAGCTGACTTTGGACAACACAATAACACATGTTTCAGCAACAACCCAAATTCAATCCATACTCAGCCTTTGAATGTGTGTTCGGACACACTGTAAAAACTTTGATCTTCAACAATGGCACCACTCCTGGGCTGCAGTAAGTCCACATGGTGTTTATAGCTGCAGTGTTCTTTGCAGTTCTGGGGAGAACACTTCCAGCTATACAAAACAATCTTCTTTGCACAGAACTATATGCTTGCTAGCTGCCTTATGCTCTCTACCCTGATGGAAGGTTGAGGGTGTACGAAAGACTAGGAATTCACAATCTAGGTAATTTCACTTGGCGGGGGGTGGCCCTGTGCATTGGTGCAAAGTGTCAGGTGAGGGTTGAATGTGGGCCTCCTAACAGACCTATTTAAAGCTCTAATGAGTTGGATGGCATTCAGATAGTGACACTCATTAGCGACATCCCAGGTCTGCCAGGTTTTCTAATAAGTGCTAAGGATACTTTGCACCTTCAGGAGGTGGGATCTTCTCTGTCAGTTTAGGTCTACACATTAAGACAATGAAAGATGCACTATAGCCAAACATCAACTAATAAATAGCCGGAGGAATCAGATAGATGTAGACTGGGTGTGCATGTGTGAAAGGAAGATCTCAGATGTACTTCTCAATTTTCATAACTCTGGAGCTAGCAAAGTCTGGATATTTCTGTTTACTGAGTTTTCAGATAATCAAATAACAATTATCAATGCTGGTGCATTCTCCTGCTCTTATAATTCATACTTACCACCAACTTTAAAATTGATATCTTGAATTTTTGTGGCTTGTACAAAATAGGAAAAAAGTTTTGAAAATATGATTCATATAGTAAACTTTCAGAGTATAACCAAAGAATGTTGGTTGTTGTTAAGGATGGCTGGCTCAGTGGGGTTCTTGTTCTCCCACAAAAGGAAGCACAGGGCACCTACAAAGTTGTGCTCAGGGGCTTAGGCTAGCTTTCAAGTGTTCCATTTGAGCTGATGCAGGGATAGATGAAAGGACTGGAGGTTTCCTTTTTAAAATCTGTGCCATTGTCTTCTCTTGTTCCCATCTGCAGAGCAATGGCAAAGGCAAGGACTGTGTCTTCACTGAGATTGTGCTGGAGAACAACTACACTGCACTGCAGAATGCCAAGTACGAAGGCTGGTATATGGCTTTCACCCGGAAGGGTCGTCCCCGCAAGGGATCCAAAACTCGTCAGCATCAGCGTGAGGTTCACTTCATGAAAAGGCTGCCCAAGGGACACCAAACGACCGAGCCTCACAGACGCTTCGAATTTCTCAATTACCCTTTCAACCGGAGGAGTAAAAGGACTCGGAACTCGAGCCCAAAGCCCACTCCTTGACTACTAGTGCCACTCAGGTCCACCTTCCTTTCCCTTTGCTCCAGGACATTGTGTAGAGACTTAATTGATGGACAGTGATTAGAGACTTACCTATGACGATGATTTAAAAGGGGGCTGGAACAAGAGGGGGGAAAACTTGATCTAGTTGTTTATAATTGTTTGTTTTGTGTTTTTTAAAAAAAACAAAAAGAGGCTCTATTTTTGTATTCCAACTTTATTGCTTTTTTAAGAAAAAGCAATGTAATGTTCAAAGACTCGTGGAGAGTTGCTCTTCATTTAGAAACATTTTGAGTCCATCAGGAGGGGTGTGTGTGTTACATTTTAATAGACTGCTTTTAAAAAAAAAATGCGGGGTGGGTATGGATAGGTGATAGTTGATCTAGGGGTAAGCATAGAATATGCCCTCTTCAATCAAAAAATACATTTGGGACCAAATTTCTACCTCAAGTACAACAAGTAATTTAATAGGATGCAATATATCAGGAACATTTGTGCAAGTTCCATTTATTTATATGGGTCTGTGCAGGAGATGTTCCCCAATATTTGCAGCCTGTAGTCTTGCTTGGAGTCAAACTTGTATAAGTTTTTTGAAACCAATTAATCTTGCAGGGACTATCTGGATGGCACTTGTAGTCCCTGTTCCATTTTTGAATGAGAGGAGGAGGAGGAGAAAGAATGGCTACCTAGTGATGTAGCTGGGCCATTTTAGACCCTGGACTAAATGGTCTTATGGGTTCCCCTTTTGATGACCACCTGCATGACTTCACTTGTGAAGCACGCAACTTGCATTTGTCTTTCTGCTCACCTTCCATTCTGGGCTTTAAAACTGCACTGACATTCCTTATACGTTAGACTGTCAACCCTGACGAAAGAAATAGTGTGTGTGCAGTTAGCATTTTGTGTTCACTTGCATCCAAGCATCATCATGGGTATTGCGATAACATGGAATCTGCATCTGGTGCCCTGATGTCCTTGTTACCTTTCAATCTCCGGGTGGTCATTTCAACCCTCCCTGGCTGCAGAACCCTGGACTTTAACACCAAGGTCCAGCTGTAGCTGCATCACTTTGTGTACTACCAATGATGTACTACTGAGGTGAGGGCCACTAGTTTTGCTTTGTTTGTTCAACTGAAGGTAATCATAATGTCTCCAGTGGTCTGCATCTTTAATTGCTATGTAGACATTTTTGTATTGTTTGTTCTGACAATAAAATGCCACTGAGTTCAATTTTCCCCATTACCCCTCAGTTTCTAAGGTACATCTTTGTCCTGAGGCTGAGTAGAATTCTCAAGCAAATTATACTCACGGAGAAGTTGAGACATACTTTCAGTTCTTAGGAAATCATGAGAAGATCAAGAAAGGAAACCATGTTCCTCTTAGGTTAGGTGTTAGCAGTTTGGAAACCTCTGGCCCAAATCTGATCTGCTGAGAGATGCTGCTTCAACCTCCACTTACCAGCCTACAGTCTGTAACCCTGGTCTGTTTATACTTTGTCAAAATTACCCTTGAGTAAAACTAGTCACCAACTAGTGCATTGGGTTGATCAGTAACTAAGTTCCTTTACCACAGAACTAGGCAGGTAGGTTTCTTGGCTCCTTCCAATGTACCCTATTCCCTCCCATTTAAAATAAAGAACAAAAAGCTAACACATTTTCTTACCAGCAGCTGTGAAATCGGTTGATGTTAGAACTAAGAACTGTGTATCCAAGAGTGGTTCAGTGTGTCGAGGCTCAAGCCCCATCCCTGCTTTGTACTCAGACTATGGGCAGGCTACTTGTCCTTTGCCATGCTTTCTGTGGCAGCCATTTTGTGGTGGTGTCCCAGACAATTTCTCAAATGGCTAAATGTGTCTATGGCCCAGAAAGGTTGCCTCCCCCACTGTACCCTCTTCTGAATGGGGAAATGATGGTTGCCTTTTTCAGCTCTTTGTAAGGGATGCTGCTGTTGGTATTTAATCCCACTGAAAATATTGCCTGCATTCCAGTTTATTTCTCTGCAGGGGGCTAGGATGAGTTCAGCCACACAAGCCTATAATGGGCTGTGATGGCATCTTTTGTCAAAACAGGAACTTCAGAAGGCTTAACTAACACTTCGAAGGGTGAGAAGGAGGGAGAGATTCTGTGCCAGACATTTGATTCGAAAGGAGTACTTGCAAAGGATTATTTAAAATAACAATAGGGGAAAATACTTTTAAAAAGTCAGTGTAAGAAAACTGGGAGCTGACTTGCTGTCATAGCACATCTTTTTCTGATAGTTTGTCTTTCATCACATTGAGGGTTAAAAATACTGTATAGAAATTAAATATGAAATGGCTTGAAATATTTATTTAATATGTGCATTAAAAATTCTACTAGTATAAATGAGGCTTGCTCTCTGGCTGTGTGATTTCCAGCAGGGACAGGAATCTTCCAGGAGTGGAAGATGAGGATTGGGAGGGGAAAATCTGCAAACAAGAGAGGTGAGAAAAAACTCTGGGCTGTGAATCCTTTAAGGATTGGCACCTGGCTTTGACTCTCCAGGGGCAGGTCATCACAGCAGCTGTTTGGAATGGCGTTGTGTTTCTTGTGGACATTTTAACAATGTAACTAATTGTTTCCTTTGAAAAGACTCAGATGCAAGCATTTCTCAAGGCTTGTTCTGGTATCCAGATTTTTAACAGCTTTTGAAGAGTGGTAGTAAGAGACTTTTAAACACTGACTTGGGATAAATTCTTGATAGTGATTCTTGTTGGAAATGGAATGATAGAATTTTGAGCAGTGTTTTAGTAGCTTAAAAGGTGAAAGCATTTTGTTTCAAATTATTGGAGGCCAATTGGGCTATTTGACAAGCATGTTTAGATTGATTACATCTCAGAGCTTATGCTGCGAGAGTACTGGGAGCAGCATCTAATGTTAGTCTAGTTTAAGCCCTATTCATATCAATTGCTCTATTCTAAGCAGAACTTACATTGGATGCAACCATAGAATAGGATTATGTTAATATGAAATGGTATATGCATGGTTTTAAATAAATACAATTAAGCTGAAATCTATACCAGTTTACCTGAGAGTGAGTCCCATTGAACTCAGTGGTACTTAACTCAGAGTGAACATGTATAGGTCTGTACTGTGAAAATAAATGACTTTGTGAAATTAGCTATTAAATGGTGTGGGACTCCTAGCACTACCAATCAAAAGACACTCTAAAGCTCACCTTTCCACCTGAACAATGTATTTATTGCATTTTGGTAAGAAGAAAGGCAAAAGAAGTGGCTGGAAACACAGGAAGGTTACACATGAAAGAACTTGGCTGGAATCTCCACCCCCAAGAACATTCTGTGGATGAGGCAGAGCAATCACATAGTAAAAGGTCCACCTAGAAACACCCCTGGATCATGTAGCACCACTGTATAATGAATTTATGGAATTCATTGCCAGAAGATCTAAAGGCTACTTGTTTAGATGTTCTTGAAACAGAATTTGGCAAGTTCATAGAGGCTATTCATGAAGCAGAGGTAGCGTGCCACTGAATACCGGTTACTGGTCTGGTATCAAGGTAAGCATGTTTGGCCATCTGGTGTGGGCTCATATCCCAGCAGGGAACTACTACGCCAGGCCCCCAGACTTGCTCCTCCTCTTCACCACTGCAGCCTGCTTGTTCATTTGCCTCCTGCTCTGGCCCTGACAATGGTGGCAGTGAGAAGGAGGGGCAGGAGACCCTACTGCCTACTTGCTCACCAGTTCCCTGTCTGTCAACCAAGTGAGCAAATGCTGGCAAGGGCAGCTACTGACAATGGCAGTGAAAAGGCAGAATCAACTAGGGAGGGCACCCGTTCAAGATGCCTTGACTTAGGTCCTCACTGGTGCCCCAGTGAAGGTGCCCCACTTAGGCACCCTTCAAGAACTCCATGAAGCTGGACTGGTTGGCTCTATGCTGTGATTCAGCAGTGTTCTTAATAATGAGCTCTCTTATTTCTAGTGAGAAGCAGGTAATTTCCCAGATGATGTGAAAAGGCATATGCAAGTGCATGTGCTCTTCATCTTTGTATATTGTTTGTTTCAG
The DNA here is from genome assembly GCF_004798865.1 of Varanus komodoensis. Taxonomy (NCBI): domain Eukaryota; kingdom Metazoa; phylum Chordata; class Lepidosauria; order Squamata; family Varanidae; genus Varanus; species Varanus komodoensis. Next base: position 95,817,728 of record NW_025335268.1, read on the forward strand.
CGAGAACTAGACTGAAGGACTTAGACTGAACCTTATTTTCTCATGGTCTACTTCTTCAGCAGTTCTCTGCCCACTCACCCAGGAACAAGCTTCAATTAAATAAAATGTGGCTTTCTTCTAAGTAGATAGGTAGCTCTTTTCTACTTCTGAACAAATCAATTTTCTGTTTCAAGTCTGATATTTAGATATTGTAGGTCTTGTTACTACAATTTGGAGACCATGTAAATATGAAGCTTGACTGGCAGAAAGGCAACATGTTGATCTTAGCTTTTTGGGGAGACATACTGAGTTCCAAGGTACTGAGTGAGGACAGATTGCAGGGCTGAAGTGTGATCTCCAGTTTAGGCCAGGAGAGCCTATGTTAGTCATAAATCACAGCTGGAGAAGAATAGACTGGGGAGTCACCTAATCTAGCAGCTATTCCAGTTCTGCCTGAAGGTCCCTTTCTCCCTTTTCAGTCTTCTCCTATCTCCATTGAATTCAGTGGAGTCTCTGCCCACTGAAACCTACTCATCAATCTCCTTGCACAGGAATGATGGGTTCTGAGTGTCTAACATAAGGAAACGTTGCCCATCTTCATGGAGTCATCCCCAAACTGGTGCCCTTGAGATATGTTGGATTTCATCTCCTAGCATCCCCCAGCCACTATGACTATTGCATAGTGTTAAAACCTCCCATTGGCTATGCTGGTGGGGATGGGGGTGTCCAACACATTGGCAGGCTAGAGAAGGCTGTTTTAGGGTCTCCACAGACACCTTCTTTGCTTATATGAACCACCTGAAATTATCCACAGTGCTCTATTACTAATGAGAGAACCCACAGCTGCTTGCTGATTTGTGAATTGTGGGTTGTTTGTGGTTAACAAACCATGATTTATTACAATGGTAGAGTTCAGTAAACTGAATAACTCACACTTCAACAGCAACCTATGGGCCAATGACAACCTACATTGAACATTTGAGTCAGGGTTAGTGTGTTGTCAGAATATAGTCAATGTTCTTTAGTAAACCCTCATTAGCAGGTCAAATGCAAGTGTCTGAAAAAAGATTCACCATCTTGTTTCAAATTTTCAGCAAAACTGATTTTTATTTTTACTATTTGTATTTCCTTTCTGAAAACCTACACCTTTTTTCCTGGATCGTATAGAAGAATAAACTAGATTACTGTCTGGAACAACTATCTCCTAATAGCCAATCCACCAGGCAATTCTGCATCTCTCTTCCTCTACCTTATGTGAAAGTCAGCTTCTCTTAGGGTATGACTTCACTACTTACCATCTATATCAATTATCTCATTAATCCTTTATTATGGGGCAAGTCACTCTTAGCCCCATATGACTGATTCTTTTTTCCTTATTACCATTCATTTTTCCCTAGCTACTGCAATGCATTGGTTCTCCTGTAAAACTAAAGGGTAAAGAAGGCCCCCCACAAACATAGATCAGGTTCAAAAGGCACTTAAGGGTTGACTGAGAGTTGTTGTGTGTGAGAGTGGTTGATGTTGAAACTTGTTGAAACCTGGGTTATCATGTGGACTGAATTCAGCCAAATGTCCCATGAAGAGAAACCATGGTTGGTTATTGGGTTGTGAACTATGAGTTGTATGTGGTTAACAAGCCATGGGTTCAGACAGCATGATAATTCAAGGTTCAACTACAATGCACAGTCAGCCCTTGAGTGTGAGTTACTGGGTTGTCCGAGTGCAGTCATTATTTTAACAGCTCATACTACCATTTTCTACAGCACTGAAACTTCTACCAAGAGGAGCCAACAGAGATATCAGGAAAACAATAAGCATTTGAAAAGTCAGCCAGTGATTATAAGACAGAAACATAAAAACACAGCAAGCCAGAAGGGGCTTCCCGGGCCATCTAGACTGATCCCTGGCTCTGGCCAGCTCCACTCACGACATGCCCACCATGTGCATGTCTAGCCTATTCTTGAACACCCTCACCAATGGGGCCTCAAACACCTCCCGTGGAAGCCCACTGCATACCTTTGGGGTCCTAACTGTCAGGAAGTACTTCCTGGCATGTAAATTGAACCTCAGTTCCCTGAGCTTCGCTCCATTGAAGCGTGTCCTGCCCTCCTCTGCAGGGGAGAACAGATCTCTACCCACCTCCATGTGACACCCCCTCATATACTTGTATGTTGCCAACAGATCCCCTCTGAGTCTCCTCTTCTCCATGCTGAAAAGACCCAGTTCGCTTCATACAGCTTTTTCTGCAAACCGGCTACCAACCTTATGGCCCTATGCTACACTGACTCCTTCCTGTAACGAGGGACCCAAAACTGAACACAATACTCCAGTTGTGGGCACACCAGAGTTGTATAGAGAGGTAGTAATACCTCTCTTGATCTAGAAGCCATGCTTCTGGCTATGCAACCAATGGTGGCATTCACCCTCTTGACCACTGCATCACACTGCTGACTCATATTTAGCCTGCAGTCAACCAGCACCCAAGGTCCCTTTCACAAGTGCTGCTCTCCAGCCACTTGTGCCCTAACCTGTACTTATGACACCCATTCCTATGCCCCAAGTGCAAGACCTTGCACTTATCCACATTGAATGCCATCCTGTTGTCTCCTGCCCACTTCCATAGTCTGTCCAGATCCTTTTGGATCTGGAGTACCTGCCCCTTAGGTGTGGCCACTACCCCAGTTTTAGTATCGTCTGTGAATTTGAGCAGGAGACTGTTAACCCCTTCTTCTATTTCATTGATGAAAAGTTTAAACAGGATCGGCCCCAGGACAGAGCCCTGGGGGATCCTGCTTGTCACTGGCCGCCATCCTGATGGTTCCCCACTAATGGTTACACTCTGCTTTCGGTCAGTCAACCATGCCCTAATCCATCGGGTAGTGTATTGGTCTATCCCAAAACTCCTCAGTTTATCAACCAGGATATCATGGGGCACTTTATCAAAGGCCTTGCTTAAATCCAGGTAAACCACATCCACTGCATCCCCTCCATCTAGCCACCTTGAAACCTTGTCATAGAATTCCACAAGGTTTGTCTGGCAGGACTTGTTATTGTGGAAGTCGTGTTGTGTGGCCACCAGCCTCCCTTCCCTAACACTAGATCACTCACTATTATGAGTGTTTCCATTGTTTTTTCTACAATGGATGTAAGGCTAACTGGACTGTAATTCCCCATGTCCCTTCTACTACTCTTTTTGAAAATTGGGACCACTGACACCACCTTCCAGTCCTCTGGATCTTCACCCGTTCTCCATGAGGCCTCAAAAATGGAGGCCAGTGGGTGTGAGAGAACCCCTGCCAACTCTTGAAGTACTCTTGGGTGTAACCCGTCAGGGCCCGGCGCCTTTGTAACATCCAGTGCCCTGAGGAGCTCCTTGACTTCTAGGAGGGTGACTCTAATCTGTGCCCCTAAATCCCCAGCCTTATCTAATCTCCCATGCAGATTTCCTCCATCCTGCTTTGGGGAGAACACAGAGGCAAAATAGTCATTTAGCCTCTGTGCCTGTTCCCTTGCATCAGTCACTGGATCCCCTTCCTCCTTATTTAGCAGTCCCATTACCTGTCTCCCCTTCCTCTTGCTGTTTACATGCTGATAGAAGCCCTTTTTGTTACTCTTGATATTCTTTGCAGGTCTCAGGTTGTAATCAGTCTTGGCCTTGCAAAGAATCCTTCTGCAATGGGCCTTCTTCTCCCAGTATACCCTTTAATCTATTTGCCCCAGTACCCATTTTCTACAGAGGTTCCTCTTGCATCTAATCCCTCTAACCACCTCCTTTCACATCCATGGCAGCACTCTCCTTCGCCTCCCTGCCTTACTAACTAGAGGTATCGTCAAGGCTTGCACCTCCAAAACCTCCCTTTTGAGTGCCATCCACTCCTCCACAACTCCCTTGCCTTCCAGGAGACTTTCCTCAGTCTGGCCTTCAGCTGGCCAAAGTTAGGTCTCTTGAAGTCCCAGCTTCTAGTGCTCGATCTGCTGTACATCCCCATTCCCCTGATCTCAAAGCAAAGGATGGAGTGATCACTCGCATCCAGAGCTCCCCTAATCTGTACCTTATCTATCACTTCCTTCCTGTTGGTCCAAAGTCAAGGATGTCCACCCCCCCCCGTCACCTCTGGGACCCTCTGCATGAAAAACCCTCCCTCTATAGCATCTGGGAAGTGATGTGACCTGGCTGTCGTTGCTGAGTGAGTCTCCCAACTAATATCCGGGAAATTGAAATCTCCCATAATTACTGTGCCCCTCCCCCGAGATATCCTTAGAATCTGATATCTCAGGACATCAGCCAGGGTCTCAAGTTGACCTGCAGGGTGATAACATACTCCCACTGTCAGGTCCCTCTCCCTCTCAAAACCCCTTAGTTTCACCCAGACTGCCTCTACCAGATCCCCATCTGTGTTGCATTCTATCTCACTACATCCTATCCCTTCCCTGACATATAAAGCTACGCCCCTGCCCCTCTTTCCCTTCCTGTCCTTTCTAAACAGGTGATACCCCTCTATGTTTACGTTCCAGTCTTGCCTTTCATCCCACCAGGTCATACCCTCCTATTTCCAGGAGAGCTTCAAGCTCTTCCTGCTTTATTACCCATGCTCCTAGCATTGGTGTACATGCACCTCAACTCATTCCCACAGCTTCCTTTCTTTGGAATCCCCAGCCTCCTCCTTCCTCCCATCTTCCCTGATAACAGCCCCCTCTTCGTAGGAGTTCTGTCAGTCCCTGCAGTACTTATAACACCCTGCTCCCAGAGCCCTGCTCCTCTCCCCACACTTGCCCAGTGTGAACAGATTTCTGGGGGGCCTGAACCCCCCTCCCCCAACTCAGTTTAAAGTCTTCCAGACAAAGTTCACTACAGCATTTCCGAAGGACCTTTTCCCCTTCCTTGTGAGGTGCAACCAGTCCCTTGTCAGAAGTCCATTGGCAAGAAATCGGATGCCGTGGTCGAGGAACCCAAGTGTTCCTTCTGGCAGCACACCTAAGCCAGTCATTCACCTTGGCGACCCTCCTTTCCCTTCCTGGCCCAAATCTCTGGACTGGTAAGATAGATGAGAAGGCCGTTGGGGCCTTTAGGTCCCTGAGTTTCTTCTCCAAGGCCTCAAAGTCCCTGGTGATCCTGACCACACCCTGCCTGGCTATGTCATTTGTCCCCACATGGATCACTAGAAATGGCTGGTGACCCCCAGAACGAACAAGATGCCCCACTCTATCCTTCATATGCCAGATACGTGTGCCCGGCAGGCAACAGACCTCCCTCTCCTCAAGGTCAGGGCGGCACACTGCCACCTCAGTGCCCCTCAGCAGGGAGTCCCTGATGACGATCACCTGCTGCCATCTCTTCCCGGTGGTGGTAGGCGGCCATGCCCTGGCCCTTGCCTCTCCTGCAGCAGCCTCCTGGCTGTATGTGGTCCCAGGCTGGGGGTCCTGCTGGTCCCACAAGGCCTCATCAGCTCCAGCCTCCCCAGGTGGAGAGAACCTGTTTCCCAGCTCCAGATTGGTGCCAGGAGAAGGAGGAGGCCAGAATGGGTGGGTGACATGCCTCCACGTCTCCTCAGCTATTCCTCCTGTGGCCCCTCCCTCAACCCCCTGTCTGGAGGAGCACTGCTCCCGGGGGGCCTGGAGAGCTCTCTTGGCCCTCAGACACCTCACCTCCTCCTCTAGGAGAGTCACCAGCTTGCACCGAGGGCAAGTGTATCCCTGCCTCTCCTGAGAGAGAAGAGCAAACATGTCGCAGCTGTCACAGCGGACAGCAACACCTGTGATTCCCGCCAAGGCCATCTCCTGGCCTGACGTTGGGAACTCTTCAGAGACCCTACCTTGTTCCTCTCACCCCCTTGTCTGTCCTGCGCTACTCCTCACTTGCCCAGTTCTTCCAGACAACCCCCCCACCACACACACACACATAACAAGGACACTGGAGAGCCAGTGTGGTGTAGTGGTTAAGGGACTGGGACTCAGATGATCTGGGTTCTAGTCTCCGCTCAGCCATAGAGCCAACTGGGTGACTTTGGGCCAGTCACAGACTCTCAGCCCAACCTACCTCACAGGGTAGTTGTTGTGGGAATAAGATGGAGGAGGAGATGTAAGCTGCCTTGAGCCCTTTGTAGGAAAAAGGCAGGATATAAATCAATCAATCAATCAATCAATCAAATAAAAATTTAATTAAAAAAAGATACTCCATGTGTAAGCTAAAACATTGCACTGTTTTCACCTCACCCCAGTAGAAGGAGAGCACACAAGGCAGCAAGGTGCTGTTAATTCCTGCAACAGGTTTTAAGGGCATGACATGCTGCCGTTTGGGAGGATGTTCCATGTGACTATCTCTATTCACTTTACCTTCTGGACAGTTACTGGGGAGAGGAAGGGTAAGAAAGGCTGCCTCTTTTTTCAAGCCTGAGTGTGAAGAGGCTACAAACAGCACTGGAAATTATTTGGCTCTTCAGTCCAACTGTTGCTGCTAGATTAATTTCCCATGAGAAAGCAGCTAGAATGTTCCTGTAGTTTGATCAAAAAATATTCCATCACTACACTTAGCCATTAGGAGAGTTCACACAAGAATTAGTGTTGGTAGAAACTGGAGTAGGAATGGGGAATGGTGGGAAACCGGGTGTTGAAGTCTGCATTCAGATTCCCTCAGCTTTGCACAAGGCAAAGAGCTGTCTCTTCCTCCCTGCATTCATATGCTGGGATCCCAAGTTCCTCTGTATCTCATTCTGGATAGTACTATTTGGGATGACAATACTCAAATATCACGTTCTGTGCTCCTTTTGTGTCTGAAACCTATGGTGTGGGGATGTGACATAATTAATAGCTTCTTTGCAAAGTGCTTCTTGGATGAAAAGGGCTGGAATGTTAGCAGAACACTGTCATTATATCATAGCTGAAACCCCAGCACTATCAATATTAGTTAAAGCTAATTAGAGTTACAAGTGCTCCTTTTCTCTCCATGCAACAGTTATTTAAATGTCATATATGTTTGAAAAATTGCTTGTACAGTTCTAACTCTAGGACTTCCATAGAGGATGCTACAAGTTCTGGATCAAGTGAATAATATTTGGAAATAAACCACTAGTGTTATGTTCTTTGAGGTTCTGGAACAGGGAAAACAGCATTGCATTAAGTTTATTTTGAGGCTCATACAATTATCAGGCTGTGTTCCCCTTAGATTATCCACTGCTTACAAATATTTATTTTAAAGACATTATAGTGCTACCCTATACTTGCCTATTCAGAACGTAGCCCCACTGAATTAAGGAGTTATTATTTCTAGGTAAATACAAACAGGACTGGCTGTAATCTGGTATAAAAGCTTCAGTGCATCCCGCCACCTCATAATCACTAATGTGACTTAGAGTGACCACTTCATACTTTAGGATGCACTCCCAGAGCAATGGCATGGTTTTGACAACTTGTTACAAGCTTTGCCTTTCCATTTGTTCAAACCTGCCTCCACAACCCATTTGTGGCTTAATCAAGTGTAATGTCCTCTACAGAACATGGTGATTATTCAAAAGTCACTCTAGCTTTTATACATGGACTGGGGGAATCGTATTTTTATGGGCAGAGGTCTAATTCAGATCTGTTATGACTTTAATACATTTGCATATGTATTAGACAGCTGAATTTTCAGACAGGTAGATATATTGAGGCAAAAACGAAAACAACAAAGTCTCTTGTTGCACCTTTAAGACTAACAAACTTATTATGGCGTAAGCTTTGGTGGATTACAGTCCAAATGTGCTAGCTAATTTGCTAATGTGCCACAAGATTCTTAGCAGTTGAAGATATTCCTGGGCAATATTGGAAATTTCTAAGGTTTCTTTCAGCTCTCTCAAGTAAGTTTTCTCCTTTGAAAGACTTCTGATTGTTTGAAAGATCCCATGCCTCTGAAGGAAAATATTTCATCCAGTTCCCTTCTTGGCATCTTGGCCCTGATTAAATTGATCATTGATCACAGCCCAAAGTAAACAAAGATGTGCACCCCAACAAAAGTTAATGGAACTGTAGAAGTATGCAAACTTCCCAATTACACTGACAAAGGGAAAATTAAAAGCAAGATCAAACCTGAAATACCATCCCCAGGTATATATGTAGCTCAGTGGAAACTCAACAGAATGTAACAGTTCATGATGCTGCTTCCACAGGCCAAAGATGGAAGCTACTAGTCCAATCTCCAGTATGGGCCAGAATGCTTTTTATTGCTCATGGCTCAGCTTTTCAGCCCCTTTCCTTCATGCCTTGTGCCCTGCTCCTGCTCCATTGGGCCTCCTCACTCCTTTAATTAATTCTAGTTACAAAGTGCTGCCTTTATTGTGCCATGCAGCCAAGGGCTCCCCCGTGGGAAAAGTCACACCTTCTGAACAGCTTCTGATGCCATGCAAATGAAGGAGAAGTCCAGGAAATGCTTTCATGTGGGACCTGTCCAGCCCCCTGGTCCATTAATTACACACATTTCATTTGTTTGAGAGCAGTTCCAGTTGTGGGGGAGGGCAAGGGAGGTAGGGAGGTCCTGTGGTTTGCTGATAATTTCTGTTGGATTCTGTAAAGACCCCCCTCCTTTTAAATGGATTTATAGCTAAGAGGGGACTCTGTAAAAATCCCAGCAGGAGGACCCCATATTAATTCCCTTCCTCCGTTACTCCAGATCAAACTGTCTCTGCTTGCAAACTCTTAGCCCAGGACTGCCAGCTGCTGAATATTCCCAGCTCTTATTGTGTTCTTAGCACCTGTCAGGATGGAGTCATCAATTGGTTCTTGCCACAGACTATCTTCACCACCACCATTAAAAATATGGCTCTGGAAGTGTAGCCAGGAGTGTCATGCTAAGGTTTGCCAAGGTTGACAGACCATCTGAACTGAAATATGTAACTCTTTAAAGTAATAAGTCTTTATCTGGTCAACTCATGTCTGCGGTGGATGGAAGTGCAATCCATCCATCTGTCCATTTCTGTATTGCACAATAGGCAAAGTTCTCTGGGTGGTTTACAACAGTTCATAAAAACAATACAGTAAAATGCCATAAAATATGTGCAAAATGCAAGGGTTTTAAAACAAGAGGTGGCATTATGTCATGTTTTCATAAGAAATATGAAAAAACCCCAGCCAGCTGGGTTACAAATGCATTGATATTGATTGATATATTGTAGAATTGCCCCACATGAAGAGATGTAAGAGTGGTTTACAATAAATTAAAACACAAAGCTACAGTAAAAGCAAACAGATCTATAATGTTTGGAGTTCTCATGCATCAAGAAATGCTTGCCTTGACAAGAAGAGACTTCTGCAGCAAATGCTGAAAGCAAAATGGTGAAGGGGCATGTCTGCTCTCAATTGGACAGGCTTTCCATAGGCTTGGACTTGCCACAAAAACAACCCCGCTCCTAATAGTTTTGAAAAAATTTAGGTTTTCCAATTAGCATACAACCTATGTAAATTAACAGAAATCGCCCCTGTGCTGACACGGATGTAACTCTTCTGTCCTCTTCCTCACAATAAAATTTCCTATAATCACATCAAGTTCAATTTCTATACAGCTTCACTGAAGCCCTGGCCATACCCAGTCCAAGACATCTATCCCTTACAGATATCACACCAGGGGTCAGGTACTTGATGCCTTCCAGATGGGCTTCAACTCCCGCTAGTTCCAACTAGGAAAGTGAATGGTAAGTGATGATGGGAATTGCAATCCACTATGTGGGAAGGGCACCAAGTTGTCAACTCCTGAGTTATATTGTTCAGTCCAAGAACCCCACCCCTGCCCTTCACATTGCAAAGGATACTGTAACTGTACACTGTTTTAATGGGGTTTCCCAAAGCGGTGCCATCGCAAGTTGTGGCTTGGGTTACTTGTGCAACTGGATTGGTCCTTTTGGGCCTCCTGGTACCCTTGTGAGAGCAGCAGCCTAGGGAAAGGCTAGGCCACTGGCAGAAGGGTTGGCCCAATGTGTGAGCCAATATTGGGTTTCATCCTACACTGTGTGACCCAAGGAATTTTTATTCTTTCTTTTGAGGGCCTTTGTTGGCACAGGTGAAGTGAACCTTTTTGAAGTGCTTGAAGGCTGCCAGGGTACATCTCAGCTCCTCTTTGGAATGGTGGAAATTCATATTGCTGTTGTTACTATATTGGAAGGGAACTTTGTGCCCAGGGATCAGCAAAACCATCTTTCTCCAGCATTCAGATGTTTAAATTTCAACTTTTTTCTGTCTCAGATAGAAAGAACTCTGTGAATGTAGATAACTGCTGAAATCATCATCACTGAAATGAAGTTCTCACCCATCCGGACCAGTCAAATTCAATAGGCACAGCTATTACCAGCATGGGAAAGAGAAGACTGTAGTTGGTGGCCGTAGGGCTGCTAAAGGAGCCTGTCAGACAAAAGAGGTGGCAATCTTAACTGAGCACTAATATGGCTGAATACCAGGGGTGACCCATCCATGAAACTTGACCCTACAGACTCAGAAGAGCAGTGAACTGGTCTGCCCCTGCCCCTGCCCCTGCCCCAAGGCCGGAGAGCCCACCACATGCTCCACTTTCTACTTTCTTGTGGTTGCATTTTCTGCAGTGAGAGAGTGGCTGTTGGGATTGCTCAGAGGAGCCATTGGCTGTTTGCTGCAGTTTTTGTGAGATCTCAGCACATGGCTGACAATTTGCATTTATGTGCTGTGATCTCACAGAAGCCTGGAGTTAGGAGAGTGGAGCTCCCTGCTGCCATGCAACCTCCTCTCCACGCAGCTATAACCCAGAGAGTCTCCACATGGTAGCAAAGGAAAGGCAGTGGATATTCTGAAGTGGGGCTGGTGGGTGCAGGGAGGGTGGGTTGTGTGGCAGCAGGGAGGGAGGAGTGTTCAGTCGCACCAGCTGGCAAGAGAGCTTGTCCTACTGGGATTCAAATACACTCACTGAAATGTTAAGCTCTCCGGATGCTGGGTCTGGGAGCACCAGCTTGTCAGCTGAACTTTTCCCCGCATACTTTCTTTTTAAACCTCAAGCTTTTTCTATCCCAGACATGGAGGACATTACGAATGTTGGTGAAACTAAATTCTCACCTGTTGCCAATCGTGATATTGCCCAGAATGGTAGAAATGGGGCCAAACAAGGAGGATTTAAAACTGCTTGTCCCAAACGTGCATCTTGCCCTCTTTTCCTTGCCCTCTGAGGTTGTCAAGGGGCAGACTGCTAGGGCTTGAACTTCAGATCTCTGGGAGATAATCTGCTGCACCACCCTGCTTTCACAGGCACTTGCTGAAATAAAGAGTTGGGGCCCTGCACCTGAAACCCCCCCCAAAAAAAATTAGTTGGTTTTTCCCCACATGTGCTTCACCTCCTGCAGCAAGCCTGAAATCAAATGCCCTCATCTCCCCTATCCATATACCCCTTTTGCACAAATATAGGTGTGCTTGGGAGGCAGAGTCCTTTGAGAGTATATGCAAATTACCATATGGACATTTGAGTACATTTTTTCTCCTGTGTGTCTGAGCCCCAGATCCTTTTGGTGTCTGGTGCACTCCTGCTTGAACTTTTGCTTCCCCAGGTTCCTAGGTGGGTGCATTTTTACCCGTACTGCCCACCCCACTGCAGGATGTTTTCACTCTCTCTCCATTACTCCGAGGCAAAGGTGTCCTGACATGGGTTAGACTTCCCTGCAGTTTATAGCATAGCAGCAGGAGGTGTTCCAAGGATGCGATTTGACTGGTAGGGGGATGTGGAACATGCTGGTGTTTTCACAGCCACTTTGCTAACATTTCTTAGTGCTTCCAGTGTAAATTAAAAGTGCCAGGCCATCATTATCTGATTAATTAACATGAATTGCACCCTCTTCTCATCACTATAAAGGCTAAAATGAAGTTAAAGGAAGTGGGGCACAGGCCTTTTTCAGACAATCAGTTTCTAGTGCAATGGATTTACAATTCCCACCTACACCAGGAATCCAGATGTCTTTCCTCTCAGTTGCACTTCTGCTGCAGGGATTTTCTATTTTGCGTTGGAAAATGAGATTTTGCTTCTCCCTGCACTGCTCCAGTTAGGGCATCAGTTCCTGTTGTAACAGCTGCATGGAATGTGGTTGCAGCAGTGTTACTGGATCCAGATTTAGCCCAGCTTAGAGCAGACCCACTGAAATCAGTCGGGCTTAAGTTAGTTATGACTAATGTAAATCCTATTGCTGTCAATGGGTCTACTCTAAATTTGGATCCATCCTGTCGGCTCTATACAATGTGCCAGTGATGGTGGTGACACAACTCCATTCTCAGGTCTCAGCATCATGTATTTGCTTCTCTCCCCTCAGTCTTGTTCACTCCTGTCCTTTGCATTTTAAGTGTCCTTGGTGGCTGGGCACTCCTGGGTTGGGGTGATCATCCAATTAGTTTTCAAAAACAGTCTGAAGAGCAGGAGGCTACCTCTCTGCACTCCCACATACTATTCATGCATTGCTCTAGCATTCAGGCATTTTAATCTGGGGTGCTGCTAGTGGGAGGGTAGTGGCTCTGTGGAATGCAGCAGTGCTCATCCAAACTGTGACTCTCCACTCCCGACTTGCCAAACACCAGTATGACTATCTTCTTGCAGAAAGGCTCAGCCAAGGCCAGTGGTGAGGAGGAGGAGATGCCATAGCTTACTTGCTCATGGGCTCTCTGTCTGCCCAAAAAGAAAATGGCAGCGATGGGATAGAGAATGAGGAGCAATTGCAATTGGTTTTAATGGCAGGCAGAAGGTAAACTCACTTTAGGAGAGTGGCCCATTGAGGAGGTCTTGTCCAAGGACCCTCAAAACTTGGAGCCACCATTGCCCACAGAGAATCTACATCCAATCCACACAAGGGGGAGGGCTATAGCTCAGTGGGAGAGACTCTGTCTTGCATCTGAGTATCTGCAGCCAGGCTTTGGGAAATCACCCCCATGCGAATCCCTGAAGAACTTTGTCAGTCAATGTAGGTAATACTAAGCCAGGTGGTCCTGGCGGCTGATGGCAAAGGGCAGTTCTTTATATTCCTACTCCATGGAAGCTACTATCAGGAGCATTGCACTAAGAATGAAATCCATGGTTCATTATCCACAGGAGGTGCTTAGGGTTTGTGTTTAGGATTAAATAAATACTTACTCCTCATACGCACTGTCTGCCATTTTGTTCTTTTAGCAAAGGATTAAAAAAAATCCTCACTTAATTGTTTCCTCTTCATCACAGATTTTCTGTGATAAAAGGTGGAAAAAGTGGTGGGAAAAGGAATATGAAGTTTATTAATGGGAGACAATATGTGACAATCTTCAGATCTCAGAATCAAAAGGTAGTCACATACAATGCGATCCTGTGAATCTCTACTCAAAACTGTAAATACTGAGTTTAGTGAGACTTACTGTCAGGTTAAGTGCATGAAGGACTACAGAGTTAGGAATACATTTCTCTTTGTAGACCTCTAGCTCCCCATGCTAGTCCAGCCTGTTCTTGTCCATAGACTTCTATTTGAAAATCCAAAATATTGGGGAGAGAATATATTTCATTTCTGAGTTGAGTAGAACAGAGATAAAGGTTCGGGACTTTCCTTGTATTTCAGAAGGCAGGGTACTACCACTTCTTAACTGTGGTCTATGCAGAAATGTGAATCCAGAGCTCAACAGGGATAGGCTATTTTTAGTTTAGTTAACCCACTTTACCAGACTATAATTTTTATTGGAGTAGGGACAGTCTGCAAGTGGAGTCAAGGGTGGGACATGGATACAGGAGGAAACTCAACTGATTGCATGGTAGCCTGATGCTGGCCACCCATAATGGTGGTGGTGAGACGTTGGAGTATGAGATCCCTAGGTCACATAACATGTCACGTGCCTCCTAAGGGAGCCTGTTGCCCTCAAAAGAACATTGTCCCTTCACTAGTGTCAATAATACTCTGTTGGAAGTCCAAATATCAGTTTCTGGACATGTAAAAAAGGATGTACCATCTTGTCCTTTGCCTCAGAAAGCAACATGTCTTGGCTCTGCTCTGTCTCAGGATATATCCAAGGGTGAGAAATAGTGGTCTGATCAAATCTGGTTCCAGGTTTCACTGGACGCCCCCCCCCCCCGCATCCAGAGCATGCCCCTGAGGACTCCAGGGAAATGCACTGGGATGACCAGTGATGCTTCGAACAGCTCCAGCCATCTAGTGCTCTCTCAGCTCAATCTCATACACCAGCCAAAGAAGCAAGTGATGCTGTTGCTGCCACCACCATTACATTCCTTATCCCCAGTACCTCTGGGTCATGTCAGGGTGGGGCAGAGTCACTGGGGATAACCAAGTGGTCTCCTGGCCCAGTGCTTCTTCAAGTGTGCCAATGGGAGTTGACTTCCTCACCTCTTCTTCCTATGGCAGCCTTTCCAGACCTCTGAAACTGCTATACTGAGTAAGGACACCCTGCTGATTGCAGTGCTACATATGGAATCCTCCAAAATTGCTTGGAGAGAGTTTCCTTGTGTGTAGCCCTGGATCCAATACCCCAACCCCAAATTAAAAGAGTAGACTGCTGTGAGTCACAGTGCCCCTCTAAATCTCATGGGTCCTGATATTTGTTCCACCATGATGTGAGTTAATGGCAGACTTGAATGCTCATGCAACCATTTTTCATGCAAATGAAGCCCCAGTGCAAAGATTGCACTGGAAGCGGCTCATAGAAAATCCCATTGTGACAAAGTCTGTCCTACTTGGAGCTGATCAGTCTCACCCAGTAAGGAATCATATCTGCACATGCAAGCAGTCATAGAAACATAGAAAACAGAGCGAGTTAGAAGGGGTCTCCCGGGCCATCTAGTCTGACCTCCGGCACCAGCCGGCTCCACTCACGACATGCCCACCATGTGGATGTCCAGCCTATCTTTGAACACCTGCACTGATGGGGCCTCAACCACCTCTCGTAGAAGCCCATTCCACACCCTTGGGGTCCTGACTGTCAGGAAGTGCTTCCTGGCATCCAAACGAAACCTTGGCTCCCTGAGCTTTGCTCCGTTGGAGCGCGTTCTGCCTTCCTCTGCAGGGGAAAACAGATCTCTACCCAACTCCATGTGACATCCCCTCACATACCTGTATGTCGCCAACATATCCCCTCTGAGTCTCCTCTTCTCCAGGCTGAAGAGATGCAGTTCCCTCAGTTTTGCCTCATACGGCATCCCCTGCAAACCAGCCACCAACCTTGTGGCCCTATGCTGCACTGACTCCAACCTGGCTATATCCTTCCTGTAATGAGGGGCCCAAAACTGAACACAATACTCCATACTAGAGTCGTGTAGAGTGGTAATAATACCTCTCTTGATCTAGAAGTCACACTTCTGGCTATGCAACCAAGGGTGGCATTCGCCCTCTTGACCACTGCATCACACTTCTGACTCATGTTTAGCCTGCAGTCAACCAGTACCCCGAGGTCCCTTTCACAAGTGCTGCTCTCCAGCCACTTATCACCTAACCTGTACTTATGACAGCTATTCCTATGCCCCAAGTGCAAGACCTTGCACTTATCCACATTGAACACCATCCTGTTGTCTCCTGCCCACTTCTATAGTCTGTCCAGATCCTTTTGGATCTGGAGTACCTGCTCCTCAGTTGTGCCCACTGCTCCAGTTTTAGTGTCGTCTGCGAATTTGATCAGCAGACTATTCACCCCTTCTTCCTTGTCGTTAATGAAAAGATTAAACAGGATCAGCCCCAGGACAGAGCCCTGGGGGACCCCGCTTGTCACTGGCCACCATTCCGATGATTCCCCGTTAATGGTTACCTTCTGCTTTCGGTCTGTCAACCATGCCCTAATCCACCAGACAGTGCTTTGGTGTATTCCAAAACTCCTCAGTTTCTCCACCAGGATATCATGGGGCACTTTGTCAAAGGCCTTGCTGAAATCCAGGTATACCACATCCACTGCATTCCCTCCATCTAGCCATCGTGAAACCTTGTCATAGAATTCCACAAGGTTTGTCTGGCAGGATCTGTTTTTGCAGAAGCTGTGTTGTGTGGCTGTCAGCCTCCCTTCCCTATCTAGCATCACTAGATCTCTCTCTATTATGAGCCTTTCCATTGTTTTTCCTACAATGGACATAAGGCTAATCGGTCTATAATTCCCCATGTCCTTTCTACTACCCTTTTTGAAAATTGGGACTACTGATGCCACCCTCCAGTCCTCTGGAACTTCACCCGTTCTCCACGAGGTCTCAAAAATGGAGGCCAGCGGACGTGAGAGAACCCCTGCCAACTCTCTAAGTACTCTCGGGTGTAACCCATCAGGGTCTGGCGCCTTTGTAATGTCCAATGCCCTGAGGAGCCCCTCAACTTCAAGGGGGGTGACTCTAATCTGTGCCCGTAAGTCCCCAGCCTCATCTAATCATGATGCATTGCTGCTGTTAGATCTTCATGTGAGGTACGTGTAAATCCATACATATTACTGATAAATTCAGCATAATCAAAAGGGGAACAAATCTTTTGTTGCAGATGGAGATGATGGTCCAGAACGTATGGACAGCCTAGATACAGAATACTTGTCCTATTTGCCAACAGTCTTTCCTGCAAAAAAGGTCAAAGCAGCATCCTTGGAATTCCCAGATGATCTTCCATCCAACACTTGCTTAGCTTCAGAGACAGAATGTTACCTGATAGATTTATATATTCTTTTTAACTTTGGACAAAATTGTTCAAAGAAATTATTTTTTTAGGACATTCTGGAGGTAGACATGGGAGCCCAAGGAGAGACCTTCCTTATTCCTCTGGTCACTTTTAACAATCTACAGTAAAGCAATTAAATACACAGGGATTCATCTTTCATCTTTAAGGCACTGGGTTACAGTTTACAGTCCACATAAAGTGACACCCAACTGGGAGAGAGAGACCGTTTGCTAATGGCTTGTGAACCTCACTTTATTGCCTGTTATCACTGCCTGGCCTGCTAATTTCAACACAGGATAAATTGCTGAGCACTATGGCCTCTGTGAAGCAACCGCTGGAAATCAGTTGTTACCGCAATTAACAACCAGTTTGGCTTCAGTTCGGCCTGTTAACTATAGGCCATTGAGAGTTGGTAATGATTGATTCATTGGCAGTTGTGGCTTGGATCTAGGAGCCAAAGACTTGGGACATGAAACTGCCATAGTTAGCCCTCTATGAAGTGCATTTGGCTGAAATAGAAACAGTGCAGCCAGAAGCACCGGCTGTGGCATGAGGACCAAGAACACTGCACCACACCACAAATCACCTTGCAGTTAACCCGAATCATTTCATAATTATTGTTGTGTAATTTTCATCAGGACTTAGATCTACTTTTGCATGTGAGCATGCATTTCCTGCTGTAACACTCATTTCCTAGAACTCCCCTTCATAAAGGATCGGATTGGCTTCTTTCCTAGATTATGTTTTAACCACTGGTTAAAACCCCTTTTCTTATTCCCCAAACTTTTGCTGCTGCTAGCTAGATGGGTTTACTTAGTTTTTAGTATTACAGGATGATTAGTACCTTTCATATTTTTAGTGCTTGGGTCCGTGTAATTGTGGTTATCAATGATCACTTGAATGGTTTATTGTATGTTGTTTGGAATGCTCCTGTTGAATTTGAAAAGCAATGTCTACACACTTATAAATGAAATAAATAATTGAATTCAAAATTCAGAATCTCCCTTTAAGTGAGATCAAAGAAGCTGAAGATTGCAACATAATCAAAGATAGGTTGCTAATGGATCACTTTGCATAGGGTGCATAGAAGAGCACATGAAAAAGGCTTGATCTCTCTGACATGTAAATAAAGGAAGGTTTTGCCCCTTGCATTTTGATATAAGACAAAAAGTGGCCTGAAAATATTGATTCTACTGAATAAGCAATGCATTGGGTGGGGCAAAAGATACTGGAGCAGATTATTCATTGCTGTATGCTGACACAGAAATCCCACGGAATAAATATCTTTCTTTATACTGCATACATTGCTTATTATCTTCACGGAGATCATGGCAGGTTACCATGCATACTCGCTTTATTAACAACCCTGTGTGGTAGGCGAGCGGGGGGGAGGGCGGGGGGCTGGCATATGATTTCCCAATGAATTGCATGGAGACACTGATATTTGAAGCCAGATCTGCCTAATCATAGTCCAACACGCTAACCATTATACAATACAGCCTCTTTATGACTATTTTATTAAGATCTTGAACTGCTGATGTGCAAGATTCCACTCTTATTTTGAAAAAAAACACTCTCATTTTTGTATACAATACAAAAACTTGAAAATGTTCTGACGTTTGGTTATGATGAATGCTTCCTAAGAATGCATTCTTTTTCAGTTTTTGAACTTCTTGGATCTGCAAAACTAAGCAGAGCTCTTAAAATGGAATGATTACATAGCTTCCAAATTTTTGAGAAACAAAATGCAATATATGAAATTGCATATATAGAGCTAATATGTCTGCAAACTGAAGATATTTTTATTCCTTGGTATAATAAGGTAAATTGTTATGCTGACCTACAGTGCATCTTTTGCAACTTGACATAATGTTGCATTTTAAAGATATTTTCTTAGCCATATTTGAACCACTTATTGGGAGGCATTTCCCGGGATGATGCTGGTATTAGAGGAAAGATCCATGTGATTGAAACCTACCCACATGTATAAATCTATAAGGATCTATAAATAAACTTGACTTTATGGAGGTTGGATGAAATTTGCCTAATATTCATCTACCACTCAAAACATTCAAGAGTGCTAAACTGTGGTTGAGTAAGTTGGGAACATGTCCTATTGCATGAAAACAGAAGCTTAGTTCTGCACTGTGCATACGTAGACATGATATTGTGTGTGTGTGTCTGACTGAGAACAGGCTATTATGAGAGATTCTTGCAGACCTTAAGAACAGATGCGATCATAATACAAAGTTATTTGTATTCCAGAGCTTGTCTTGATCCAGGAGATATAGAGGTATTGGCAGAAATGAGCTCCATTTTTATTTAACCATTCTTTTAACATTGCAAAAGAAAACAAAAGGGATTTTCTTTTCTTTTTCTTTTTTTGGTGGGAAAGGGGGAACTTCTGGTCAGCAGTTGATCTGTCCAAACCTGTTTCTTTTCCCTTGTCTCTAGCTCCACATTGTATTTCTCAGACTGACTGTTTAGCTCTACAACATTGTTTCTGGTACTTAAAGGCTTTGCTTACACACATGATCAAAGCTGCTGGTTCAAGCTGTAGCATGTACAGGAAAGAGGCTGACACCTGTTTGAAAACACTTAGAAAACACAGAGAATGCACTACATTGATACAGTATCCATGACCTTGTGAGTATGCACAAACAAATAGCACCAAGGAAAGACTGAAAGGCAGAAGACATATAGTGCAATCAGCCCAAATCCTACAATCAAAATCTTGTTTCAAAATTTCCCAAGTCTTGTCTTTGTGAAAAAGCTGCCATGCTCTAAGACAATGCTTGGGGAAAAAAGCCTGCTAGAATTAATGGTTTTATTTTGGGCAGAAAATGTTATGTATCTGAAGGCTGCTTTTAACATTACATATTAGCAGGGTGTAAATTAAACAAGGACTAGTGAGCAATCCTGGCTCCTTGATGGCTTGCAAACACATGCTGGCCACATTCCTATGTTGTCTTAAAGTTTCTATTTAGACCATCTTAAGGTTGCACACAATTGTGGTGGGGAATTGTGGGGCCACCAAACAAATGACAGTTGCTCCAGTGTGCCTTTTGGGCATTTTGGGGTGGCTGTCTTTGGTAGCATCCCAACAAGCTCAGCAAAGAATGAAGAAGGGTTTTTGTCACTCTTGTTAAATGGCTCCCTGGCTGCTTCCTGCAACCCATGGTGGAGTCGGGCACCCAAATTTGGAGGACACAACCACCCCTGGGTTGTCAAGGATCGTTGTCCATGAACAAACCAACCTGTGGGAAGTGGGCAGGGTTTGAATTACACTACAACCCACCATAACTTGTTACTCATAATGAGTTGTCATGTTGTTTGAATCCAGTCATTGAGTCTTATGCCATTCTCTCAATGCTGTGTAGCTGCAATCATGTAGGTATGTATCATGACATAGAGTTCTTTATGGATTCTGAGAAGTATGCTACCATTCTAATTTCCTACAGGGGACTCAATTTGTATCTAAGACCCAAGCTACCTCAGACAAAGGGTGCATCTAGTAACAGCATCCTGTTCATACAGGGGCCAACCCGTAAAAAGGATAGGAATACAGTAGCACCTTCCTGCTCACATTTATCAGGAATTCATGTAGATAAGCCTCTGATACCAGGCATACCATATAGCCATGATGGCTACTAGCCACTCTTAGCCTTTTTCTCCATGAATTGGTCTAATCTCCTTTTGAAGTCATCCAAGCTGGTGGTCATAACTACATCTTGTGGTACTGAATCTCATAGTTTAACTAGGTGCAGCATGAAGGAGTACTTTCTTCAATCTGTCCTGAATTCTGCACTAATCAACATTATGGAGCAACCTTGGATTTTATATTATAAGAGAGGAAACAACTAGTAGCAACAGTTCATTATGAACTTAAAGGAGTAGCTGCATCCATAAAGAATTTTGCTTTGGATGTATCATCTGTGATGTAGAAACATCCTACAAGTATTTGGAATACCTTATTTCAAAATAAAATGACTAGAAATTGAATGGGACTTGCTTCTAACTCCAAGTAAGCATATTTTTGCTCAGGCTCAAATGGACTGACATTCCCTAATGTCTAGATTGTGTCTTATTTTAAAGAACTCCTACATGGAAATTGTGCCCACTGGTCATAATTTTTCTGTGATCTAAGGTGATGCTACAGAGAGGCAAAAGGGATCAGGCTCTTGTGTCTTGCTTGCAGGGGCAGAAAATGGATGACTCTTCAGAGATCACAAAATTTTGAGGAAGCCCAAATCTCTATGGAAAAACTGACATCTAGTCTCCTAATAGATTAAAAAAACAAAGCCAAAAAGCAACTCCAGTAAGAAAGAGATAGTAAAGTCAGATATGAGTTCAGTGGCAAAAAGGTCCTGTAACAAATGTGAAATGAAATAATCAGAAAACAATACAGGAAATTTATAGGTTTCTGAAAACAGATTTCAAGCAACCTCTTGCTCTCCCAGTAATGAGCTTCTTAGAAAAAAGAAACACAGTGGATTGCATCTGTTTGGATTTTATTAAATTATTTAGTAACTCAACAGAAACTATAACTCAAACTATGTTTAAAAATGTTTTGTTAAAATGCAAACAAGTAGCAGCGAATCATCAGTTGAGTCTCTCAGGGATTGGTCTTTGAGTCTGTTATATTCAGTAATGCTATTCTAGGGGAGGGAATTGGGTTGATGAAATCTGCAGATAACTAGGCGGCATTGTGACTGCAGTGAAGGATCAGGAAGTTATGCAGTATGGATCAGATGATCTCATGAAAAGAAACTGAATGAAATTCAGTAGCAAAAGAAAAAAGAAAAGAAAAAAAGTAAGGTCATGCACAAGTTGTAATCAACTGGGGGCTCATCAGATGAAAACTGTGGAGGAGGAAAAAGACCTCACCGTCTTGCTTGTTCCTAAAATTATCATGGGCTTTCAGTATGATTGCAAAGAAAGCAAATTGGACTCCTGGTCAGGCCATTCTTAGTCAGGATAGAAAACCAGATATGTTCGATACATTGGTGAGGCTGTGTAGATTTTTGTACGCAGTTTTTTTTTAATGAATTCAGCAGCAAAAGATGCAAAGAATAATGGAAATTATCCTAACAAGAATAATTTTAGTTTCTTTTTTGTGGGGGGTAACCTTTTACAGATTGTATGTATTATTTCAGATCAAAATGGGATACAAGAAACTACGATGGTCTTACTATAAGGATTTTCTATTGTGATTAAGGCTGCTTCCAGATTAATTTTTTTTATGGCATCGACGGCCTACCTGGAAGTTTATCAGAAGTTGTTGCCTTCTGCTCAAGAACACCCCATGTTTTCTCCTTTTTTCTTTTGTCTTTTTCTTAACAAATGAGAAGAGAAGGAGAAAATGATGGAACAGCTGATGATGGAACATGATGGAAAATGATGGAACAGCTCCAGTACCTCCTGATTGCGAGCACTAGAAGTGCTTCATCTGGCAACACTCTAAAAGTGCGCTACCTAACAATAGTTTTTCAGCTGTTTGAAGATTAAAGATATTGTTCTCTAGAACTTTTTTTCCTCATACACTCAAAACACTTCCATCTTTCCTTATGGAATTACAAGGTTTTCTCACTGAGTTTAAAAAGGAAGACTGAATAATGATATGACTACATATTCATTTGGAATGGATGGTTGATAATACAATAGGACAATTAGGTTTAAAAGGCTATGGTACATGAAATAATATTTAAAAATTAGGCACAAACAAATATGGACTGGAAATAAGCAAAGTTTAAATGGATGAAAATAATTATTTTTGGAAAAACTTGCAAACAACAAATAGTCCTGTGGTCTAATACCTCTTATAAACATATAAATCTCGAGATCAGAGGTTTAGCTTTTGTAAATTCTATTGCACACCTTTGCCTCTAATAAGCATTTGCTGACCTGTTGTGATGACACAGAATGTTCATAAACATTCTGACTGTGCAGGCTGCTTGCTGTTCTTGCAGAGAGAGGCAAAGCAAGGATAACTTTTGATGCATGTTGTTTTTCTTGGATACTTGATTCACCAGCTGGTGTCATTAGGGGAAAACTGAGCAGAGTTCATTTGTGAGGATTCTTCAACAAGTGGGCACATGTTATTGGTAAGAAGTGGTATGAAGAGAAAAAGAGGTCTGAATTTAGAATAAATAGAAATAGACTTATGTAGGCTTTTGCTTGTATAAACTAATATCTAATCTGTGTTCATTATTCGAGGAAGGATTCTTCCTGACTTTTTAGTAGTGCTTTCCTGTTGCAGCTGATTGATTTACCTGCAACAATAAGCAAAATAAGTTAGCGTAGAACATGAGTTTGCTATTGAGGATCCTTTAAAACAGTGGATTTTATCCAGTGATGTCTATCTAGCAGTGGACCTGAATCTCTTCTTCACACAGCAATGCTCATCCTGTGGCACAAACAGGAAGGAGGAGAGGAAAAGTCCCATTCCATGAGTGAAAGTCTGTTCATAGGATGATAGATGTTGCCTGTTATAATTAGACAATATAGTTTAATTCAGGGAGAGGGAGGGGAATCTGAAAGATCTAAGGCAAAACTTGGATTTAAATCAAAAATTGCATTTTAAAAATGCAACCCAAATCACTACTCTTTGAAAAGATGAAGTTGCAATTCTAATTGCCTGAGAGCAATGTGTATAAACTGCATCCAGGTACTGAAAAATTCTAGTGGATGGCATGAAGCATTCTGCAATAATACCTTCTACTGAAAAATGCAATAAAATACAAAATGGCCCCAGTAAAACAGATCCCTTGAGATAGCACCTCAGTGTTGTATAACCTATAACAAGGACAATGGTAAACCAAAGGGGAACTAATGACACAAGGCTTGATGTGGCTGTCATCTTAGTCAAAGAGGAGATGTCAGAACCATATTCAAAATCATAATTGTTTTACAAAGAATATCCCTAGTTTTGTTTTGTTTGTATTTGGCCATCAATATGGATCTGCAGTAGTTTGATCTTGGTGACCAGCTTGGGTTTGTATTGGTATAAATGAAATTAGAATCCACTGAAGTAAAAGCAACTGTTTGTAGCGGTTTTCTGTACAAGAAACAACGATAACAGAGAGTATAAGGTGAAAGCCTCAAGAGAAGCTTCCACCAACCTCCAAAGACCTAACTTTCATGATTAATTGAACTAAACAGGGACTGGTGTGTCACAGAGATGATAAAAACTAATGTGGTCTGGCAGCAGTTCGATTCACATGAAAGGCTGGCTACAGAGCTGTATCAGGATAGGTGGCCAGGAATGGGTTGCCCAACAGCAAAGAAAGGCTCCTGCACTCTTTACAGTTGGGTGTAGAAGAGATGAAGACTTTCACTAAAATGGTGCTTTTCTCGATATTTTTCTCATGCTACAATCCTCTCTGCAGTCTAAGTCCCATAATTAGGTTCTAGAATATTGTTCTCATTTCAGCTATATCTAGTCACCCAACAAGGCATGAAGCTATGAATCTCCACCTTAAGTGTCTTGTTATGGCATTTCTGCAAGATGTGCTAACATTGTGTCCTTCACTTTGTAAGAGCTTGTTCAGCCTCACAAGACCATGTGGCCTGTAGAACTTTAAGATACAAAGACCTGGAAAGTGTATTCTAGGGGAAGGAATCCCCTAATGCCAATCCCAACCCTTTTTATTGAACTAATTTCAATACTGTTCTCATTCTTTGTTGGTTCACAGAACTCTTTGAAACTAAGACACTTGAAACTCTTGCCTGCAGAGACTGTGTCATCATACCTGGGCTGTCTCTCTTGTTCTTCATGGTCTCCATGCAATCACACTTGGGGCTTTGCCGCTCAGTGCAAGGCCTGGATCCGAGATAAAAACTTCCAAAGCTCAGCGGAATGAAGTGGGTGGGAGCCCCCACCACGCCCCTTCCAAATCAGAAATTAGGGCTGAATTACAGTCAGCTAACTGTAGTGCGCACAACGTTTCTAGTCCTCTAAGGCTGTTCTCAACCTTTGCCATCAAGTACGCAAGAAAATGAAGGAAACCCCCAGCTATTATTATTATTATGATGATGGTTATTATGAATGCTTTAAAAGAGTAAATGGTAACTTATGGTAAGATATTTTTTTCAGGTTTCTTTATTTTACCCTTTAGCAATAAGCAACCAGTGCTGCTCCACTAGTCAGAATACCTGAAAAATAAACAAACTCTTACTACTTAACTGCAGGCAAACAAACAGGCTTCTTAATTGCTGGTTGGGTAAAGAATACAACTGAAATTGAAACTGAAAAACAGAGCTAAGGAAAGTCTGAGGAGTCTAACTATACAGCCTAACACAAAAGTTCCAACATTTAACTTAGAGGTCATGTCACTATAAAGTCTGTTCTTTTTCTTTCTTTTTTCAGGATCACTTTAGTAATTACAGGATGATCATGATCATGAAAAATCCACCCTGTCAGGGAAATTCTTGAGGGAGCAAACCTTTGGAGGATCATCCAGATGAAGTTGCTACCATGCACTGATCCTGTCTTTTTCACTGAAATGTTCAGTGTGCTCTTCTTAAATTGCTCCTGTTTTTGAAACAGCCATTCTTTTCCTGCAGGCCATCATCTTTTGTCATAACAATTTTTTAAAAAATTCCGCAATAATCTTAAATGAGGGGACAGTGCACTCATTTGCTTCACGCTGGGTACAGGTCTGCACTATGAATACAAACATTCCAAATTCCGTTTAACATATTGCTTTTGTTAGGTCAATGGAAAGTCTAATAAAAATGTGTGACTATTTGAGATCTGCAGATCACTGAATTAGGCAAAATGGCACAAAAAGCAGGTTGCGGACAGTTAACTAAATGTTGTAATCTGGATGGCTGCATGGTCAGAATTTTAAGATGTTACAGAGGAAGAGAGATTGTGGGCAAATTAGCTCAGCTAGGTGATGTGATTGTTTCAAGTTTCAGTGTCACTAGGACTGTAGGGCAGAAGAAAGTCTCAGGTACCTGTAAATCCTCCATATTTGAAAGAGAAAGCCCAGTTCTTAATTCAAAACTCTCCTCAGTCAGGATGAACCTTGGTTGCCAGGCACCTTGACTGGTGGAGAACACAACTGAAGATTGACTAGGCAGTCTACATATTAACAAAGCTGAAGACAAATTTAGATCCTGTGCTAGGTAAACAAAGAGTCAATAGAAGCCAAATTGGGTACTTCTAGCTAGCAGTTGAAGGGCATAGAATAAAATTCCAACTGAGGTGATATAAAATCTTCTTCCTCTGCAGTTGAATTCAGTGTTTTCCAAGTCATACAAAACAAAAGGCAGACTTGTTGGTCATTAGAAACGTTCCAAAATCCATGATGTTTAGCTGGCCACTTAAAATCCACAAAAAGGTACAGGCTTCAGAGGTCTCCAGATCTCTTCATCCCACAATTGGTGAAGGTTATGTGCAGTGGATTCCTGTTGAAAGTGGTGCAGGATGCTTTTTAGCTGTGACGAATGCAAGTCTCATTGGTTTCAATGGCAATTACAGTCATGATGAACATTTACTAGCTTGTGCTCTGTTGGGAGGACAAAAAGCTAATGACCTCTTCCAAATGCTGTTGTTACTTTCTTCCTCTGGTTTGTTTCAGGCAGGGCACTGATGCCTCTGTATAAAAATATTTCAATTAACATATACATAACAGTTATTAATATTTTTTTCTTTGGGAGTTAGCTTGCCACCTTCTTGGCAAGCCTTTTGTGCCTTTAATACCTGTGTGAAGGAGAAGTGAAACACACGGTGCTTTACCCACTAAGGAGTTTCCATGATCTGGGAAGGAATAGTCACCTGTTGAATTTCTCCTTATCATACATTTGTGCATTCTCGCCGTGGGGTGTGGAGAGCAGTATTCATGCTCCCGCGCTCTCTCTCTCCATCTCTCTCTCTCTCTCAGTAAAAAGAAACCAGTCTTAAGAGCCATGTGCTTATTTAAATATGTACAAATTCAAAAATTTCTGATTTGTTAATACATATAAATGCATATCAGTACCAGCCATACCTTCAGAACAAGCATTTCCCCTCAAAAGCATCTATGCATACTTATATCAACAAAAATAAGCTTGAAGAGAATCCTATATGTCAAGTGTTGTTATTTCCACAATTGACTCAGGGGAAAAAATCTTTAGAATGCAGGATGTTCATCATTATTTTATTTGCTGCAATTCCTTTATCATGGGAGGCAATTGGAAGAGATCTGTACGGGGGATTGTGCTAAATGCTATTTTCCATATTAAGAGTTGGGGTGGAGGCACTGGAATACACTCAGCAGGAGAAAAATTATCTCAAAGATCAGAAAATGTGCTACATTCTCCTAGTTCTTAGAGAGTTCCTGCAAGTGATAAACTTGGAAGCTTAGCAACTGAAAATCAGATGCCTCCAGTGAGGCTCTCTAGGAGCAAACTGAGGATAGGAATTAGGAATCAACACCCTTGGAGCTCAAAGACTCTGGAAGTTTGCCACCCAGAGGTTAAGGTTGAACAGAATGTACTACTGAGTGGATAAGGGATTTGCTTTCCCTCTTTCTTCTAATTTAAATAGTGGACCAAACAGCAATACTAATGCACAAGGGGAAATAAGTTCACTTGTACTCTGGCATTCAATTTGTCAGTCTGAGAAAAATGGTAGTATGTTGATGGATGGGTGGTTCTGTTTACAACTGATTTTTATATTTGATAGGTAAACCATTTAGAAAATTATTTATACTTAGTCACATAGAAATACTACAAATAATGAAAAATATTTTTAGAGAAACTAATATATTTACCTGCTTAGCTAAAAATAGTCCTTCTGCTGTGTGTTGGCTGAGTACACACATCACAAAGCCAGCTGGTATCTAATGGGAATAACAGTTGCAACATAGCTTCACTACTCCATGTAGTAGTAATTTTAACATGGAATGCATGCACACAGTGCTGCAAGTAAAGCAATGTTTTGAAAGAACATTACACACTTTGTTCTTTATCTCTAGCAAAGCCTTTCCTAGCAAAATGTCAACCATCTCCCTTCTAAGCCATTTGATTATTTATTTCCTATGCTTAGGGTGCTTCTGCCTTTAGCACTGGGACACTGCCCTGACTAATTCATGGAATTTTAGAAGTGATCCAAGTGTCATCATCTTTCATCTTAAATATTACTATGTTCCCCACAGGAATCTTCTTCCAGGTTTTTAATTACTGCAGAAAAACTGTTAAGGAGGGAACAGCAGAACAGTTATACAATGTCTCAGGAGCTGTCCACACTGGATTTTCATTTCTCCACATTTGCGTTATTATTTGTAGTATCTTCCATCATTATTCTTCCTCAAAGACACTTATATGCCTATAGTACTCTGAGCTCTCCCTTTTCCTTAGATGTCAGCTATATCTATTAGGAGCTTGGGCATATGGTTTCCAATGATTTGACCTTTCAGTCAGCATTTTGTAAGGAATGCCTGTTCTTGGAGCCCCCATTGGTTAAAAATTACATTTAGCTTTACATTAAAGATGACAGTAGAACTCTGAACATTTCAATCCTACAATATTCCAGGAACAAAGGATTGCAGGCCAGATATGGGAACATAAATGGCTATAGGCAAAATCCTATGCATATTAAGACAGAAAGAAATCCTAGAACTCCTAACAATCATGCTGGTTGATGAATGCAGGCAATCGTAAGACTTTTTTTCCTGTTTGAAGTTGCATAGGATTGTACCCTAAGTATTTCACACTGCAATCCTATGCAGGTCTACTCAGAAATAAGATCAACTGACTTCAGATTCACATGATCCCTCACCAAATACACCTGAGCAAACTTAGCAGTCATAGCGTAAGAGGGGAAGGCCTCTTATGGATCAATAACTGGTAATAAACAAACAAAACAAATCAACAACAGAAAACAGAGAAGTAGAGCTAAATTATAAATTCTTGTAATAGAAGAATGCAAACAGTGGGATGCCACAGGGCTCTGTATTGGAGCTAATACTTTCCAACTTATTCATCAATGATCTCTAAGTAGGAAGGAGCAGTGAAATGGCCAAGTTTACTGCTGATGCAAATTATTGTTTAAACTAAAGGGATTGTGAAGAACTTTAAAGGGATCTCTCCAAACTGGGAGAATGATAACCAAAATGGCAAATGCAGTTCAGTGTCAGTTCAGTTCAGAAGTGAAAATGAATGCTCATTTGGGTAAAAAAAATTCCAACTTCAAGTATAAGCTGATGAAATCTGAGCTAGTGATGACTGGCCAAGAAAAAGTTTGCAGTTGTGGTGAACAGTTTAATGAAAATCTCAACTCATTGTGCAATTGCTGTGAAAGGCAAACTCCATGTTAGATATAAGCAGAAAACGAATTGAAAACAATATTTTCCAAATTAAATTACCCTAATACAAATTAATGGTGTGATCTGCACTTAAAATACTGTTTACAGTTTTGTTTACTGCATGTAAAAAGGATATTTGTAGAGTTAGGAAAAGTGCAGAAAAGGGAAACTAAAATGATCAAGGGGCTGAAGCAATTCCCCTATGTGAAAAGGTCATAACAGCTGAGACTGTTTTAATTTAGAAAAAAGGCAAGTAAGGGGAGACATGACAGGGGTTTACAGATTTATGCACTGTGTGCAGAAAATGAATAAGGAGACATTTCTCCCTTACTCATAATATTAGAACTAAACCCTGGGTCATTTCATGAAGCTGACTGGTAGTAGATTCAGGACAAATACAAGGCAGTGCATCTTCACAGCGTGCATAAACTATGGAATGCACTTCCAAAAGATGCAGTGCTGGATGGCCAATAATTTGCAGGGGATTGGGCAAATCATGGAGGAGAAGGCTATCAATGGCTATTTGTCCTGATGGCTAAATGCTACTTACATATCAGAGGCACTATGCCTAGATATATCAATTGTGGAGGAATACAAGAAGGATACTACTGCACTCACGCCCTGCCTGTGGATTTCTTGTGGACAGTCGGTTGGCCACTATGTGAACAGAATCTGAACTAGATGTCCCTTCATTGATCCAGCATGGTTCTTATATTCTTATGGTGATTCTCATGATTCATTCTGTTCAGTATTGCAGGACCTCAACTTCTATTTGCAGCGGGAAAGCCTCCACTGAAGCAATTAGATGTCTCCCTACCCCCATAAAATAGAGGGGGAAGTCAGGAGTGGGACTGTATGCCATCTATCCCTGGCTATTTGGGAAAAATGGTATTGTGTTCAAGAACAAACCACGATAATAATGTCATACACACTTGTGCATACTCAGTGAATTAGAGACCCACAAAATGCATATTTTACTGTGTGAACCCATCCTCAGATTTTTCACTTGTTACTTGACATACATGGGGAATTGTGATTCTGTACTGTGCAGCGCATAGCAGAAGAGGTTATACGAATGCAAAAAGTCTCCATGCCATACTGTTCTTCCATACAAAGACGTATGCATGTGTTCATACTGCTTCTGGCTATGTTCTGGTACCAAGTGAAGGGAAGCCTCCAGTGCCGGTGCACCCTTAAGTAAGTGACATATTCAACTGTTACTGTATGTGATAATTCCATGGGAGTGAGAGTGTTGGGGATCAAAGTATCACCCAGTGGAAAATCTACCAGAAAAGCCAACCGTGTTCGTAGATTGTGTTCTTTGCCAGCAGAGGGAGCACTGCATCATTGACAAACATCCATTACCCACATTGAAGCCTGTGACAAACTTGAGAAGCAAAGGCTGACAACTCTGGAGATAGATCACCAGGAGAAGGCAGCTGTAAAACCCTGCCGTTCTGGGCTGTGTCCTCTTGAGCTCAAGATGGGAGGAGTGCAAGGGAGAATAACCACAAAGAAGCAATACTGAGTGTGAACCGCAATCAATAGGACAGAAAGCTAATCCATCAACAGTTCACACATGCGGCTTAAAATAACCTAAAGTGCCCTAACTCCTTAGAGACTCAAGAAGCCATCAAGTTCAGAGATTAATGGGTCCAAAAAGACACAACCAAACAATGTAGAAATAGGAAAGACAAAACCAGTCATAATGGAACATATACAAATTAATTATAATTGCTTTAGGATGTTTCCTTCCATTTCCTTTATTGTAGAAACCATTTACAGGGTTCCCCTCCACTTCGTTTCTGATCTATTTATACAGTATCTCAATAGAAATCAAGGCTCTAAGAAACAAAATTGGGTAGATCTGCCCTCCACCTTTTTGCTTCCCAACTTTTCCAATATCACCTCCATTTTATACACCTTACTGTTCTCTTAGCATAGTTTGGGTTATTGTAGATTAGGATGAAAGTGTGTGAAAAATTTTGGATTTATTACCAGTCACATTGTGGCTAATACTCCTTTGTTAAATTCAGTTTTAAGGATATATTAGCAAAAAACAGCAAAATGATCATGTAAGCATGCATGCTGGCTGCCTCCAGATTCTTGAACTCTCATTTCAGGTTGTCTCTTCAACCATGGACCTAGAAGCCTTGTCTTCCTCTTTTGAACTGGGAGAGCATCATCTTGGAGTGGCTTCCCTTCAGATAACTTCTTCACTTGCTTTACACAGAAATATATTTTCTCACATTTTGATATATGTTTTAGAGTCAATCCTTGACTACCAACAGAACCTATTTGCTTAGCAGAAACACAGACACAGAAGAATGGACACTCCTTGAGAGAGAATAATCTAATCCATCCAAAATATTATTCTAGAATAAGATTAAAGATACAGTCTTATGTACATTTAGACTCCTATCACTGAGAGTTGTAGGCCTCTTATCTGTCTAAACATGCATAGGATTATATCCTAATTATGTTAAGTCATTCTTATGTGAAGAATGGCAGAAGTAGATTTCTCTATGACTTTCTTCCCATAGAAGACCCTCCAATCCCTTGAAAAGGCTATCTGGAGAATCAGAAGATCCTGCTGAATGGGGGTAAACTGTGTAGTGTTCAGAGAAGAGAAGATCAACAAAAGCAGGCAGAGGGACTTTC
Source organism: Varanus komodoensis (assembly GCF_004798865.1). Lineage (NCBI taxonomy): Eukaryota > Metazoa > Chordata > Lepidosauria > Squamata > Varanidae > Varanus > Varanus komodoensis. Next base: position 95,849,271 of record NW_025335268.1, read on the forward strand.
TGTAAGCAGATCCCTTTCTCTTGCAGAGGGCAGATCCTAGTTCCAACCTGCTTATTAAAAAAAGTACAAGCTTCACAAACCTTCTTTGGTATTGCATTCCATTGGCACATGTTCCTTTGTGTTTTGGATGGGAGGTCATATACAGATATCATTGCAATAACCAGTTTGTTATCTGATGAATATATTCATACTTCTATTTCAATATTCATATAAACCATGTTTTAGCAAGGAGAACATTGTTAAATTAGCGGGCCTATTCAAAATACTACAGATACCAATGATGTAACTCACATTAACTTGAATGAGCTGATTCAAGTGAACATAGGACACAGAAAGACATGATGCACAGATATGTATAGCATTCCTTCAGACATTACAAGAAAGACAGACAGACAGACAGACAGACAAGAAAATTAGTTTCAGAAGGAGTTGATCAGGAGTGGCTGAAAAGGCAGGTGGTTAAGACCTTCTCCAATAACTATCTTCTTTCTCCAAAATAGCCACCCCAGTGCCATTTTAAATAAATAAATAAATAAATAAATAAATACATTTTATCCCCAGTGGAACTTTGAATATGTGTTTGAACTTCCAAGTCTTTAGATATTATAATAACAAAATGGGGATGCCTATAAAATAGGCACACGTATGTACAATAGGCATTCATATACACTTCGTTACATCTATAGTTTGGTCACACTGAGTCTCTGATGTGTATGCCATTCTAGAAAGCCAATGTTTGAGCCATCATAACATTCTCATTAATAACTCCTTTGGACAATTCCCTTGTCCAAGTTCCAGGCAGGTGGTATAGATACCAGAAAAAACTTTGAGGAACAAGAATAGTAGCATTTCTTTCATCTTCCCACCAAGACCTTAATAGTAAATTATGTGAGCATACAATACTGCTACTTTAGAGGCTAAAGTAGAAGGAATGTCAATGGTGTGCCAGGGAAAGAAGCCATCTCTTCTAGCCCAAGTTCAGTTAGCAATAATATCGGCAGTGCAAAAGGAGGACACTTTCATTTACAATGTAGCAAATAGCAATTTTGGGGTGGCAAAAAGAACTACAGGCTGTATATTGTACTCCTCAGGCTTAGATTTCACAGTAATTGGGAAAGGGAGTGTGTTGTAACTGTACCATTCTGTGTTTGTAACAAGCAAACCAAGAGGAAAGAGACATGGTCGATAAATGTTGAGTCTTCAGTAAGCCTAAATATATATATTAGAAGTAGGACTATCACCTGATTTATTAGTGTATTAGGAGTCCATTCAAAGTCAGTGTGAGCCACACTATGCAGGAGTTTCTGTACTGACAGGCATCTCCATTCATTAATAGGAGAAGCAGCTCTATGCACGCTAAAGGATGCATGGAGGGAGCTACCCATTTAATTGAAATGACTGGTGATGTCTTTTATGGTTTGAAACTTTAGTGCTTGAATCAGAGGTCCTTTGGACTGTTGGATTAGGATAAGTATGTTTTTAAAAAGCATAGTTTTTCTACAATAACCAAACTTCTTTTTATGCAATGCAAACTTTAAAAATAGCCTTAAGTTAATGAATTTAAAGAATAATTTGCTGAAAAACTAAGTAAGTCTTTCAGTTTTTATTATGAGGGTATAAAACTCAGCTGGCAGAATGGAAAGCAGCAGGTGGATGATTTTCCAACCTGACTTTTTGAAAGGGTGCTTTAGTTTCTTCAAGATAAGATGAGCTGAAGTGAGATGGAATGCCTTGCTAACCCCTTGAGCCCATCCCTGTGATAACAGCTGTTGTGCTAGAAATCTAATGCCAATGAAAGAGTTAAATGCTGGCCAATGGGCAATATCAGTGACATGCCTCTGAATTGAGCATGCTCCCGGAGTGAGACTGTGGACTGGTGTTCCTCAATGAATAGGGGCCACTCCAAGGGAGTTTTCCCTTGAATAGAATGGGGTCAGAGAGCCGCTTTGGGAAACAATGGTTACCACCGGCAAGCTGAATTTCTTACAATCACACACCATACCCCCTGATCAAATAGCTCCTTTGTCAGCCTGATATAAAAACATGTCATACAATGATGATCTGGAAGAATGACATGGGCTCGCCTTTCACGGAGATCAGAAGGGCTTGTTATGCACAAAAGGGAGCCCCAGTCAGAGTCAAGAAAAGGGGAAAAGAAACAGAGAATAAAAGGGAGGTCCGAATGGAAACAAACAGCAACAGCAACTGCAACTGCAACGACGGAAGACGACGACGACGACAACAACAACAAGAGAGAAGGGGGCGAGCCAGCAAGCTTTGCCTGGGTTTGATGCAAGGTGCTCTGTGGGAGTTGGAAATACAGCAGAATTGTACCAAGTCCCACTGTGGTGATATAAAGTGGGAGTGAGTACGGATGGCTCTGTCCTCCTTGGGATCCCATTGTCATTCTGCACTGGGACAGAAGAAATCGCTGGATGGCAAAAGGTCAACAGACCCAAGAAACCTGCCCCCAACCTTATCTTTAAACTTTAAATGTTTCTAACACTCAGAAATCAGCATTCAGAAGGCAGCAAAAAGATAATAGAGGGAGTAGAGTTAGTTGGATAAAGACCTTGCTTTGCCAAGAGAAAAGTTAGCAATCTTCTAATATTCCCAAGGCTAGGAAGAGGTTAGACACTGGGATGAGGCTGGGGGAACATCCAGACAGACAGGCCAATTGCTGAGGAGAAATCTGGCAGGTCCATTACAGGAGAATTAAAGAAATATCTAAGGTGTCTCTGGAGGATACAAGGTACTTTTTATCAGGACAGGGTTTGGATTATATGAACCTACTGGTTACAGGTATCCCTTCCTGCTTTCCATTAAAAAGCCTGTGTGGCACTTTATATCCGTTCGGTAGCACTCCAGTTCTTTTTGTACCCATACTTTCCTTCAGAGCTAGAATTGGAAACATGGCATTCTATGAGCCACGTACATCTCCCTGATCCTCTTGAGCCTCCTCACTGCCTCTGCTGTACCAGATGGAGACAGAAAGTGGCAAAGCACTACAGAGTCTGAGAAAGGGCAAATTTGTTCAAGCTGAATTTGAACTCTCTAAACTCTGTAACAATGTGCTGTCGAAATGTGGCCACAAACAAATTATACCTTTCTTCTTTTGCTGCTTCTACCATTACCTATTCACCCTCGCATGGAAGCTAGTTTGTCCTTGTTACATTTTAATGCCCTTATTTCTTACCTGGTTTCCCTTTCCTATGAGACAGCCTAATACATTTTGGTGTGTGAGGCAGAAAACCCCACTGATGTCCCACTGATTAAACAATGAGGACAATACGTTGGCTCACCCTGCCTGAACACTACCACCAATAAAAGTTAGATGGTTATTTTTTCAAGAATTACTTGTTGAACAACTAATTGTTCAGAATATCAGCATGTGCAACCTTCCTGAGGCTAAGGTACTGAAATGGACTCTCTTTGTGGCTTCTCTGAATGGTTATTCTATAGCTTCAGTAGATGAATGCAGTAGTCCATCTCTGATAAAGAACACTTTTACCCTTGCAGTATCTTAGAGGAGGCAGTGTACTTCAGTGACACTGCACAGGCTTTCCATGTAGAAGACCCCAGTTTTAACAGGTGATGAGAAAGCCCTTTGCTTGACCTTCCAGAAAGCTGCACCCAGTTGCAGTAGGAAGAACTGGGTCACACAAATATTCATATTGGTATGAAGCAGCTTCCCATGCTGCTCTAATATTTGCAGGTAATTAATAAATTGTTTATCATATTTGTGTCCCAGTCTTCCACTAAGGAGTTCAAAATGGTTTACATGGTTCTTTCCTGCCTACTTATCTTCAGAACAACCCTCTGAATGAGGTTTGGCTTTGAGGTAGGAACTAGCTCAAAATTACCCTGGGAACTTTGTGTTCAGTGAAAATTTGAATCCAGGTCTTCAGTTTCAGTCCCATGTAGTTAAAATGATATGTCCTTCCTTATATGCTCTCAGTTTTTAAGGTTGATCAAGATGCTTATTTAGGTTATTATCTGTACACTCTTAAGACAGCAAGGGTACACAGAAATGTCTTTTGATAACTTTTGAGCCATTCTGACTCCTAACCCCATGATGATTCACTGAAGCCAGACAAACTAAACATTTTAATCTAAAATGGTTCCAGGTGGTTGTGGTTAAATGAATTAGGGAGGAGTGGGGTTTTAGACTTGTTAAATAACCAGGGTTAGATTCAGATTTTGTTGTGTTTAATTGGACTGGTGTAAGTGGAATTTCCCATACCCTCCTCTCCACAGCAACTTCTCCAGCCCCTTGAAAATGCTACCCAGAAAGTGAAGGAATGTTCCTTGATGTGGTGCAGGGAAGAGGGGACACTTCAAATTAGACAGAGGCACCTTCTGGGAACAAATACTTTCAATCAATGGAATGCACTTCTTGGATTCAGCACATGGATTGCAACTCGATATTTTGTTGAGGGTTTCTTTTATTATAGACTGAAGATTTCAAAATGTGATGAGCTAGGGTGCTGGATGGAAAATGGATAGTAAGGCTGAAAAGCCAAGTTAAAAATTGCCTTCTTTCTGTGTCTGTACAACAAATTTTATCAAAAAGTAGAGATTTTAATCCAAAAGTAGATGATTTAGATCCACATCATATTTGCCTCCTTAACAAATTGTGGATCTCTATTGCCCCCTCCCCGCCACCATACTAAAGGAAGAAACTAGAGCCACAGGGGTCATGTTAGTTCTATGTGGTTTCAGGTAGACAGATGTCTTCATTTCTATTTCCATAGTTCCAATATCTCCAAATTGGCACCGTATAATGATAACCATTGACAAGCACTGGCTTATCTTCCCCAAACCACAAACTCTTTTTGTAAAGGGCAACATCACCACAAGTATTTATACAAACTGTGTGAAAGCAAAAATATAGAATCATTCTTTATGTAAGTAATACATAAGTTATCACAAACTGCGTTTACATAAAAGTGGGGGTCTAGGTAGTACAAACCTCTTCTATCTTTGTATCAGTACAGTCCCAACAGTAGCATGTTCATACAAAACTGTACAACATGCCTTTTTCTTTCAAGAAACAGGTAGTTCTGCAGTGAACCAAATTCATTTTTTTTTCTTTTCTGTTCAAGTTTCTGAACTATTCCCATATAATCTTCTAGACCGGGGTAGGCAACCTGGTGCCCACAAAAATGTTGGACAACAATTCCCACAAATGTCAGCCAACATAGCCAATGGTCAAAGATTATGGGAGCTGTAGTTCAAAACATCTGGAGTGTATTATATTGCTTTAGTTCTGTTTTAGACTTCCATAGGGCAAGAAACATTGACAGCAATACAAAGAAAGGTGAGATAAAGCAGAAGTATTAGCCTAGGACAGACTCATTTATTTTGTTTAATTTAGCTAATGGTGTTAATTAAGAATACAACATATATCTGCAGGGAACTCTTAAGTCCATCCCATTAAACCAAGAATTTGTACTGGCTACAATAGGTTCAAAATATTAGATGTGTGGTGAAATCATACACATACCTACTTTCTAAGCAGTTTCAATGGGAAATACATCCCATTGAGCTCAATGGGGCATACTCCCTGCTAAGTATCCTCAACATTGCATTCTTAGGCATCAACATACACACATGGACATACATAGTTGCATACTTATTTTCTAGTAACTCTCTAAGTAACTTTTTAATAAGTCTGATTTGCAGTTCTATACCACAATGGATTCCTAGTGTCATGCATTATATTGCTACAAAAGCACTCAGATTCCATGGTGAGCATGCGTTAGAAATCCTTAAAACAGCTGCATTCTAAGTCTGCAAACTTTCCCTGCCCCAGAAACACACACAAATCTCTGGGCATTTTGAACTGACTAGGCACTTTAATTCCATAAAAAAGACCTTGTGTTTTTACAAGAAACAGATGCTGATGGACACTTCATTGCTATAGGGATGTAACGAAACTAGTCTTGCTTAAGGAAGAGGGCACAAACTAAGAGTAGCAGCAACAACAACAATAACAACAACAAGAAAAAAGACACGAGTGAGGCAGAAAGAGGGAGGTGCATTGATTTCAGTCTGTTCAGGTCTAGCTGGAAAACACAATGCAATGAAACGCTCCCTTGGTCGGCTAGTCTCTTTAGTGCAGTTTTTCCCAGGGTTTGAAGTGGAGTGGGGAGGAATTGTGTGAGAGAGATGAAGCAGAGAGATGAGAGGCATACCTTGGAAGGGTGTAAAGCAGTACCTTTCTTCTGGAAAGGGGGTGGGTAGACTTTTGTGTCAGTGCATCTAACATTCAAGGTGGAGCTACAGGTTACAACTCAGCAGAGAATAAGCAGAGAAAAGCCCACCTCCCATCCATAGTATATGCACCTTTTTCAACATCCAATATTTTGCAAGCAAATTCAAATTGGTCTAGTTTGTTAAGAGTCCTATCACTTGTGATCATGTATATGTGATCATGTATATGCGATCATGTATATGCAGGACTATATCTACTGAATATACATCTGTTAGATCTAATTTCTGTTCCATAAAATAAATCATCATCATCCAATTTCTGTACATGACTGCAGAGACAACACTGCATAGAAAACAACTGGCATGTGTGATGGTATTATGAAAATAATAAACTTGGACAGATTTATGGAGAAGGAGGCTATCAATTTAAGGTGCTGGTATTGACCTATAAAGCTCTAAACGGCTTGGGACCTGGATACCTAAAGGAATGTCTTTTTCCCTACATGCCACCCACCCCTTAAGATCAGCAGCAGGGGCCCTGCTCTGGGAACCTTCCTTGAAGGAGGTTAGGAAAGAACATACTTAGAGGGTCTTCTCTGCGGTGGCACCCCGCCTATGGAATGCACTCCCTAGAGACGTCCGCCTGGCACCAATGTTATATGCTTTTCAGTGCTAGGTCAAGACCTTTTTATTTTTCCGTAATTTTAATGTTTAATGTTTTAACTATGTTTTATGCTCAGTTGTGGATTATTTTGTATTATTTGGGTTTATATGTATTTATTGGATTTTGACTTGCAAGATGTCCAGAGACCTGCAATGTATTGGATAGGGTAAAAATACCCAAATAAATAAATAAATGGCTACTAGCATTGCTGTCTATGTGCTAACTCCATTGTCAGAGGTGGCACACTTGCATATACCAGTTGCTGAGGTGCTTGGGTAGGTGGCAGTCTTGTACCCATCTCTGCTTGAGAGATCCTGTAGAAAGCTGGTTTGCTACCATATGAACACAGTACTGGACTGAATGTACCATTGATCTGATCCAGTGTGGCTTATATTTTATGAAAAATTATACCGAGACTTTCTGGCTTTTTTAAAAAAATCATTATTTCCTTGAGGTTGTGCTTCCGTCTCCAGATTCACAAATCTCCTTTTATTGTTGTTATAATGGCAAGGAACACAGTTATCACTGCTACAGTAAATGTTGCTTCCCTTTCCTTTACCCTGGTCTGCACATGATGTTAACATGCTAGACTTGTACCAGCACTAATATGGCGTAATAGGGAATATGCAGCTTTAACTTATCTGGAAAAGAGTCATACTCAGCAAGGGGTTTCTCTAGTGGTTTCAGGAAAACCAAGTCTGCGAAATTATGTTCCAACAATTCCTGAAGCTTCTCTATGTTTGATGCTCTGTTAAGGTATGAAACTTACTTCTCTCACAATTTTGCTTTGTCTTTCAATTTTAAATCTCTCTACTTTCCTCCCCCTATTTCTTCCATACCTCCATGGCCCCTTTTTTCTCATTCCCTAGCATTTGTTGAGGAGATGGCCATTCTACTATCTTCATTTAAATCTTCCACATATCTTCCTGATTCTCTTCCTTCCTGAATCCTGGCTATTTTGGCTATTCTTACCTCTCTCTTTACACCAAATCAGTAATTTCTCTGACATTCTCCACATTGTGTTAAAATGTATTGTGTAGTCCATTCTCAGAGAAACTTCTCTTGAAGTTTACTCTCTAACTACTGGCTAATCTCATTATTTGCCTTTAAGCTCATGAAGCATACTGTTCATTCCTCCAATCTTGACCTTCTCTGTTCTAATTCTTGGCTAGAGTTAGCTTGCTCTAGGAAAATATAGCTTGAAGTTCTTTCGATTCCAATCCTATCCCACTACTATCATTTAATATTTATTCAGCACTAACTGGATGAGGTCACTTAACGGGAAACCTTTGCATTCAAAGTATACTTGCATAGGATGAAAGGATGTCATAGGATTGTCACAGGATGAAAACCTATGGCCTCTTGATGTTGTTGGAACTGCAGGATTAGTCACAGACCTAACTCCAAATTTGGAGGCTCACGTGCATCTAAGGTGGAGGATGCTGGATTGTGCCCTTTACTATTGTTGCAAATGTTGTACTTTTCTTAGCATTATTTATTTATCCTGAAGGCATGACAAAGGTATCAAAAATAAATGAAACAAATGTTATGGGCACTAGAATTCTTAACCATATCTATAGATAGCTACAGATATAGATATGTCAGATCATGAATTAAGGTGGGATCAAAAAGAGTGAACAAATGTGTCCAGTCATCAATAGAACTAATATTAGAGTCATGTTGGACTCCATGTAAGAACCCTGGCATGTTACAGAGATTCATGAAGAGATAATGGCATAAGCCAATTTACTTTTGAAATCAGAGGAGGAGAATTGAATGGGGAGCACAAGCAACCAACACTTCCCCATAGCTTTATCTATGTTTCAGTTCTAGTAGCGAGAGTTAAGGTAGTCAAGGGTGGGCTAGGAAAGGAAGCCTCATCAACCTCTTCCAGAATTTATAAGCTGACATGCTGCACACACGTGTGTGTCTAAAAATTGTGTGAGCTGCCCACCCGTACACTGAACACCAGACGTTAAAGCCATCAGGAATGTTTACAGTACTCTCCATCCCCAAGGAAAACATTCTCCATTTAGGGATGGGGCTTCTTGTCTGTCTAAACAAACAAACACAAAAATAGCTTGCTTTTTCCATGGGAGATTTGATGTGTTACATGCCATGACTATAAAAAATCTGTGTGCGTTTCCTATAAACAGATTGTATCAGATTTCATATGGATGAATTTTGAAAAATCAATGATCATTTCACAGTAGACTGTTCAAAGTACCATGAAGTTTATATGACCTGTCATAGACAAGAAATGCTGATTATTGCACTAAGCCCTATCCTGCCTCACCCCCTCAGTCCTAAAATTATAAAATGTCTAGGACAAGATTGTTTTCTACTTAAAAAAAAAACTTTGTGAAAGTAACATGATTCTCTTTCTTGCCACCTGACGCATGTTTGTGGATTGTACATTGTGTTGTAATTTTAATAATATATCCCACAGTGCTTTAAAAAGCACCAGTAAGGTTTAACAACTGGACACTTTCTTCAGTATTATGCATCTATTTTTTCAGATGTACTAAATTTCCTTATGATTGAAATTATTTTGTTTCTATTCTTGTAAACATTTTCAAAACCCTAACAAAGTTAAAATTAACATTAAAATGAGAATATTCACTTTGAAAAATATTCGCATTGTGAACTGCCCAGAAAGTTTTGACTATTAGGTATCTGTGTATGTGTATAAAATCTTCCATTACAGAATTAGGGCTCAAATTAACATGTGGATAGAGTAGAATAAACTTTTGAACATAGATTCATATATTGTAAAAAATGATAAGGCTGAAATCTTGTACGCATTTACTTGGAGTAAGTGTAATCTGATTAGACACACACAAAATTATACTGTCAGAATCTCTTCTGCTTTCATCCTAACACTTTTTTTTCCTTTTAAATGGAAGAAGGTTTCCTGGGGAAAGAAAACTAGGTGACAGCCACCTTGATCAATGAAGGTGATCTTGGAGAATACACCGAACCATACTGAACTATTCATTCTTGGGAATGTACAGAAAAAGGTAGCCCCTGGCACTTAAACAATTCCTGTTTCTTAATATAGGCATTTGAAGATCTTTCAGGCAACAAACAATTTTTTTATATATATATAATTCTACATTTGAAAAAGCATCCAACAAAAGTAAATCACGAGTAGCAGTGAAAGGGGTGATAGCTCTTGAAGAAAATATATCACTATATGGGCTGCTTCTTTGATTTTGCAATAAATAAGAGGCACCCTCAAACAGTCTTTCTATGAAGTTCTAATTGTTCATGACACAAGCTTTCGGCAACCCACAAAAAACAATAACAACCCCATCACAAAACACCAAAGAAAAACCCCATAAAGAATGTTTTACTGAAATGGGCCCCAATTCTGCTACCAAAGTGGTAGATGGGATTTCTGCTATTGATTTCTAGAAAAGCAAGGTCAGGCTTCAAGTGTGAAAGGAGAGAAAAAACCCTTCTTCTAAAATAAATATCTTTGTAAGAGCCCACTAAAAAGACCCAGGATTCAAACACATTCCTTCTGGAGATCAAGGATGTCCGGCCTTTGAAGCCTGAAGGGTTGGGGCGTTTCGCAGTCTGTGTGGCAGTCACAGTGTGGCATTAGAAATTGTGCATTTGGAATTGTAAAGCATTTTAAATGGAATCTTTCAGAATTCCACAGCTGGCTGGTGAGTGACAGCCTGATATAGCCTGGGGCAGGGAGAGAGATGACATTGTTTGGATTAAAGTTAAAATGATCTCCTTGTGAAGAGATGCTTAAGAACATTTTGGTAAAAAGAGATAATAAAATAGAATGCAATATATTGACTGAATTCAGGTTTGCAACATAGTTAGGAAACTTTGCCCACAAATAAAAAGCTAGAATACTTGCATTTATGCCAATTTAATACCATTCAGCAGTTTTCAGTGCGATTCTGAGCATGTTTAATGAGAACTGTGATTGTATTCTATAAGATTACTCCCAAGTAAGTGTGCATAGGATTACAGTCTTAGCTAAATGCTGTACACACTTACCTGGGAGTATAGACCATTGAATTCAGTGAGACTTACTTAGTAAATTTGTAAAGGGTTGTGGTGTTCTAGCACTAACCTAAAATGTTTAGTCAGAAATAAGTCCCATTCACTTCAGTGGTACATGCTCCCAGATAAGTATGGCTAGGATTGCAATCTTAGCTTTTTTTGTTACATTGTTTAAATTGACATATGAACCAAAGCCAGGTATGCTTCCATATGAGGTTTTTATTATGCCATTGCTATTGTCTTTCTATTATCATTCAGACGAAAGGGGGGGAGAAGCTATTCAGACAAAGGGGGGGGGGAAGCTGGAAGGTCTGTAAGCATGCAAAGTCACTCGTATGAATAAAATTTTGTATGCTTTATTCTACTTCCCCATTGCTAGAACTATTAGCAAGGGAAAATCTGTGTAACTGGGAGACATTGCATACTGGGATGAGAAGGACTGTACCATATCTTGGTTCGACAATTTAACACAGACTCTTGTAGGGGCATTCTCAGAGGGTGACAATATAAAATGGCAATATTTTTTGATCCAAATTCTGTTGTTGCATTAATATTTAAATTATAGAGGTGGCATTTTTGACAGATGCTCAGAGCTCTATTTTAAGTCTTAAAATAATTATGTGCAGTGTAAGTGACTTTAACAGAGCTTTATCCTACTCTATTAAAGTCACTCACTACCAAGTAGTTAGTTATTCAACACCTCACAGGACAGAGCCCAACAGACTTTTTTGTTTGTTTTCAGTAACAACAAATAACACTTTCCAATAAATGTCATACATGCAGAAGAGCTTTTTGCGCTGATTTGTCTTCGGCTGCTTCTGTGGAGAAGTAAAACCCATGAAGCATGATTTGGAGAAGACTGCACCCCAAATTCAATGAAACCCTTTTTATCCCCCTTAATCCCTTGATAATTTTTTGTGCTTCTCTTGTAGAAAAGCAATTTTGCTAATCACCTTTGTGCCGATGCCTGCATTCCTGACAATAGCGTGAACAACTTCCATCAAGTCTTTGATGTGGGAAAGACACACACACACACACACACAGTTGCACACACGTGCGCGCGCACACACGCATGCACACATAATCTGAAAACAATTCCATTCCTTGCTCCTCAATGGAGAGCACTCTGCTTTAATAGAGAGCTGATTCTGTGGAAGTTTTCTAATCCTTTCTGCCAAAGAAGAGAGAGACTCAGCCAGGTAGCCCACCTTATTCAGGAGTTAAAATAACATGGTTTTGCTCTCAGAGAAAATCAAAACAACTCAAGATCAAAACCAAATTTCCCCAACCCTAACGGGACAGCCTCTCTACTCAGATAACTCTTGATCTAAGTGTGTAACAAGTAACTGGCTTTAATCCCTCAAAGTGATGGCGTTACAGATAAGTACCTTGCTAGTATCAGAGGTGTCTTGAATTTCAGAAATACACAAAAGTGTTAGCTGGAAAGAAAAACAAAACAGACAAATCTCATCCACATGACCTATGTCTTTTGCTGAAAAGGTACAAAGCTCAAGCAGCATAAAGAGGAAGCCTTTGAAAGAGGAGTGCAAATAAATGAATGAAGAGGTAGTTTTTTGATACTGTGGCTATTGACTTTTGGTTAGGTTAAAAGTTTTGCAAACTACTTTGGGTTGGAATGGGCGGTCTGAACAATATTCTAGAAAGACAAGGCCACATGGACACATCTAAAGTCAAGGAAAATAAGTACCTACTTGGAACACAAATGAGATTACACTTCCTGGTAAACTAAAACTTGGGCTTACCCATCCTATTTGGTTTGGGAAAAAGACTCAGAAACACAAGAGCAAAATCAAAAACTGGTTGTCTGGAAATATAAAAAGTTGCCTTTCCCTATTTATTGCTGCCAGTTTCTATATTTGCAATCTGAGGATCAGTTCTGTCAATGTGAAATAAATGAAGACTTGTGCTTAGCAAGAATTTGATGGGATGTTTGTGTGTGAAAACTGGATGGATTTTTCTGGTTTGGCCCCTTGGCTTTTGTTTCATTTCCCTGCCCCCTGCTGGCATTTACTCAATCTGTAGTGCCTTCAGCTGGTATGGGGATTGGTTTTTTTAAAATGTCAGCAACAGGCACAATTTGGGAGGGGGGATCCCTTGAAATCTGTCATTATTTTTAGTAAACACTTTAGTTGGTGATCTTGTGTATCTATGACTACATGACCACCTGTGTATTATGTACAACTGCAGAGGCAATATTCTCCCTTTGTAAATGACCTTGTCAATTTCATCACTCCACATACTACTAGGTTTAGCCCAGCAGAGGCATATTTCGTACTTGTCAAAGAACTTGTTAATTGCCTTCCTGCCCCACTTGGAAGTAGAGGATGAAAATGACAAATTCTCTCCTAAGCAGGAAATATGTCAGACATGGGAATCATATGCATTAATTGAAGTTGTCATATCAGAATTAAAATAGTTGTTGTTTCTATTTCTTGTATGTGGTTTTTTAAATTGACATTTAGTACAACAACAGGAGATGGGAGCCATGTTTTGTCCCATTTCAAAACCTGACCATGATTGTAGCTCAGTTACTTTCTCCCACAGAATCCAGTCTATTGACAGAAATCCAGTCTGTCATACTGATGCAGAGCAATCCTATGGCTCCTACACAGCAGTTAAAGGGCTATACATTTTTTTAATTCTCAAAGTCAAAGCCCTTCAGCTCCAGTTCTGGTGATACACACTTAGATCCCCCTCCCCACTGATCTTGGAGAAGGGGCTTAGGGGGCATTCCAGAGGACAGGGAGGGGAGGAGGCAGACCACCTCAGCCTCCCCCCCCCCCAAAGCACTGCAGTTAAATGGTTGAAATCAGTCGTGTAGCTTCTTTGCAGAGCTGAAGAAGCATGGAGGTGACCTTCACCCCTGTAGCTTTGCACAGAATGTATGTAATCCTTCAAGTTTGGAGGACTACAGACACCACCAAAGGATTGTGTCCTTAATGCTTTAATATGTCGTACTTGTTTCCAGCCTATGAACAAATACGATGGCAGCAAACATTCACTGGTCTCTTAGATTGACTTATTAAACCATATGATCATTTATGTATAAAGCTGTACAAATGCAAAGGCATATAGAGAACATCCACTTTGTTGGAGGTCCCACTTGTTCTATCTTGTTGAAGAATTATATGTATAAACTTACCTGAGATGTTTGCCGATGATTGTAATTTTTTCACTGCCATGAGTTGTTGTTTGGTTTGTTGCAATTATTTCTGGTGCTATACTCTGAAAACTTTGAAAATAATACACAAATATTAGACATTGTTGGGCTTTTTGTTTGTTTTTAAAACACCAGGCATGCTCCAACACTAAGCATGTTTAAAATAGCTCCTTGAATCACAGTCATGAAATAGAAATTAATGCAAGAAGGGTACCACTTTCTATAAAGGCAAAGAATACATGGGTCAAGTATGAAGCTCCTCCATACAGGACAAAATATAAGTTTTATCTTGAAAATAGACTTTTACATGAATAAAATAATTCCTTTTTATGGTGACATGTATAATGGTATTAAAAGTTTAATTTTATTCCTAAAGTTTGTTTTTTCTTTTGTTTTTGGAAGAGTTTCTCCTCCCCTCCCCTCCCCTCTAACTAGTAGTAAAACAGGTTTAAAACAGCAATTTTATATTATGTAAGCCATCCTGAGCACTTGTGCAGAAGGACGGGATACACATGCTTGTAATAATTAATAAATAATAAATAAATTAGTGTTGCACAGATTGTGTTTGCTTTCCTGGTGGCACCCTTAGGAACTACCCATGCCATGGTGTACCCTTATAGTCTATGGAGATAAGAGTCTGTCCACTTCACTACCTTGAGAAGACTGCTCTACAATAGTAGTTGGGGCAGTGTTATAACTCTGTTCATTGGACTATGTTCCCCTGAATTCAAGCTGTGAAGCAATGTGTTGGTTGGAGAAGTCTGTCACCTAGTTAATGAAGATGGGACGGCAGGTTCCAAAAATACTGATGCATTAAAATAATGTTATTTTAAAAAAACTTTTAAGGCATCCTTCCCCAACCTGGTGGCCTTTAGGGGCATTTGGACCCATATCTAAACCTGAACTTAATAAGCCTGAAGGAAGCCTCAAGCAGAGAGAGACTGAGGAAGCATCTCCCATGGAAACAGACAAGTTTTGCTCTAAGGAAGTGTGCCACCAGAAGGGCATGTGCTTCAAACCAAGACTGTTAGTCTGGGGATACACAGCTGGGGAGGAGTGATATGACTTTTCTTTGAACAAGAACCTCTAGGTTGGATGGGCCTTAGTGTGGTCCATGAGTAGAGAAAATGACTTCCAAATAAAAGCTGTTTGAGTTTACCTTGAGAGTCTTGTGGATATGGAGGAAATGGAAGAGGGTATGTTTAATACACCTCTCCCTGAGGATGGGTTCACAAATAGTCTTAACATTTTAATCCTATCCAAGTCTACTTGGAAGCAATATCCATTGACTACAATAGCTATTACTCCCAGGATAAATTTTGGATTTCACCCTGAAGAGAGCCAGTGTGGTGTAGTGGTTAAGAGCATGGGACTGGGACTCAGGCGATCTGGGTTCTAGTCCCCACTCAGCCATGGAGCCAACTGGGTGACTTTGGGCCAGTCACAGACTCCCAGTCCAACCTACCTCACAGGGTTGTTGTTGTGAGGATAAGATGGAGGAGATGTAAGCTGCCTTGAGCCCTTTGTAGGAAAAAGGCAGGATATAAATCGAAAAATAATAAATAAATAAATAAAGTTACAATTCCCAACCTGCTTACCTATGTGTAAGTCAATTTGAACTCAATGGAACTAATTTCTGAGTAGACCTTGTCAGATTGTGCTGCATATCTTTCTATTTTTACATCCCATGAAACAAAATTTATCTGAAAATATTGATATTAAAATATTGACATTGTTCAGTCTCTTAAGTTATCTTTCAGTGGGTATAATATAAAAGCCATTAAAAGTTAATAATCTCTTATAACTTAAAGCAGTTATTTACCATTGCTCAAAATTATCCCCAGATTTATCCCATTTCACTATGTCTAATTAGTGAAAGCAAAGGCAAAACTTATAAAGGACTGAATTATATGAACCTTATTAAACGAGCATCCCAGCTTTGCTGTTCATATAGATTACACTGGAGTCATAAACAGCACATATAATTCTAGTTATTCTTTCATACCTATGGGAACAAACTTTTTAAACATTTTTTTCTTGCAAACACAGGTCCACAGCACAAGCCTACACTCATCTACTCTGAACTGAGATTCATAGTGCAATGGGCCTTATACCCATGTAAGTATATATAGGATTACAGCTACATTGTCTGCCAACGTGTGGGCAAATCACAATGTAAGCTACTGTAAATGTCTATTATAGAACTATGAATAACTTTAGCTATCATGTGATCAATGAGAGCAAGATGAAGGCTGCTCATCCTCAAAGAATATCTATAAGCCAGTTTCCAACATCTCATCATATGTTAGAACAGAACCCCTCTTGCAATTAGAGACAGATCTTTGGTTCTAGTTTACTAAAGGTGTGGTCACAATAGTTCATGTTTTCATCATGAAAGTTACTGCCTTTCTGACTTTTAAGAATTAATTAAGTTACATGAGTGTGGGACTCAGGAACCACAGTCACTCAGCCTCTTTTGGGCCCTGTTTATTTTGGTATGTGAAACTCTAACCACTTAATTAATGTATTTAAAGCTTTTGTATTCTGCCCTTCACAATGTCTCAGGGTGGTGAGACATTTATTTGTAAGAAAAAAACACAATAGTTACCAAATAGTTTATTATTGTTAGACAGCATAATATGACAATATACAAGCTTAGAAAGGTAGGTTTGCATAACAAATAATGACAAACATAAAATATTACAGTGCTGATGCAAATTGTGTATAGAAATAATCAGATACTCCAAAGTACATTGTAGTCTCATATTTCTATATGTAGGAAAACCATTCAGAATCTTCAACTCTATCATGAATTGTTCTCGTATCCAAAATTTTTTCAATCAGAATTGGCTGAACTTGTTGAATTTCATTGTTCAGATTCCAGGATGTCTTCAGATGTGTTCAGTACCTAACATTTTAATTTTCTTAAAGATGGTGGACTCTGTTTTGTTTTGTTTGTTTCCTTCTAAACTTGCTTTGATTAGCCTTGTTTTCTACGCTTCCTTATTAGGAACATCCTTTTGAGAGCTTTCCCCTTTTGAAGAGACAGCAGCATCCATTTTCTAACCAGTTTCAAAAGGATGTATTTACATTATACAGTATGACACCTATACACCTGGGGGGATGGGTTTCAAGCTCCCCAGCAGATGCCTGAAACTGGGATACTAGCAAACACTGTATACTGTACAGTCAGCCCTCTATTGGGGTGTTGGGGTGCAGGATGCCCATAAAAGTAGAAAAATGATAAACTCTGTTTGGGGATGACATACTCTTTGTTTTGGTACTAGCCAGCCTCGCTCACATGTGTTGTCTCTCAATGGGTATGAAGAATCTAGAGCTATTACTGGTTTTTTCCCTAGAGATATTTGTGGTATTTCCACTTTCATCGGTGTCCTGTGCCCCTAAGCCCAATGAATGTGGAGGGCTGCCATCAACCACAGTTAAGTGAAACTGTGGTAACTGAGACAGCAGATATGGGGGTTCTTTCACAGTAGTAATATAGAATGTTAAATGTTATGCAGCAAGATTTGTACTCTTGATCAAATACTTAAGACTATCAGCATCAGTAATGATATTCGAGTGTCTATCCCTTCAGTTTGTTTGCCAGAGTACACTGTATGCTAGAGGAAAATGGTAGCATCCCTCTCAGTACCAAAAGTCAAGGTTTTATCATCTCAAAGAGCTGCAAGTAGTTTGATTTAATCAGTTCAAAGTACCTTCCTGAGGGGAAAAAACCACATTATTTTCAAGAAACTGTAGAAACAGCTTGTGGAATTTGAACCCATTAGAACATGGAAGTCAGGTATGTTGAAAGAAGCCAACATTCTGATTTCAGCAATAGTCTTCCTTATGCTGATATATCTGTTGAACTACTGGAATAAATGAGTGTTTCTAGGTGTATCAAGATGAGTTCGTCTATATACATTGATAATATTCAATAAATGTATCTATAAATAAATGTGTCTTAGTAGTTATAAAAGTTCCCCTATAGGTTCCAGTGGTTGATTGTACTTAGCATGCTTAACATTGATGAAGCTGGATCCTAGAAGAATCAAGCGTACAAGTCAACATGGCTGTGGCTGTTATCCAGGAAGTTCTAAAATGGCTTCTCTGGTGCCATTTTTTGATCATCCGTCCTACAACTGCCAGCATTCCCTGCAATTCCCAGGAAAGCTGGCCAGAGAATGCTAGTAGTTGTGTGTGTGTGTGTTGGGGGGAGGGTTGGTTTAAAGAGGTGCATATCTGGGCCCAACGTACCTGAAATTTACATGAAATAGAGGAATGCAAGATACTGGGAAGAAAGGCTATATTCCCCAGTTAGCCATACTGGGGACTGAAGGACTTCCTTGGTCGAATTGGATTTCAGGAGAGATGGTGCGGCACAGTGGTTAGGACTGCCAGACTGGGGCTCAGAAGATCTGGGTTCTAGCCCCCCCTGGCCCCCAGCCATGAAACTCTACCTTTGGGCCAGTCACTACTCAGCCCAGCCTACCTCAAAGGGCTGTGGTTGTGGGGATAAAATGGAACTGTTCCTCTTAAGTGGAAAGAAGGCAAGACATAAATGCAACATATTAATTCCCATCGGTTCAGTACTGCAGCTATAAATCTGAAGGAGTGTCTCCCCTATGTGCCTGCCCATCCCTAAAGATCTGGGTCGGAAGTCCTCCTTCAGGGGCCCTCTTTGAAGGGGATTAGGAGAGTGGCTACCCAGAGAAGGGCCTTCTCTGTGGTGGCACCCTGGTTATGAAACAAGCTTCCCAGAGAGGTTCTCTCTTTATCCTTTTGATGCCAGGCCAACCCCTTTTTATTTTCCCAAAATTTTAAGGTTTAATTGTTATTTTAATTGGAATTTTATAGAATGATGTGACACTGTGCTTTATTTATTGTAAGACTGTCTTGAAACTTTTGTAATAAGACGGTATAGAAAAGCAATAAATAAATAAATAGATAGATAGATAGATAGATGTGGAATAAATGAGGTATGCCTTGCTTACTTCATTCCTGCTTTGCTATCCCTTCAGGAAATGATCCTGGTCACCCAAGTGCTTATCAAACACTATTAGTATTTCCATTAATATCAGTGCACTGGTCCCATGTAACTACACCCATAGAAATTCTCACTATCTTAAGGGTAGTTCCATCATTTTTATTTCAACAATTAACTGTTAATTGTTTTGGCTACTAGTTACAGGATGAAACATGCAATCTCTTCATCTGCAATCTCTTCTATTTGCTTTCAATCACTTCCAATGCCACTGAGTCATCAAGAATTGACACAACAATTATGTACCAAGAAGGAATTCTTTTAAATATGAGTAGTCACATGGACAGGTAGTGTCTTTTTCATGCTGATTTACTGAAATTTCTGCTATCACGACAGCTTGTATCCAAGATTCAATGGAACTTATGTAGAAGCTTTAACAGCAGCATAACAGACTTGAAGGCACCCATTGGTAACCTGACCGTGTTGTATCTGGCTCCTGTTGACCTAATCAAAACTATTTTGGAATAAAATGAATGGTCACTGCTTGTATTTATTCCAGCTAAGCTCATTTTTGAGGAACATGTGCAGATGAACATGAGCTATATCAGGCAAGTATTCATAATGTATTTTACATGTATTTACTGTGATTATTTTCTTGTTCAATATTATCTATGAATGGTATGGTTTAGTTTGATGATCTTCAAAATCCTCTCTACATCTACATTACTCAGTCACTGCATTTGCTTGCAGGATTCTTCAGGATTTACACCAATTGACTGGACAATATTTCCACAGCCACACCTACCTTCCATTATATATAATTGCCTATTTCCCCAAAATTTATGTGCTATTATATGCTTAATTTGGCATGTAAACCTATGTTGTATGTGACTTTTATGTTACTCTTTATTAATGAACATCGTATAATCATTGTGTTCAGGACTGTGTCCAGTTCTGGGTACCTACATTTTAAAAAGACGCAGAAAAATCTAGAAAGGGGACAAAGGAGGACTACAAGGATGATTCAGGGACTGGAGGTACAGCCCTATGAGGAAAGATTGAGAGAACTGGGCATGCTCAGCCTCAAGAGAAGACTGAGGGGTGATATGATAGTACTCTACAAGTACCTGAAAGGCAGTCATAAAGAGGAAGGACAAGATCTCTTCCAGAATAGTGAACTTAAAAGAAACCAGTTTTAGACTAGCCACCACAAGAATATCCTCACTGTTTGACAATGGAACATTTACCTGGGGAAGATGTGCGCTCTCCCTTGCTGGAGATATTCAAAAAGTGTATGTGCAGCCATCTGACTAGGATGTTTTAATTTAAGTGTCCTGCAATAGAATGGAGTTGGACCTGATGGCCTTCTTGACCCCTTCCAACTCAACTAGTCCATGATTTGAGGTCCTCTCAGATTTCTATAAGAAGGTAAAAGCATTTCTCACCAACAACTGTCCTTGCAATGAATGAAACTCTTTTCTCATACCTCTCTGCAGCACTTGTTGAAATTGCAGTTGTTACTATGCTCATTGATGTGACCTATGAAAACACTATGGTAGCAATTTACCGTTCTTACAAATGCATTTTCTTTTACATAATGAATATTTTGCTGCCCTATCCAAGTTACTGGGGTTTTTTTAATCACATATTAAACTACCCAATAACTAAATTTATAATGATATTGTCCTCCAAAGTTTTCTTAGCTCAGTCCTCTGCAAATTCAATTATCCTTGTTCTTTTGCTGGGAAAACTCTTGCAAATAAAACAGAATTTTCATTCGTTACTCTTTTGCTTTCATACACTGGAAGAGATGGTAAGTTAGCTGTTCCTATCATACTGCTCCCAAGATACTCTGGACTGCATCTTTCATCAACTCTAGCCAAAATTAGCAGTATTTATTTATTTATTTATTTATTTATTTATTTAAAGCTTTTGTATGCCGTCCTATTATACAAGATCTCAGGACGGCTTACAATATTTAAAAAACAAATAAAACAACAATTTCAATAAATAATAGAACAGAACAAAGCAATAAATCACAAAACAGAGTGACCAAATGTAAAAGCTATTAAATTTTAAAATACTGTTTAAATAAAAAGGTTTTGGCCTGGTGCCAAAAAGAACATAAACTTGGCGCCAGGTGTACCTCTCTGGGGAGTACATTCCAGAGTCTGGGCGCCACAGCAGAGAAGGCCCTACTCCGAGTTGATGACCTTTTTACCTCTCTTAGAGATGGTTCCCAGAGCAGGACTTCTCCCATAGCTCTTAAGGGGCATGAGGGCATATAAGGAAGGAGACGTTCCTTCAGGTACTTAGGGATGATGGGAACTGCAGTTCACAGAAGGCTGGAACAGTGATGCCTACATACTGGACAAACAGCATTTGGTGCACATAGCACTTTGAGATTGTAAGATTGTACAAAAATGGTAGGCAGGAGCTCTGAGGATCCATACAACTTTAAATCAATGTAATTAATGTGCTTGATATAGGTTTGCTTGATATAGGTCTACATGCTATATTTTAGGAAAATGAAAATGGTAGTATCAACATTTAGTTCAGAAGTCTCATCAGATTAAGTGGAAGGTGACATATTTCATGATTAATACTTGCCCATTACATTTGTGTTGAACCTATATGGTAGGATGCTAAAGTTTTTCCATGGTGGACAGACAATCATAATATTCAGAGACCTTGTGGGAGGCACTAATTTTTTATGATTAAGGCCTATTAATTGCCAACCTATCTGCTCTATATGAACATCTCATATGTGTGTGTGAGAAATATTATTCTTTCCTTTCTTTAATGACTCTGATTTGGCTTTTCATTAATAACTATGACTATTTGGATATAATCATATGCATGTGTAAAAGGAAAAAAAATATTACAGTATCCAACATACTAGGAATTGTGGGACACTTTCAGTTTAAGCATACATAGCACAGTGCCCTTGATTAATTAAGGTAAATTGACATGCATGAGAAAAATGTTGGGCTCCAGTTCCATACAGGTGATACTCATCATTTTTCAGCATCCTTTCTGGATATTGGTGATTTAACAGTTGGATAAACCAATTTGCTAAATAATATTGCAAAACAATGTACAATTAGGTTTGTGAAATTATACTTCCAAGCTAGGTGAGCATACAGCAATTCTTCCTCACTGTCCTAGCAGAAATGTCTGCTAATTAAGAATTATTACTTGTTATGATTGTGAGATACTGGGATGTTGTACCTCAACAGCACATTGGTGAAGATATTGGAGAGTAACTGCATCACTGAAAAAAGAACCTTAAAAGGAACCGATGATTCTAATGTAACTTCATGATATGTGTGGAATTATAGGGTATGTGTTTTACTGATTGTTTGATTCATATGTGCAGTTTAACTATGTTAGTTTGAAATAAGGGAGTGGCTTCTTTTACTTTTATTTTAAATGGCTCTCTCTTGTTCCAGTGTATCAGAATTGACAGAATACAACAATTCTTTATTTACAGAACATAAAGCTTGTCCCTTTGTTGTGGATGAGAGTTGGGTTGCCAACTTTGTGGCCTGAAGGCCTAAGCTTTTACTTGCAACAGCAAAAGTTAATATGGGATGCCAGGAAAAGCTTCAGCAGTCAAGTTCTGTCTACCCACAGCTGATAAAGACACTGAGGCTGCAATACTATACACATCCAGGAGGAAGTCCTACTCAGCTCCATGGAACTTAATTTCCAGAAGATATGTGAAGCTCTGCTGATATTGGTTTCAATTATATTGTAATTTTAATTTCTAGTGACAAGAGCTTTCACATTCTAGTTCAGCTTGTACAGCTGATCTTGAAACATCAGTCTGGCAATCCCAAGATATCTGGATGCTTTCTCTTTCTTAGGTACCTAAAAATTAAGAATAATTGGACTGCAAACCTCTGCATACTTCCCAGAAATAAGCCCCACTGAACACCTATTTCAATGGAAATAAACATTCATATAGGATTGTGCTGTAGAAATAACAAACCTAGCATTTATTTAGAATTGTTCAAGGGATGAAAGCGTGTGCATTATATTAAAAAAACAATAACAAGTGCAACCCAGTGTAAACGGCGTTTCTGGGAGACGCTTGCCTAATTCCATCTAGTGCGGTGACCTGTATGACGCCTTTTTCGTTGTCACTTGGCCCTCATGAGAGAGCAGTCGCCTTCAACTAGCCTATTACAGAATTTAAATTTTTCGGGTCGTGACTTGCTAAAATGTTTTCTCTGGAGACATACATGTGTTCGCCGTAGGAAGAACTCATTCTACTTCCTTCCCTCAACCAGCACTCCTCGCCAATTCGTGCATTAACGAGGGCCGGTCTCCCGAGGGCGGGACGCACCCATGTGACTGACCGACCAGACGGGGAGAAACGGCCGCCCCCGACTAGCGGCGGCCTACCCGGGCCCAGCAGCGGCGGCTCCGCTTTTGAGTTTGTCGCTGCCGGGCCCGGGCGGGTGAAGCCGCTACTCCATGGGGAGGCCGGGTAGCCCCCCGCAGACCGAGACCCGCTGCCCACTATGGGCGCTCCCGGAAGAACTGCTGTTGCTCATCTGCTCGTACCTGGACGCGCGGGCCTTGGGCCGCCTGGGCCAAACCTGCCGCCGCTTATGCCGCTTCACTTCCCGAGATGTACTGTGGAGGCGCCTCGCCCGTTCCTGCCTCAACGCAGGCTTCAGCGCTCTCGGCGTCGACCTGTAAGCACCTAGGCTGGGAAAGGCTGGTTGGGAAAAGACGGGGCTTCACGGCCTAGCCGGTTGCTAGGGGGCACCCCGTAACTAAGGCCACGCCTGCTCTATCAGGAGAGGAGGGACGTTGCCGAAGCGTCGGTGCTGCGGGAAGGAGAAGAGGAGCGGGAAGAATGATCGTTGCCGATTACCCAGAGGATGACTTCGCGGAGGGGCGGAGATATGTGTCGGGACTCCTAATGGATACGACACAGGCTGAGATGCAATTAGTTCAAGGGCTGACTTGTTGCCTAATTTCCTTCTCCTGCTGGGGTATATTAGCCAAGGTTTGAGCTATGCTGCTTTGTGCCTGGAATAGCCTGACATACCTGTGCCATTTCGTGTAGTCCACACAGCCTTGGACTTGATAGTTCATAAGAGGCCCAGTCTCTTTTTACTAGGGAAAATGTGATCGCTTGCCCACAGATTAAACCCGGAGGGACATTTCAGGCCACACTCATAAATGAGTGTATGTGTAATCAGCTCTCAGAACAGTGGGTCTTGTAGAACAAGATACCCCAGGTATAGCCCAGATGTTGCTAGGCTGCTTATCCTACAAAACTCTGCCAGTGTGGCCAGAAGTAAGAGTTGATGGGAGTTAAAGTCCAATAACATCTGGGGGCCACAGGTTCCCTACCCCTGCTGAATACACTTATGTAGGAGTAAGTCCTATTGAACTCAGTGGGACTTACTTCTGAGTAGACATACTGTTTCCTGCTCTCCTGTCTGTCCAGAGATGTGATAGTTTCTGAAAAATGGGATGCTTAAGGGATTTTCTTATGCCTACCAGCTGTAGCACAAGTTGTGTGGTTCCTGTCTTTCCTCATGATGAGGAATGTGCCCATATATCTGCAGAGCGAGGAGGTAAATAATGCTATACAGTGCCTGGCTTTTTCAGGGTATAGAATAGTGCATGCATTATTCACAACTACACTTCAGCCTGTCATCAGCCTGGCAGTTTCTGAACCATGGTAAATTCTGTTTAGCTGTTGGACCTGCAGTTCCAGTTCTGCACACTAAAGGCAATACATCTTGGGATGCATAGATAAGCTCTTTTGTTTTGAACTTGTAGTAGCTGGTGACTGGACAGTCCTAGGCCTAACAGTGTTGTCACATGATATCCCTTATGTGATCTCAAATAAGACACTCATGGATGTTTTTAATCTGATCCATCTTGTACTTTAATTTGATTTATCTATATGGTAAATTAACAACTGAGTTAAGGCAGGGGTGGGTTTTTGAAACAACTGAACTATATTGGATCTATATTGGAGGAGCCTATAGATCAGGGGTCTCAAACTCATGGCCCGTGGGCCAATTGCTGGGATGGGTGGGGCACGGGGGAGGGGCCCTGCGGCCTTCAAAGTGCCGGCTGTGCCCGGGCCAGCCGCGGGATGAGCGGCCCACCAGCACCGCGGTGGTGGAATACTTGATGTGGCCCAGCCTCACCCAGACTCTACTTCCAGCAGCCCCCAGGTAAGTTGAGCTTGAGACCCCTGCTATAGATGATAGGATATTGAGTATTCTGCAGCTTCTCCATCCTCCTTCCCTACCCCACTGAGCTGCACTGTTGCATGGAGTTTCTTTTGTTGATGTTGTACCTTCCTGTGTATATAGCATTACATTTGTAATTAAGTGGAAATGGGTTGGTTGTAGCACCTGGTAATGTGGTGGCCTGCTTTCTTTGATTTTTTGGTTAGATGTGTCATGAAAATGCCTCATGGGATAGGTGGATGCTAAAGCAGTAGCACAACTTCTGTGTGGGTTAACACTTGGCAGCATAAGACCAGAGTTAAAGATAGTTTACGTTGACTGAAACTCCATAAGGCCAGGAACTTGTGCGTTGTGATCAAAGTGCAGTGTCAGATATTGTGCTTTTCTTACAGTGTATCATCCAGGCATCTTCAGGTTCCTTTGGGTGTTCAGGAAGGGTGCTGTTGCACTCACATCCTGCTTGTGGGTTTCCTGTGAGCAGCTGGTTATCCACTGAGTGAACAGAATGCTAGACTAGATGGACATTAGGTCTGATCCAACATGGCTCTTCTTTTATTCTTAGTCTCAAGTCTAGGTTAGGACAATGGAGTGTCTAGAGTCATCAGAGATGCCCCACGTTACCCTAGCCCTCTTTTGCCAAAACGAAACCTTTGAGACTTGCCCTTTTGCTAAAATACTCCTGTGAGTTTGTTGCTTACATGAGTAACTGCCAGTGTGGATTAGATAGTGAAAGGGGCTCCCTTCCTAGTAGTAAAGCTAGATGCTTCCTAAGGTGTTACAGGAAGAGGCATCACTGCTGACCAAGGAAAAGTATGGGCATATGGAGGTAAGTTGTAAACAAACTCCATTTGTTCAAAATTTTACCAAATCAATGAAAGGCACACTTCTCAAGAAGTTAGAATAATGTATATCAGCAATTTCCATTTGAATTTGAGAGAAATACATGATATGCTGAGATGCAGCTTGGATTAAAAAGTACAGATGTCCCAGTGTATCAATTTTCAATTTGTTGTACCTTTGGTTTTACAGTTTGTACCATTGTAGATCCCATTGGGTAACTTACAGACAACAATGTTCAAGTTATTAGTGCGACATGTGTCATTTTTGTAAACAGAAGAACTTTGAGGCTCATAATGGTGGCAACCTTTTTGTGTCTCAGCGAAAGGGGCACACGAGTTTATTGGGGCAATTAAGTTTATTGCAGTGGTAATGAAATAAATAATAATTCATAATGAGTATAAGGAGGAGCCATAGCTCAGTGGTACAGCCCATGTCTTTTATTTAGAAGGCGCAAGGTTCAGTTCTTAGCATCCCCAGTTACAGGATCTGAGGAAATATAACTGGGAAAGAAACCTTAAAAACCTTTGACTGTTTCTGCCAGTCTGTATAGATAATACTGGACAAGGTGGGCTAAGTATGTTTCTCTGTTTACTAAAAAGGCATAACCAATTTCAGATCATTTAACCATGATCTGGTTAAATATCAAGAGTACCTGCTTCTTCATAATGTTACCTGATGTGTCCCTTAACTGTAGATAAGTGGGGGAGGAAGTGGCCTATCTTTGAGTTCCTAACCATATTATAACTTTATAAAGTATTTCAGTATTTATCAATTACAGTATTTTCCCTTAAGTGTGAGTTAAGAGCCACTAAGGGCACAATCTTATTTATGTTTAGACAGAAAAAACTCCTTCAGCTCCCACATTCCCCACCCAGCAGGATTTTTTTCTGTGTAAACATGCACAGGGTTGCTACCTGAACCATTATTTAACCTGAAATAGGCCTTACTGGGTTTAAGTAATATTATTTAGACTTCATTATTGAAAAAAGTAATTTGGGTGGCCCTGAACAGTATGAAATTAGCTTAAAAACTTACCATATTTTTTGCTCTATAAGACGCACTTTTTTCCCCCTCAAAAGTAAGGGGAAATGTCTGTGCATCTTATAGAGCGAATATGTGTGTGCAGTAAGCCTGTCAGATGTGCAGCCCATGGGGAAGTGATGGGGAATGTGCCTGTAATTATGTGCCCATTTGATTCAGAATGTTTTTTTCTTGTTTTCCTCCTCTAAAAACTAGATGCGTCTTATGGCCAGGCGCGTCTTATAGAGCGAAAAATACGGCAGTTACTCATTCCAAAATCTCCTATTGTTCTAATTTGTTTAAAATGCTCTTGAATGGAACACCAAGGAGAATCACCAAGCTCAAGTGTTGTGGAAGGTAGTAAAGACAGGAAATTCCCTTTACATGTGTGTCTTGGGCAATAGTTGCATTGAAATACGCATGAGTGCCGGCTGTAGGATTTTTGTACCTTTCAACATATGGGATCTGCTTTCTGTGCTATATTGCGTTTCCTTCTGAGGAAAGGAGTTTTTGTATTTTTCACTAAGAATAAGCTCTACGCTGGATGCAGGAGGGATCATATGTACAGCACAAGTGCAGTAGTTGGCGGGGCTGCTGCTCTTACTTCCACAGTGATAGGCAGGGCAATAAGCTAACATTTTAATAAGCTGAGGGGAATGAACCAGTGTTGAAGAAGGGTTATATAAATTTCTGAATTGAATTTAAATATTCATAAAATTTACTTGAAGAGTCTCTTTGATTGCGTTTTCATTGTATAGTCTCTTCTTGTATCTGATATTATGATGGTGGCCCTCAGTGGACACAACAATAAGCAAGAGTTCCAGAGAATCCTGTCTTACCATGTTGTCCAAGCCAGGTCATTGTGAATGGTGGTGGGAAGATGGTTAGGTGGTTAGATGTTGCTACCTCCTGAAGTTGTTTTTGATAAGAACTGAGTGGCATCATGATGTTTCATAGGCTTGAGTGAGTGATTGGTAATAATATCACTTTTTAAACTGACACAAATCACTTGCTGACGTGACTTTGAATAAGGTAACTGCTTCCCTACTGCTAATAGGTACCCGTGCAATCTTTCTAAGACTTGATCAATACATATTAGAGAAGCTTCGAGGGTGATTCCAACAAGAATACAACACATAAACTACATGTGTATAAAACCATAGCTGAGCTTTTCAGTAACAGTCTAGTTCAGAATGCTACAACCAGGCTATTGGCCAGGACTGTTTGTAGGAAACATTTCACTGGCTACTGGTTTGCATTGGACCACAGTTCAAAGTGCAGATCTACTACAAGAGTTGAGGCCAACTTACCTAAAAGGCTACATTCTGCAGCATGAGGAGCCCCAGGTTTTAGGACCTTTGGGAGTGGCCCTTCTTTTTATCTGTAATTGTTTGCTGAAATAGCTCCGTATCCCTTTCTTTAATGAGCTTTTTATCAGTGGGCAAGAGTATTTTTATTTACTGTAGGCAGAGCTTTGGCCTCCTAAACTGACTGTTGTGGCCAGTGTAAATGTTGCAAAAGCATTTACAGTCAATAAGACTGAATGTTACATTAAGTTAGTCACGAAGTTGTGTCCAACCCATCACGACCCCATGGACAACATTACTCCAGGCTCTCCTGTTCTCCACCATCCCCCAGAGTTCACCTAAGCTCACACTGACTACTTCAGTGACTCCATCTAGCCACCTCATCCTCTGCTGTCCCCTTCTTTTGCCATCAATTGTTTGACAGCATTAGGGCCTTTTCTAGTGAGACCTTCCTTCTCATTAGGTGGCCAAAGTATTTGAGTTTCATCTTCAGGATCTGGCCTTCTAATGAACGGTCAGGGTTGATCTCCTGTAAGACTGACTGGTTTGATTTCCTTGCAGTCCAAGGGACTCACAGAAGTCTTCTCCAGCACCACAATTCAAAGACCTCAATTCTTCAGTGCTCAGCCTTCCTTATGGTCCAATAAGACTGAAAGGACTGCCTAAATAAGTTTTATATTGATCTCAGAAGGCTAAGAAAAGTAGACACAGTTGGATCTTTTTGTGGGGGTGGCAGGCAGTCTAGCTACAAGGATGCAAATAATGTTAGAATTCTGGCTCAGACATCAACATGTGTCTGGGAATTTCCATCTTTGTAGGGATTATTGATACTTTTAATTTGTGTGGAATTGGTATATGTAATATTCCTAGAGTGGCATTTGGTTCTTTATGATTATACATTGGAAGCTGTTTCTTTTTATATTAAAGGTCTGTTATTTTCTCTTCTGGTATCATTTTACCCTATTAATCCCTAGGATACTGCCATGGAATGAACTGCTGGATGGTGCAGAGCTGTCTATTGCAGGTAGGGTAGGTTGATTAATCAGTTATGTCTTCAACATGATCTAGCATGGATCATAGGCTCTGAGAAGCCGGGTAGGAATCTGTTAATGTCTGCACCAGTTTTTAAACTACTTGGTATATACAGGATTTGCAGTATTTGACTTGGAGCATTTTGCAAGGCTAAGGTTCACAATTGTATTGTATTCAGAAGCTTGCAAAAGATTGTGTTCAGTGGTTTCTGGGAGCAGATAAAAACAAATTTTAACTTCCTTTCAAAGGGAGGAAAAGGAGAGGGAATGAGATTGATCACCTGTGGAAGCAGGAAATGGTCAGGAAGTGAAAATATAGCTTGTCCAAATGTACATTGTAGTCAGAAGACATCTTACTTCACAATACATGGCAGGGGTGGCCACACCAGGACTCACGAGCTGCTATTTTGTGGCTCGCCACTTGTCGCCTGCAGTCACCCACCTGCTGCTTGCTGATGGCTGGTGCCACCTGCACGTGCATGCTTGCTGCCCACCGCTGCCTGCAAGCACTTGCTTGCAATTCTCAGACATATGACATATACCGTATGTGTCTTTTCTGTTTAGTGCCCTGGATGTATGACTCATTTATGTGTACACATGGAAGCATGTAAGTGCAGCTTTAATTTATTTGAGAAGGTAAGGAAGTATATTGCCCTTCAATAAGAAGAAGCTTTCTTCAGATCTTTCAAAGCAATGCATCTTAAGTTTTTCTTGGTGTTGTCCGAAGTGGTAAGTCGGCTTCCATGAAGGCCAAAGCATACTTTGCCATTTGAGTTTTATGATCAAGAGTCTGGTAGTTAACTTGGACTCTGTTTATTCATTGTAAATTTTCTTGTTTGCTCCTGATCCCAGTTCTCCCTTTTCAAAGAGCCTATTTGAAAATAAAATGGCAAACCATGTACTGCATAAAATAGTTGAAAGCTATTTCCACCCTGAAGGCAGTCTAGGAATTTCTTCCCTCCCACTCTTTTCTCTGTCTCAGAAATGCTGAAACTAAAGTGAATAGAAAATGTTGGGTATTCAGTTTCTTAAGCAATAGCATTAAGACCATTGGGCATTTTACAAACCTGAGCAGACACTTGTCTGGTTGCATGTGGTGAGTAAGAACTAACTCCAAGTAATCAGAAGGGGAAGCTTTGCAAAAGTAAATTCCTTCTCCTGCTCCTCTTTGTAGGCCACAACTAATTTACCTAGGTATAAGTAACAACTTGGAGAGGAAAAATCTTTTCCCCCCTGGGCTAGAGAAGTTAAAAATTTAGTTAAAATATATTGGAGAATGAAGATAAACCTTTTATCAGTGGAAGGGAAAAGGCCAGTTGGAACTGTTGAGGGCAGAATCTCTTTGCTGGGGGGAGGAAATGCAACAAGTAAGCATTTGGAAAGAAATGTAAGACTTTCACAATGCAGCTACATTGTTGCCTCATACCTTGAACTTTATTCCTTTCAAGAGACAGTTTGGACTCTGAATAGTTCAAAGCAAATTTCCCCATTAGAAAAAATGGAAAGTGAATTAATCTGTTCCCAGACCCTAAACGATACTCATTTTGGTAAACTTAAATAACAAATATGGCCTCCTGAAACGAATTAAGTTTGAGGTTATAAACGAGGTGTGATTAAGAAATATGGTGAATGTTTAATAATAAAAAATCTATATATTACAATAAAAGACACATTGTCATTAATTCCCCTCAAAATACTTGCTCTCATTTTGAACACACTTACTTCAGCGCTGTCCTGACTGCCTCAATGTCCCGAATTGATTCAAGATGAATCGATTCAAGTCAAGACAGGACAAATTGATTCAAGATGAATCGGTTCAGGACACTGAGGCTCTTTTTTTTTTGAATTGGGCACACAACCAGTGATGTTTTTGCTGCAACTGCATTTTTTCACTTCACTTGCAGATCGAACTTAGAAGCATTGTTCAAATTGTGGAGTGATTTTACCCTGACTCTTAACGTTTGAAGTTAGAGTTGTTCGAGCTATGAGGCAACACTGTAGATGCCCATTGAAGGAACTTTCTTTAAAGGCAACTAGAAGCTTGATTAGTGTGGGTATACCAGGTTTCCTGCGGCAGTGTGAACAACTGGTACGTGTATGTAGTGCTGGGCACCTTGATTGGCCCAGAGTTCTCAAATATGTATCTCCAAGTGTTTAATATTTGAATTATATGTTTCTCTGAAAGGATTGTGGCCTGTCTTTTCAAAATAGCATAGAAGCAATCCATAAAAGCAAACCTAACAATAAATAACAAAAAACCATTGAGAAATTGAAACACAGGAACATGATTGTCTAAGTAAAAATCCAATTTAAGTTAGACTGACTTTCCAGGCAGCAGCAACAAAACCCAGTGTACAGTGTGAAAATGGCTGAGTAAGGAAAAATGTGTTTGACCCAGGACTGAAAAGTCATATGCCAAGTGTATGGAACTAGGGAAGCTGTTCCATAGATGGAGTGCTACCACAGAAAAGGTCTGTATCTTGGTCATCACGAGCCTGGCCTTGACAGTGTGAGGGAAACCTGAATAAACATAGAAACAGAGCGAGTCAGAAGGGACCTCCTGGGCCATCTAGTCTGACCTCCAGCACCAGCCGGCTCCACTCACGACATGCCCACCATGTGCACGTCCAGCCTATCCTTGAACACCCGCACCGATGGGGCCTCAACCACCTCTCGTGGAAGCCCATTCCACACCCTCGGGGTCCTAACTGTCAGGAAATGCTTCCTGGCATCCAAATGGAACCTTGGCTCCCTGAGCTTTGCTCTGTTGGAGCACGTCCTGCCTTGCTTGATGAACCTAAGGCTTGTGCAAGTTTGAATGGCATAAGTGACTCTTGAGATACCTTGGCCCCAAGATTTGTGTATAGGTAAGTGTATAGCTGCATAATATGTGTAGGTGTCCTAATTTCAGTTCATGTGTTAAACAATCAGAAACTTTTTCCCCCTGGTGAACTTGCCAGAATGTAAGAGGCAATCCATAACTCCAACATACTATATATAAGTGAAGAGGTAGCTAGAGAAACAGCAGGTAAATCTTTTGTAGATTGCAATTTGTAGGTGCTTCAGTGACTTGATAGAAATAAAATTTCCCCTTAAAAAAGAAAAGGCATATTTGCATATGTGAAAGGCTAAGGAGTATAAAGAAGCTTTGAAATAAAATGATACAATTAATCTGAGACTTGAATGTGTTGTAGTATATAGTGAGACTTCCCTTTACAATCTGGCAGTGATCCAGATAAGCTCCCATGGCAAAACTTCTCTGCTTTGTGTGGATAGATCTGTGAGTGGGACAACAAAAAGGGATGAGAGAGGCTGTTCTGCAGATTCAACTTTGGATAGAGATAGTATTACACAGCTTAATATCAGATGCAGGTAGCACTTTGTGTGCTTGCTGGGATCCCATGAGGACAGGGAGTGGGCGTACAAAACCAACTTTTTTGTTCACAGAGAGGAATAGCTAGATCATGTCATTTAACTATTGCCAGTACTGTGAGACCTGTTTGTAGGGTTATGAGTGTTGCATAAATGTTTAACTATTGACTGTAACTAATGAACTTGATGAAACCAAAATCTTATCCTTTGTGGGTGATAGTTTTAAAATAAACACTCTGATCCTAAGCATACTTATCTGGAAATAACTTTTGTTATTTTGATGGAATTTGCATCCAGATAAAAATAGGTGTAACTGAGATACTTAACTTATAGTCTGAGGATAATCATAAAGGGTAGTTCGGCACTTACTAGGTTATACAGACTGTATGCTTTTGTATTATTGATATGCGCTGTGTCCAAGGTGTCACATCATCATAAGCAAGTAAATAACCTAAGAGATGTATACATCTGGTGAAAAAGGCAGTCTTTATTCCTTATACAGCAGTTGTGTTTCAGATTATACAAGATACCAGTAATGTGAAAGGGAAAAATGAAAATTAAATCTCATGTTTCTGTGCCTTTGTCCTCTGTCTTGTCTCCCTTTCTAATTTCTACCTGTTTGAGACATTTGAGCTATGTTGCTTAAGCAGGGACTTCTGGAAAATAAAGGAAAAGAAATATTTTTTAGTTCTATTGAAATGCAGCAGGGCAGAGAGCTCTTTGGAGTGACAGGGTGGATAAATGGTAGATAAGAAAAGCCCCAGCCTTTTCCTAATGGGGACAACAGCATGGTGCCTGAGGGTATGGTCGGCTTGCAATCCTATTTGGTTCAAGTACAGTCCTGTCTCTGTAAACTTCCTAACATGGTGCTTTAGTAGGTTTAGGCTTATTTGTTGTGTTAACTTAGCACCATAATACAAGGGAGACAATGCAAGATAATAACTTTTCAGGCTAGTTTCTGCTGGTGAGTATGAAGACAGTGCTTGAACAAGACTGAAAAGCTGGTGCATTCAGTGGCAGAAGTAGAACTAAAAACTCTAATAG
The DNA here is from genome assembly GCF_004798865.1 of Varanus komodoensis. NCBI lineage: Eukaryota > Metazoa > Chordata > Lepidosauria > Squamata > Varanidae > Varanus > Varanus komodoensis. Next base: position 95,883,186 of record NW_025335268.1, read on the forward strand.
CTGGTTCAGACATGATACATCATAGTTTATCAGGATAGGAACAAGCTGCAGTGAGCCTCTGATTTCTGTGCTTCCTCCTCTCCCCTAGTGTGTCCTTGAGGAGTTCTTAAGTTTTTTTCCAGTTAATCACTGTGTCCACTAACTATGATTTGCTTGAAACAAGCCAGCTTCAAGACATGGTTTATGAAGATGGCTTATTTCAATGAACTATAAAATTAACTAATATTTGGACATAACACTAAACTGCCGTTAATAAAAAATGGAAATGAATCTTCCTGATTTCATGGCAATTCCAGGGAAGGGGAAGGGAGGTGAATACAAGGCTAGCATCAATTTGCTCCCATCACTGTAAACCATTGTTTATAGTAATTTCTGAACTGCTTCAAAAGTGGGAGGGAGAGAGAAAAAGATGCAGTTTGGGGGAAGGATGTGCCTCCTGTTTAGCTGTGTTTAGCAGTGATACTGGACTCAGAGGTATCCAGCATGGTACAGAGGACTCATAAGATCTTCATCAAAGAAAGTTCTCTGAATGTCTCTTGAGGTGAAGCACTGGTTACTGGGGAAATGGTCAGTTGTTGCATCCTACTCTGGAGTGCTCTCCTCAGAAAAAGCGCTTGTGGCTCTTGTTTGAATATCATGTTGGTGGCAGGCCTTTTCATTTGTTTTAGTTTCAGATACAAATTTTGTCATCTATGTCTACATGTGTACATATGAATGATAGAGTAACAAAAGAGTAATATAGGTATATGCTTAGATTTATAGTTTGGTTTCTTCCCTTATCAGTAGCTATGATGTTAAATGGATACCAAGAATGACAGTTTGGAATTCTAGGAAATGAAAATCTATATGGAAGAAAAAGAAAGACAGAGGTATGAATGATATAAAACAGGAGTGGCCAAACTTGCTGAACAGAAGAACCACATCTGTTAAATGTCAGATGTTTGAGAGCTGCAAGTGGGTGTTTGTGGGCGGTGGCAGGTACCAAGTGGCAAATGGGCACCTGCTGGCTGGGGTGATGGGCAGTGAGATACAAGTGGGTGCTTGTGTGCAGTGACAGCAAGTGGCGAGTGGCAAGCAGGCGGCAAACAAAATAAACGGCTGCATGTAGCTCACACGCTTCAGTTTGGCCACCCTGAAATAAAACATGGCATGTCCTCCAGATTAAGTCTTTAGCTCCAGGAGTTTTCCTTTCTGTCCAGCATGTCAGTAGTCTTTGTACGTTTTTCACTTGGAAGAAATTGTAAACCTAAGATACTGTGTCTTATATCAGACACCTCTAGTTTTTCAGTAGAAATCACAGATTTGTAGTTACAGAATCATGTTCTTAAGTGTATTTTAGTTTTCCCTACATATTACATAAAACATCCATTCTTTTCCATTTAAAAATCCCATTAGTGGAAGTTCATGTTGCTGATTGTCTAATGCAATAGATTTTGTTATTAACTATGCTCCTAAAAGAAGTTTCTTGGAGTAACTGAAGGTACCATACTGGTGAGCGCTTGGTTTGCAAGTACCTTGTTTAAGGTCTGCTCTGGCTAACAGTTTATGCAAATTGAGTGGTGTTCTGATGACAAAACATGGCAGAGAATTAGGGTGGCAGCTTAAATGAGCACAATAGCATATTACAGGGTAACTATTTTTCATTAACTGTTGGTAACTGGAACATCAGGATGGTAATCCACAACAAATGGAATGTAATTGTTTCAGACAGTTATCCATTGCTTCATAAAAGAGGGTATCTCTGAATATTACTGGTGCTCAGTTGATACTGTTGTCAAAATGTTAGCAGGGTATTAATATTATTGGAAATGTTATTTTAAATTTGTTACATTTTCTTGAGAAGTTTTCTTTGCTGCAAATGCAAACTCTGTATAATGTTTTTCTTTAGATGGTTTAGATGGCATGACTTGTAGGTAAAACTATAGGTGGAAATCTATTGGGTTACCATAAGTCTATGGTAATTTTATGGTTTTCAATTGTTAAGAGGACATTCAACAAGGGTAATTTTGGGTTTTCAAATGGGATGGTAAACTTTAGTTTTGGGTGGATAGTGTTGAAAAACATAGTATATTCTTCAAGTTAGTCCCAGATGACAATATATGCAGAATTTGCAGGCAGAAACTTTGCTAGTAATTTCTTCACATTGTCCCATAAATAGATTGGCATTTGATGGGGCCCTGTGTATTCCAATTGCTGTACCTTAGAGTTGTAAATAGTGATTGCAATTGAAAATGGAGTAGTTTCGTGTGAATACCAACTTCACCAGAGAGCCTAACCAGAACTGGACTGATTACAGATTTTGCTTGTTAAGAAGTATGTTAAGACTGAGAGGCCGTCCTTTTGAGATATCTTAATGTATAAACAAGTAGCATCACAGATTGTGATGATGGTTTCATTACTAAATTGACATTCATGATGTAGTCTTTCCATCTTCATCAAGAAAGCTGTAGTGTTCTTAATATATGAAGGAAGTATCATTGCATGAAACAATAGTTGATCCTGGACAGTATGTAAAATCTTCCCGCTGTGGTGTGTGTGCGCGTGTGCATGTTGGCACAATTTAATTGTGAAAGGTCAGTAATTTTTTTGTCCACAAAATTTTCATTCAGAAATTTATGGATTCTGTTACCATGTGTTAAAACTGAGATGTGTTGTCATACCATAATCAAGTAGTTTGTATGTACTGCTGTCATTTACTTGTGTCAGACCTTCAGAAATATAATCCTTAGTCTTCATTACAGCATCATTTATCAATTGGTTTTCTGAGTATATCTTTGCTAATTCAAATTTGGAGACCTCTTTTTCTTCTCTTGTCATACTGTAAAAGACACATCCATGTTTGTTTCATTTTTTTTTAACTTGATTTAAGTAAGATTTTTAATACTGGATTTGTATTTGAGTTTAGTGTCCAGGGAAACAATTGTGATAGAGGATAGCAGCATAGTTTCAAGATAAAAGGTTTAATATCCTTATGAAGATATTTTTTTAACTTCCATCTTTTCTCAAATGCCTTTAAAAGAAATATCTTTACAGGCAAACAAATTACTTTTCTGAGTTAAGAGAAAATAAAAATACCAAAGAGCTGTCTTACATTACAGTTGGCTCCCTATCAACAGCAAGATCAGGAGCACTAAATAATTTTTATGCATGCTAAAGATAATGCATTTGTTGTTAGTCACGAAGTTGTGTCTGACCCATTGTGACCCCATGGACAACATTGCTTCAGGCCTTCCTGTCCTCCACCATCCCCCGGAGTCCACTTAAGCTCACGCCTACTGCTTCACTGACTCCATCTAGCCACCTCATTCTCTGCTGCCCCCTTCGTTTTTTGCCATCTATTGTTCCCAGCATTAGGCTCTTCTCCAGGGAGTCCTTCCTTCTCATTAGGTGGCCAAAGTATTTGAGTTTCATCTTCAGTATCTGGCCTTCTAAAGAGCAGTGAGGGTTGATCTCCTCTAGGACTGACCGGTTTGATTGTCTTGTGGTCCAAGGGACTCGCAGGAGTCTCCTCCAGCACCACAATTCAAAGGCCTCAATCCTTTGGCACTCAGCCTTCCTTATGGTCCAGCTTTCACAGCCATACATTGCAACTGGGAAAACCATAGCCTTGATTATACACACTTTTGTTGGCAGGGTGATGTCTCTGCTTTTTAGTATGCTGTCTAGATTTGCCATAACTTTCCTCCCCAGGAGCAAGCGGTTTGAATTTCTTGGCTGCAGTCCCCATCTTGGAGCCCAGGAAAATAAAATCTGTCACTACCTCCATTTCTTCCCCATCTATTTGCCAGGAAGTGATAGGACCAGATGCCATGATCTTAGTTTTCTTTATGTTGAGTTTCAAGCCAACTTTTGCACTCTCTTCCCTCACCCGCATCAAGAGGCTCTTTAGTTTCTCTTCACTTTCTGCCATTAGAGTGGTATCATCTGCGTATCTGAGGTTGTTGATATTTCTCCCAGCAATCTTAATTCCAACTGGTGATTCATCTAGCCCTGCCTTTCTCAAGATATGCTCTGCATATAAGTTAAATAGGGCGACAGTATGCAGCCTTGCCAAACTCCTTTCTCAATTTTGAACCAATCAGTGGTTCCGTGTCCAGTTCTCACTGTTGCTTCTTGACCTATATATAGGTTTCCCAAGAGACAAATAAGATGGTCAGGTACTCCCATCTCTTTAAGAACTTGCCACAATTTGTTGTGATCCACACAAAGGCTTTAGCATAGTCAATGAAACAGAAGTAGATGTTTTTCTGGAACTCCCTGTCTTTCTCCATGATCCAGCGTATGTTGGCATTTATTTATTTATTTAGAGTTTTTGTATGCCGTCTCCTCGCTTATAGCCTCAGGATGGCTCACATTTTGATCCCTAGTTTCTCTCCCTATTCGAAATCCAGCCTGTACTTCTGGTAGTTCTCAGTCCACATACTGCTGGAGCCTAGCTTGTAAGATTTTGAGCATAACTTTGCTAGCATGTGAAATGAGTGCAATGGTGCAATAGTTTGAACATTCTTTGGCATTGCCCTTCTTTGGGATCAGAATGTCAGCTGACCTTTTCCAATCCTGTGGCTGCTGTTGAGTTTTCCAAATTTGCTGGCATATTGAGTATAGCACTTTTACTGCATCATCTTTTAAGATTTTGAATAGCTCAGCTGGAATACTGTCACCTCCACTAGCTTTGTTGTTGCTCAGACTTCCTAAGGCCCATTTGACTTCACATTCCAGGATGTCTGGCTCGAGGTCAGTGATCACCCCATTGTGGTTATCAGGGACATTAAGCTCTTTCTTGTGTAGTTCTTCTGTGTAATCTTGCCACCTCTTCTTAATCTCTTCTGCCTCTGTTAGGTCCCTGCCATTTTGGTCCTTTATCATGCCCATCTTTGCATGAAACGTTCCCTTCATATCTCCAATTTTCTTGAAGAGATCTCTGGTCTTCCCTATTCTATTGTTTTCTTCTATTTCTTTGCACTGTTCATTTAAGAAGGCATTCTTATCTCTTCTAGCTATTCTCTGGAATTCAGCATTCAGTTGGGTGTATCTTTCTCCCTTGCCTTTCACTTTCCTTCTTTCCTTAGCTATTTGTAAAGCTTCCTCAGACAGCCATTTTGTTTTCTTGCATTTCTTTTTCTTTGGGATGGTTTTAGTTGCTACCTCTTGTTCAATGTTGCGAACCTCCATCCATAGTTCTTCAGGCACTCTGTCTATCAGATTTAATTCCTTAAATCTATTTGTCACCTCTACTGTATATTCATCAGAGATATGATTTAGGTCACACCTGAGTGGCCTAGTGCTTTTCTCTACTTTCTTCAATTTAAGCCTAAATTTTGCAACAAGAAGCTCATGATCTGAGCCACAGTCAGCTCCTGGTCTAGTTTTTACCGACAGTATTGAGCTTCTCCATCTTTGGCTGCAGAGCACATAGTCAGTCTGATTTCTGTGCTGACCGTCTGGTGATGCCCTTGTGTAGAGTCATCTCTTGGGTTGTTGGAAAAGAGTGTTTGCTATGACCATCGTATTCTCTTGACAAAATTCTACCAGCCTGTGCCCTGCTTCATTTTGTACTCCAAGGCCAAACTTGCCTGTTTCCAGTTATCTAAGATAATGCATACTAAGATATATAAAAACAGAAGATTTGGAAGTCTTCTGCTTAGTGACAGTATGTACCAAAAGCCCTACCAAAACTTCATGAATTCAAAGAAGACTTTTACATTGGTTCTATCAAGGAACCAAATTTATTATACAGAAATTAAATTAATGTTTAACTTCTCTCATATACCTGGAGAGCATAACCTGTCCCAGATGAATGATGATGTTAAAGAGCTACAGTTTGGCATCCCTAGGCTCATTTCTTGATATCAAAGTTCTTGTTGTAATTTAGTTTTTGGATTCCTACATCATAATACATAGCGGTCAAAGATTATTAAAAATATTCATTTCATGTCTCTTTGTTTGACAGCTTAAAAAGAGAAAGATGCTTTCAGAAGAAGATATGGATATAAAGATATTGAGGCCCAAGTGAATGAAAATTCTATGTTCTAAGATATTCAATAGTCAGCATATCTTGGTGGAAGGAAGGAATATGGTGTAGGATGTTTTTCAGCTCCAATCTCTGCAAGCTCACATGTCATATTAAGCTATGGTGTGAATAAGCCACAGTGTTTTTTTTTTCTCCCAGTCCATCCTCTAGCAAGTTCTAGCATATAACTCAGTGACCTTTGTGGCAGAACCATCCCTACTTTGAGTGTTACTGCTTTTAATTCATAACTTTTTTCAGAGCCTCAGAAAGGTACAATTGGATTGCATTTTTCTTTTTTTTTTTGGGCCCTGGAAATTACACAACTTCTCTGGTAATTTTTAATTATTTTTTTGTGAGTAGTCTTTTGCAAGCATGCTCTTATGGCTGTTTAATATGTATAGTCTTGTGTGCTCAATATCCATTTCTCTTTGTGTGTCAAAGGGGAACAGCCAAGTGGTGTAAGTAATAGACAAGGGAACTGACAAGGTAGAATTGCATATAGGTTAATTTGTGCAGAACTGCCAGGTTACAATTACTGAGTTGCCAATTGAAAAATTTTGATAAAGGAAGGAAACATAGCAAAAGCATTTGTACCAACAGGTGCATGGGCGCGCGCACAATGATACCTTCCTTGTAGCAGTGCAATCCTCTTGAGGTTAATTGTTGAGAGTGCAGAGGCTATGCGCAGATTCTTTAGCCACTTTTTCCTAATTGTAAAATTGTATGGGGAAGAGATGTCTAGGTGATAGAAATCTGTCTTTTTGTTTAAAGTAGGTCACATGTCCAGGAATGTAGATAAATTATACCGGTGACAAAGTGCCGGAAATGGGAATGGATTGAAGTGCAGGAAAAAAGAGTCAGTGGGAAGAGAGCTGGCAATGCTAGATCCTGGCCAGGACTCAGGGCCAGGTTACAGATTCTTCCATGCATTAACAGCCACAATGTATGCTTGCTTGAAAGGAGGGTGTTTTGGTGCTTATAATTTTTTAAGCGCTACTAGTCCTTGAGAAGAAGGGGTAGATAGGAAGAATACTGAAATTCATGGATGCACTTGCTCAAATACCTTATCAGATTTCTTCAGATTTCATAGTTAAAAAATTTCCTTGGTAAAGAAACCCCAGTTTAATTTTAAAAATCGTTGCAACTATTACCTAGCATGACAAACCAACCAAAAAAGGGGGAATACTATAATTCTAAGCACACTTGCTTGCTAGTAGGTCCCATTGCACACACTGGAATGTATGTTTGAGAAGAAATGTGCAGCAAGCATTTCGTTTTTGTGTTAAAAAAATCTCAAGACAAATGGGAATAGGATAATTGCTTAAAATATACAGCAAAAATGGCAGGTTTGGACTGGTGTAAGGTAAACTTTCCATGCTCCTGAAAATTAATATGAAAATTTCCATTGACAGATCAGCATTTAAGTTTAATTGGCTTATTTAATTCCTATACTGAAAGATCAATATTCAACCAAAGCAGGTTATGTGAGAAGCTGCCCAGGGGTAGTTTGAGTAGCATGGAACTTCAGCTCCATCAGTGGCCAGTGATTAATATCCCTTCAGTATCATTTGTTCTAGCACAGCTTATTTGGATAGGAAAAGAAACTGTTTAAAAGCAGCAACCTACTATGTGTCCCTGTCTATTGTTTTAATTCTGTTCTGTGCCTCATAGTTTTTCAGTTCTGTTCACTGATGCATGACAAGAGCTTTCTTCTTTGTTAGCCCCCACAGCTAATGGGGAACTAGACATCTTCTATTCAGTCTTGTGTTTGATGGATGGAATTGCTAGCAAATCTCCAATTGCAGATGTTTTTTCTTCTTTAGGAGCAGAATCTAGTTCATGTTTCCACTGCTATCCATGAGGGTTAGCTTAATATGCTGCTGTGATCTGGGAGATACAGAACTAGCTATGCAGTCTTGCATTTCTATTGTGAGAGAAAATGTAACATGATGTCATGAGAAGACAAATTTCTATCTTTTTGTCCTTTTGAATTCAACCAGACTCTGGCCACAGACCTAGTTAAAAGTCCTTATCAGCCTACCTGGTCACTGAGTGCTGTACAGCACATTCTCCTGGTGGTTCTACACAAACTTAAGGTGTGACTGGACTCCAGAAGGAATAGATTCTTCAGCGCGTTGGTCCCATTTCTATGGGAATCCCTGCCTTGAAGGGTCTGGCAGGTACCAATAGTGTGCAGTTTTCAGTGCCTGATAAGTCAATCTTATTCCAGGAAACACTTTCTTGTTGCCTGGCCATGGTTTTAATGTTACTTTGTTTTAAAATCTTTTCATTGTATTGATTTTTTCTTTTGTTTTAACCATAAACAGTTTGCCACTGCGCATGTTTGGATGCAGAGCAGTATAGAAATACTGAAAATGAATTACTATACGTGTGGTGAATTCCCATAGATATGGGTAGTTTCTGCAAGTCTCTCTAAACTAGAAGTTTTTCCTTTTGGGAGTAAAGTGCTTAGCCATTGTTGTTTTTGCTTCATGGGAGAAATAGACTACAAAAGTGCCAATGGAGATTGAATAAATGAAACTGTATTGTTATTAGAATCAGCCTAGATTTGTACACATCAAATTTTGCTAACCTGGAAGACTTGGCTAGATGAATTTGAAGTTCCCCTCTGATAGTGTAGTCATTTATTTTCCCTTAAAGTTTAACTTTATGTGGGCAAATCTGAGTGTTTTGTCTAAGTTATTGGAGGGAAAATTTGCCATAGGTGTATGTCATGGGAAAGCAAATTGTGATTGGCACTTAAGGCAACTATGGAGTTGCTCTTTTATACAACACCATCAAATCTACATTAATGCTTCATGGAGCAAAATAGAAATAAAGAGGGAAAAGTCTCAGCCACAAGTAGTTTACAATTATAGTCATAAAAATAATAGTGGGGAAAGCCACGAAGGGACCAGAGGAATGGGTAAGGAAAGGTAACAGGCAGTGGAATATAAATGCAGTTACACATTATCCCATTGAAGTGGGCACCAGCTAACTAGTCTGAACTCACCCTTCTAGCTCCATGAAAGCTAAACCCCCTTCCAAATTTGTGTTAATAATAAACAGCCACAGTAGTTTGAGTGCTGTAAACTGCCGTTCATTTGAAGGGTCGGTGCCCATGAGCCTGGTCCTGGAATGCACAGAGCTAGAACAAAAGCATTCCTGAAGTTTTGTTCCTCCCACTGTTGCACATGCCTGTTTAAAGTAGCTTTTATTCATGCAGAGCTCTTACAGGATTCTCTTTCTTTACTTTATTAGTCCAATGCATGTTGTGTTTAGACTTTGGCACTCTCTAGGTGGTGTTGATTAAAATAAAGCCTCCTTAGTTTCTGACCATATTCTTCTTGAGTTCAGAAAGAAATTTGCATTTTCCCATTTTTGGGGTGGTACCATCTTGCTCTCTTTGCAAGGACTAATTATGAGCCACATGCTTTGAAGTATAAAGAAGGGGTTAATGGTGACATAGAACACAGAACAGTTAGTGGAAAAATCAAAGGGCAGATTTGAAATTGTCTAGAAAAAGCAGGACAGTGACTGGGTTTGTACAACATGACAACCAACCATCAATAACATTCAATGGTTGGCTGTGTTGTCTAAACCCAGCATGGGTGGCTTTTTTCAGACTATCCAGTCAACATGGGTTGCTTTAGCGGTTTTCCTCATGATGGATTGTTGTGTCATCCATATCTGTATGCCATGACCTATCATGGGTCAGGTCTGGATACAAGCAAAAAACCCCCTGTTGCTCTTCTTGAGTTAACCCTGGCCTCTGTCATTGCCGGTTACTCACCAGTGCCCAAACAACATTTGAAGACAACTGGCACTTGCTTTCCCTATCCACATCATGATGTGGAAGGAAGGCCAAATATTATATGAATTGACTCCCCAAAGAAAGCCAGAGCCTTGAATTTAAAAGTGCTGAGCAGGGCTGGCATAGATAGGATAGGATAGGATAAGCTACTGTGGAGGGCTTTCATTCATCGGGCTGCAATAAATTGGAGGCAACTTGATGGCACATAACAACCATGATGTGGAGCCCTGCTGAACCAGAACTCTTTTTTTAGCCCCCTATTGCTTTTCTGTCCTTTTTTTCAGAGATTGGGAAAGATAGTCTGAAAGCCAGCTTCCTTAATTTCTCTTTCTGCCACCACCAGCTCCCCCTTCAAAGTGCTATACTAGTCAGGCTTTTTAATTTTTGTATCCCTAAAATTGTGTGCACAAAAATTAACTTTTTAAACTTTCTTTTTCTCCCATTTCTGTAAACTCCTGCTAATAGGAACATTTCAAGCCTCTATTGTGGAGGGGGCCCCACTGTCTAGTGGTAGTAAGTACCCTCCCTGCACAATGCCTAGAAGAGACTTGAAAACTTTCTCTCCCTTCCTTTCTCTTGGCAGATCCTTTGGGAGAAGCCATTGGACAACCCAAACCTTGAGAGATCTGTTGAGAAAGGGGTATTTTGCAGGATTTCTCCCACAAGATTCTCACATTTTTAAGGTCCTTCCTTTAGTGAACATGGGGGCTTTGAGGGAGATCTCAGGTATCTGGACTATTCAGAGGTAGATTTCAGTAGAAATCCACCAGATTCAGATTCATGTTCACCCCCCCCCCCCTTAAAGGGACCCAGAATTGAGAACTATCTGTCATTGAACTGACAATTTGGCTCATCTTTAAAAGGTGGGGATGAACTATTAGCCTTACTTAAGCCTCTAGAGGGTCAGGGAAAACTGCAAAAGTGGTTCCCCCTGGGCTTTAAACAAGAGGGGCAGACTTGAAATGTTAAGGATCTTGCTGAGAAGGGGAGGATATTCCCTCCAAAATCTTGTACTTTGGGTTTCATTTCCCTTGGTACATTTCCAGCTTGTTAAGAAAGAGTGCATGGGAGCTGGGATTGAAACTTCTGGTGGGCACTTTGCAGGAAAATTACCTGCTGCCCATGGGTAGCAGAAACCCTGTTAGAAGCAGCCCCAGCAACAATGTGAGGAGCTACTATTAGTGTTCCTTTAAAGAAAGAATGCTGAACACTGCCTTTGAACTGATGGGAGGAATTTTTTAAGGTCATTTTTGTGCACTGATTTCTGAGCTTGCAAAAGTTTTAAAAAGTATTGAGCAATCATCAGCATCCCGTACAAGGTGCCTCTGTGAAATTTTGAAGGGGGCTAGGGGCTGTCCAAACAGAGTTTGGGGAAGTTGGCTCTCAAGCAGTTTTTCCCAGTCTAAACATAAAATAAGGGTGTGGAGAACAAACACTGGACCTAAAATGGTTTCAGATTATAGTTTGTTTCTGCCATGGTCTCTCATGGGATAACACCTAGAGCACTGAATGGATGGGAGTGAGAAAAACACCTATGATGAACTGGATTGTCTGAGTTCATTGGGAATGCTTCACACAACAGCCAACCCACCATGGTAAATTATTACTATTAATTGTTTTGGCATGTGAATATGTCTAGTATCCTTGCTGGGTTATGGAACTGATCAGAAAAAATCAGGATTTATAGCTGTAACCAGTTGTAACCATGCTTATTTAGAGGTAAAGCTGCAATTGACTTGTAGGTACTCTATTTAAAAAAACGCACATGTACAGACAAGGTCCTTATATGGTAGTGAGAAACACAGCAAAAAGACTCGGTCTCTGTGGATAGTCAATGAGAATTCTCTTTTTAGCTTTAAGCAGAAATGTAGTGTTTGTCTGTTTATTTATTTCTATTCTAACAAACTACTCTGGGTTGTTTACAACAATGCTAGGAACTCTCCTTCTGGAAGCATCCTAAGATGTATGACAGGGCTGCAGGTGCTAGGACAGGAAATATGACTAGAAAGTTCCAGTTTTATGCAGGAGATAAAATTAGGTAACTGCAAGCAAAACTAACAAAACTGAAGCTGTCACATTTTCAACACATTATGAAAAGGCAAGACTTGCTGGAGAAAACAATCATAATAGGGCAAGTCAAAGTCAGAAGAGGAAGACCAAGTGTGAGAGGGACCAGTACCATAAAGGAAGCCACAGCCTTGAATTTACAAGATCTGAACAGGGCTGTGAAGAACAGGACATTTTGGAGGGCATTCATTCACAGGGTCGCCATAAGTCGTAGATGACTTGATGGCACACAACAACAACAACAACACCAGCAACACCACCAACAACGTAACCCTTTTCCTTCAAATGCTTGGTGGTAATGGAAGCATGGAATCACCTGATTACTTTGAGTCTTGTCAATGGAGCTCTGTCTGGAGCTCTGTCTGGTTCTGACTTTTCTCTGTTTACTGTTTCTTTGCAGAGTGACTGGTGTTCCAGTGAAGGAGAGGGTTAAGGTTTCTCAGAACTGGAGACATGGGCGCTGTCGAAGAATCTCACTTCTCAGATGGAAACGCAAGCAAGTAGCTCCTACTTTTTCCCTGATAACTTCATTTAGAATTGTTGCTCTGCCTTTGGTGTGCATTCCACTCTTGGTCTCTGCTGAGCCCTAAAATCTGTTAGTTTCACTAACTCTGAGATTGGTTAGCTGGTGATGCTGCCTTGTCTGTACGCTATTATTATCTGCCAGTCTTGCAGCACTGCAACTCTGTTAATATTTTTCTTGTCTACATTCTCACTGAAATCAATCTCTCATTTCCTATATGACAACACTGAGTTTAAATTGCAGAATATGTAAAAGTAAAGTAATGGCAGATCAGCTGGTGTTCAATAGGAGTGAGCAAGGCTGTTGGGAAATTACTGCTCTTCCTCTTGGTTCCAAATGGATTAAGTGTTTTTCTATAAACTGTGTTTTTTCATCTTTTTTCAAGTCTGCGCTTATTTTGTGAGCTGATTGCATTGTCCTAGTATTCAAATAGCAATATTTTACTGCTGAAAAAATGGGATATTTCCCCTTTTAGCTAGCATATGAACTGCTCACCATCTGTCCATCCCAAAGCCTGGACCATTATCTTCTGTCCTATTTTTCTTTAGCAATGGAAGGCACATTCTTAGCCATCTCAAGTAGATATTTAAATGTGCCAAGCAGCAAAGCTTCCTTCCAATTATATTGTGGTTGGATCAGAATCAGTTTAATAAAAAATGTACCACATGGAACTGGTAAGGATTTGGGAAGAGTTGAAGTTTCAAACAATCCAGTGTGCAGTCCAGTGTGCGATACACATAAGCCTCTGACCTTAAAGGCTTATGTGAGTCCGGTGCAATGGTTTCTGCTGCTTTGCAACTGATACTCTGCACTTCATCTGGCTATTTTCAGCTGTCTATACATAGCACTGCAGAGGCAGAGGGAAGGAGGTTGGGCTGTCATTTGGATATGGCATAAGCTGTTGGCTCCATTGACATCTCCTTGCTCCCAAGCAAGCCAGCACATTTTTCACCTTGGAGTTGCAGCTGGCACAGTTCTTTGTGTGCCCACTATGTGCAGGGTTGGACAGAGGGCTCTGCGTTTGGAGTCTTAACTCTAATGTTGGATGGCCATGGAGCTGCTGCTCCAAATAATTCCATGGGCCCCATAACAATGCATGTTGTTTGCTAGTCTCCAATAGAGTATTTAACTAGATATATTCAAAGATTTCATGTGGTCTCCATTTCATGGGGAACTAACTTAATCCTTAGTTCTTAGAATAATGTATGGATTGGAATGCAATTATTTTGCAATTTTTGTACTTCTCCAAATTTTGGAAAGCAGTTCTCTGCTCAAAAAACAACATAAAAGGCATATGTTTAATAGTGCATACTTTTAGAAAAAATACATGTAGAAATATAAGTTTATTCCAAAATAGCGTTAAACACCAGTAGTTAGCTATGAATTTTCATACAGCTTTTAAAAATGTAATTTAATTTGATGATAGCTATGTTTGTATGACATGGCAATCCTTCACTACCCATGATGAATTGCTGTTTTGCTTTCTGAAGAGTAGCTTGTTCTTGGGCAACCAGCCAATCTAATATCCTTTGCCTTGTTCCACAACTTGCTGAAGCAACAACAACAACAACAACAATTTCTATGCCATCACTGAAGTTCTCTGGACTGATTACAACAGTCATGAAGGCTTGTCATGTTGCCCAAACCTGGTCAACTAAACCTATCACGGATCCAGGGAAATGACAAGGGAGACATTTGACAAGAGCAGCAAAAACCGCTTGCCAAACTTGCCCAGGATACTACCAATGACAGCTGTTCCAGCAATACCCAAGGGGCACTTTGGAGTGACTTTCATGGGCTTATTCTCCTTGCTTTGGTCATGACCCCTTTATGGTCACTGCCACAGCTTTTTCTTTTTTGCTTTTACAATCCTTTTGCAATCTCTGCCAGTGACAGCCATAGACTGCCCTTCCAAAGTGCCCAAGTGACACACTGAAGTGGCCATCACCACTTCGCTACTGGTTCATAGCTTACTCAAGTTGTGCAAAGTCAACCAGTGTGGACTTACAAATGAATATACAAAAAAAGAAATAGATTGAACCAAAATATATTGAATCTTCTACCCTTCTTTCTAACATTTTAAATATTTTCTCCTCCAGTTTATTGCCCTGGATGCAGCTTGATGGTGACTATCTCTACCTATCTCAGGCAGAAGACATTCAGGTTTATTGGCTCCATCACAATGGCACCAGCTTGCAACGCTTTCCTCAGGCAGTCTTCTCTGGCCACCAAGAGGATGTGTGCCGCTTTGTGCTTGCTAATGGCCATATTGTCAGTGGAGGAGGGTAAGCTGTTTGTTGGAGAAAAAAAGAAAAAACTGATTGAGCATCTAGTATTGGTTTATAGGAATGCTTGAACAACAGCTGGAAGAAATGGTGCCCAGGACCCTAGTATTGGTGCCCAGGTTCATTTGACTGCAAGACTGTGGTCAAGGCTAAACTCCTGACTCTGATGTTTTTGCAAAGTTCCCCGCCTTCCCGTCCCCATGAAATTTACCTTTTAGGACAATTCTGCAGATGCTGCATTTCACCATACAACACAGAGATAAATATGTAGAGTTCACTGTATTTAGAGCAGTGCTGCCTCAATATCTGTTTATAATTGGTCTATGAAATAAGTGGGAAAATAGTATGATCTGTATAGGAGTCGTTTATCATTATTACTGGGCACAGGATTTCTTATTGGTCTCAGAGATCTTATTGGTCCCTTCTGGTTGCACATACGGAAAATGAAGTGAGTGAAATTTAATGTATTAACGAAAGGAAAGTACTGCACACAAACTAGCTCCAGGTACAGCTTAAGTAGCTCTAGAGATAGACTGTGGCCAAGTGGTAGAGCTTATGATTTCCACACAGAAGGCGAGATGTGTGAGAATTCTATTTGGCAGTGAAAATCCAATGCATTTTTACACTTCAGACCCCCAGATTTTGTTCCAGTTCCTGGTGCTCCCTGTGTCAACTCAGCTTGTAGCAAGTTGAGCCAGTCTCCAGATTTCTGTTTTTGTTAATAGCAGCAATTTGTGAATTTGTCAAAATTCAAATTCAAATTTGGTTTTGTGCAAACTATAATCTGACAAATGATATTTTCCACTCTTTCATAAGTGTGCTCTTGTACACTTATGGGAATCTGAAATGAAATGCCTTGCCTTGTCAATATCCTGGGAAATACTCATGAAAGGGTGTGGTGTGTATATCACCCCCTTTGCTTTGAGTTCCTTCAGTTTGTATTTGTGTCCTGATTTGTGTCCTGGTATGCTGCGCCTTCTCCAACCTTTCCAAAGTTTCTAGTTGTACTGAAAAGTGAAAAAGTGAAAGACCAACCCATTCTTGGGGGAAATGATGTATTGACAGCTGCCTAAAGAAAGGCTTTCTTTTTAAAAGGGTTGGTCTTTCCCTTTTCAGAGCTAATACGGGTTTCTTGAGACAGGCATATACATATTTCTGTGTCTATCAAAAAATGCCAGGTAGCGCTTTCAAAAGCCCCATTTTGAAAGGAATCCTGACCCAACTATCAAAACTCTATATGGGTTGAGATCACACTTCTTCACTTCCCTGAGTACCCAGAGACTTGGGAAGAAGTGTAGGACGCCAAGAAGTGCCAGGTTCCCATATAAAAACTAGAGGATCTGGTAATGAAGGAGGTGATATATGTGCCATGACACCCGCTTTTGACAGCTGCCAGGTGAAAGCAAAGCTACTTATGAATCCATTTGTAAGTTGCTTTATGTATGTTCTTGGATGGTGCCTACTGCACTTTGACAGGAAACACTTCCCAGGACGTTGATGAGGTAAGACTTTTCATTTTGGATCCCCACAAGTATGCAGGAGTATCACACTTGTGAAGGACTGAAAAGATACAATTTGTGCCAATTTCAAGACCAAACTAAAAAAATGCACAAAATGTTCCTGCGTTTTTTTTTAAAAAATCCACTGTAGTTTATCACCACTTGCTGAAATGGAAATGTTGGCGTTCAATGGAACAGAATCTTAGCATCACCCATCCGTGTGCAGAAGATCCCGGATTCTGTTTCCAGCATCTCAAGGCTGAAAACATTCAAGTCTGAAACTCTAGAGGGTCACTCCCAGTCTGCTTTGACAATACTGGACTAGATGAATTAGTGGGCTGACTCAATATGAGACAGTTTCTTAAATTCCTAGCTCTTTTGCCCTTGTTTTCCTCCTTCAAATTGACCTTGAACATCTTTATTGACTGCCATCTATAACAATGTTAAGTGGAATTTAATAAGCTAGCTGATGGTATAGGAGATTAGGTGTATTTTTGGGCATGATAACCTCCCATCCCATAGATCAGAACATAATAAGACATTATTCTGAGGACATGCACCTTCCTTCTTTGGGTTTTATTTTTCAGAGATGGTAATATTATCATTCATACACTGAATGGATCATTCAGCTTCAAGTTCTTGGGGCATGAACAGGAAGTGAACTGTGTAGACTCCCAAGGTGGCATAATTGTGAGTGGTTCCCGGGACAGAACAGCAAAGGTGAGCTTATATGTTTTGCTTTACATGTATATTTAACAGTATACATAATAGTGGTCTGCATGAAGGAAAAAGGTTGAAGGGTAGACAAGAAGAATGCTATTGTTGTTCCTGACTTTGGGTTACCAGTTGAACTAAAACAAAATCATTCAACTATATTTCTGCTAGTGCTGACCTTCTGTGTCCCTGAAAGTGGTTATATAATGCACAGTCATCAGTTGTACTATCTGTGCAGTGGGATTGTGGAGCAGCAACTTCTTTTCCATGAGCTTTTGTTTTTGAGACTGGGGTATTCAGACCACCAGGCAAAATGTGTAACAGAGCAGGATTTAGTGTGTTTAACCTTCCGCTATCACACTTGCAATGGAAAGTCCTTTTGAATTGTTTTGGGTGATGGCCAGGATTAAACTTAACTCTAGTGGATTGCTTAGCTTCTTCTATATTTCAGCACTTTGTATATGCAGCAACCTGTCAGTAGAATGCATCTTTTCTGACAGATACCTTATGAGTCACTGGCCACAAAAGGCATTTAGCAAACATTTTGTAGAAGATGCATTATATTAACAATTGATCTGGAGCAGTGATGAAGCTTTTCATTACGTAAGATGGTTTATTATCCTTCTTAAACCACGAGATCTTAAGGTTACATTTTCATGGCTAGAATTTAAATCTTTGGAGCCACTAAGCAACAAAAAATGAAGCTGGTAGCAAAAAAAATTTGGAAGTTCCCTCCTAATGGCTACATGCTTGTACCTGGTGATCCTCAATAGATCATATCTGAAGTCAGTTTCTGGAGCAAGTTTTAGTACATGTGGCCTGCACCAATTAATGCAATTCATGTGGGCAAAGAAGAAATCTTGCAATGGCATCTGCTGGCCTAATGGCAGTAAAATCATGTGTTTCAAACCCTGCCATATAAAAAGTGATAGTTCATCCACTGTGGCCTATACTAGCAAATGACTTATACTTAAGCCTAATAAGGTTGGGAGAAGTATAACTTCAAAAGACTAACCAAAATTACAGTGGATTTATTCAGCAGGAAATACATGGATTCTGGATAAGTATTTTAAAGCTGAGTAGTGTATTCCTCCTTGGGAGGAAAGAAGGTAAAGATTTAAATTACTCCTTTTTCTTACATAAGATTGTATTGTAATAAATACTAGTTTATGAAGTTACCACAACATGTATGTACTTTCTAACTCCAGAACAATGAAATACTGGAGCTCCTACAGTGTGCCCTATATATTTTGTGTCATTATGAGTGAAAATTTAGCTGTGTAAGCATCAAAGTTCTCTGGGTTGGTGATAGGAGAGCAATGACCCTGGACTAGATGCTCCCTACAGCAAGTTCCAATTTCTTTCTCCTCCCATTTTCTTGTCCCAGCTTCTGGATTTGTCAAATAGATAAATAATCTGGAGAAGCAGCTGCTGTGCTTACATAGGTGAGAATCAATTTCTCTATTTCTGGACAAATTGTTCTGTGTAACTTGGAAGTTTACATACTCTCCAGCCAAAGCTGTTGCATCTCATGACCTTGAAAGCAAACTCCTCATAGTAAAAGGGAATTTGCTTTAATTGTGTCCATTGTTGTTGCTTAAAGTAGAAATGGAATTTGGCTTAACTAACACTCTTATATGCAGGTAATTGCTTTTATTTTTACCAAGTGACATTTTCCTTATGTTGACTCCTAGCTGGAAGGGAATCCCTAGTAGGTCTCTAATGGGAGCTGTAAGTGCATTGGGTGCTTTGGGGGGATAGTGAGTGTTGATTAGGGCTGAGCTTTGAGTAGCTGCTAATGCACATTCCTCATTGATAGGCACCAGATAGCATGCTTCTAGCAATATTTTTAACCTGTATGAGATAGGGATGCATTAAAAGAGCTCAGTTTTTCTGTTGCTTTTGCTGACACTAGGTGCCAAATTCCCCACTGACACCGAATAGCTGGCAATCCTGAGCATTATCAACAAACAAACAAATACAACACTCCTAGCTTTGAATTCCCTTAAGACATCAGGAATAGTCTGGGAGGGAACCAGAGGCTTTGAACTGTACGTTTCCAAAAAGAAAAAAAAAGGGGGGGGGGCAATTGGTTCATTTGCAGGGGCATGGAGGGAAGAAGTGCTGGGATCCAAATGGTTTCAGGAAGACAAGTTTAAGCTTTTTACTGCGTGAGTAACAGGTATCTTAAAGCCTCATAAACTTCATAAGCAAGTCCTTTCAGGCTGGTAATGGCATGTACGGTGGTAGAATAAATACTATAAACCTGCATTAGGGGGTTGCACATGTTTTAACAGTTAGTAAAAAAACAAGGGGACACTGCACAGGATTCTCCATGTATTTCCATTGTTCTGAGAAAACTGGGGAAGAAAGATCTAAGCATTTGCCCACATAGAGTAACGATGAGATAAAATAGCAATTTATTCTAACATGACATATCAGGTGACCATCCACTGCCTTCAGAGCCTAGGACTCATTTAGATAGGTAATGCTAGTAATCTATTCTATCATTTCATTACTATGAGTAAACTGTTTGCCCAGAAATTTTTCAATCAGAATTTTGGGGTGAGGTGGGGGATGATTTAGGCATTTTCTGCTCATTTTACTTTGTATTCAAAAGATGTCACAGGGAGATTATATTTAAACATACCTTTTTACTTTGTATTGCATGCAATTCTTTCTGTGCCTCTTCTTTTTTCTCTTTAGGTTTGGTCCCTGTCACCAGGCAGAGCTGGGCAATGCCTTCACACAGTACAGACTGAAGACCGAGTTTGGTCCATTGCCATTAGTCCTTTATCGAGGTATCAAAGAAGTCATTTAAAAACTGCATTGGAATATATGGACACTTTGTGTTTATTTTGATTTTGCTTTATTTGCAAAGCTGCTTATCATGCAAGTATGCAAGAAGTCTATAAGTGTCTGTCAAAATATCACCACTTTCATCTCTCAAAGAACTTACTTGTATAAATGAAGTCTGTTATGCAGAGAGACAATGAGATAGCATGTTTGTTGAATAATGTTTAGATCTTGCAAAATTTTGAGGATTTTCTCTTCCGGTACCAAAAATCTTGAAAAGGAAAGTTTTAAACTTGTGGAACATTGTGGACTATATGTGGATTAAATAAAATGATGCAAAGACTTAGAAGTATCTATCACTGGATACTATTCATAGATGTCTCCAGTTTTAAACCGTTTTTGTGATGTTTAGCACATATAAGGGGCCTGTGCCTGCTCAAAGCTCTGTTTGGAATGTTGTAGAGCTGAGATTTTGTTTGCTTTCTAAAAATGAAAACTAGAGGTCTAAACTAGGAATACGCGAGGAATCATTTTGGGGGTAGGAATCTGTTGGATTCCCCTAGCTTGACTCCCCGGCCTCTGGACTGCTTTGCTGTGGCCCCAAGTCTGAGTCCTAGGTGCTCAGCATTCATGTGGTGCTTGCCAGGAATTGAACCCTATGTGCTGAGCCAGCAGCAGCCCTCTTCTGTGCCATATGCAGCAGCCTTTGTTTGTGCTGTTGCAGCTGCAATGGAAGAAGGTTGCTAGTTTTGCAAGCTTAATTCTGTGATATTCATGGTCTTCCTCTCAGCCTGGCTTGCTTTTTAAGACTAGGCCAAGCCCAAGAGGAAGTCTGCAAATGCTAGAAGGGCAGATTCCATTGAGTTTGTTCGAACTCTAGTCTAAACATATCCTCCCAGAGTTTACCCTGACACATTTTAGATGTTGTGCTTGCAAATGTCCCTTATTATAATATCTAATCTTCACCTAGTTGATAGATATATGCATCAAAGGTCTGCTCTTTTAGTGTGCAGACGGTAGCTGTTTTGCTGTTCACCAATTTTTAATCCAGTACTTGGTATTCTGCATATGAATTGTGCGGGAGTGAAGGATGCACACTCAGTGCAACTTAATCACTTCTAATAGAATGCTATTGAGCATGAGAGGAGTTCTGTCAATCACCAGTAAGTACATCACAGCCTTGTACAACCACATTCCACATTGCAATTACAACCTGGAAAGCATTTCATTTTCTACCTATAATACATCATGCTTTGCTCTGATGATGCAGATGGGGCTTAGAATACAAACCCAGATTAGCATTTCCAAATAAGTTATTTGAAAGAATTGGTAAAATGGAAACTGCTGAAGAATTTTGATAGGATCTCATGTACTATTTTGATGTATTAATGCGTATGATTACTCATGTACCTGACTTGCTAAAGGGGTTAAAATCAGAAGAATGGAAGAAGTTGAAAGCTGCAGCAAGGGCAAGGAGTGCATGCACAAATCCCACCATTACTTTTAGGAAATCTGCATACAGTTGGAAGATAGTTAGAGTTAGTTTCAATCAATTTATGCAAACCTTATGGAAGGGGAAAAAATCTGTCTTTAGGTGCAGTTTGCTCACATTTTAATGTGTGTGAGAGAAACAAAATTTTAAATGAGACTAAAGCACTTGTAATTCCAGACTACCATAAAAACTCCATGTTGATGCCCTCTGTGTGTGCATTTTCTATATGAGACTCGTTTAGTGAACAGTTTTATTCCCTTGGCAACACTTGAAGAACAAAGTAGATTTGAGGCTCATGGTTTGGTTCTGATTCAGATAGCCTCTTTTGCTAAAGGTGCAAAATAAAAGAAGTATGTCTGCATTTGTTGAAGCTGCATTGTACTGGAAGCTACTGGAGGTGCACTCATTTTTTGTGGGTCACAGAAATTCATGGGGGTATATGCTGGGCTTTTATGAACACAGTATGAAGTATTCCTACATGAGAAGTTAAACTGCCCTAATGAATGAGTTATTTGGTAGTTATATTGCTGATGTTAAGAACTGAAGAAAGGCAAACATTTTTCATTCTTTGGAAAAGTAACACAACTTAATCACTGTAGCTTGAGCAGAGTCTGAAGAATTCTGAAGAGTTTTGTACTCTGGCTTAACTTTTATTTTGAGGCTTGCTAGTAATCATCTGAACAGATTGTAAGGATGCAGTTGTAGTTTGAGTAAGTCAATTTTCTGTTCTGAATTATGAGCTTCAACTTGTGAATGAATATTCCTGTGCAGGCTTTCCTTGAATTTGGAGCTAGACCTATTTTTTCAAAAAGATATCCTAGTCTCAACACTTGGCTTGTTACAGTGACTAATTTCTGCCTCTTCTGTAGCCTGGCCTTAAGAGCACCTTGTTTGCCTCCAGTCTATTTAGTGAGCACCATTTAACATCCATAAGAACAATTACAGTTGCATGTTATTATTAGCACTAATAACTGGGCACAGCTTAAAAACTACTTACCCATTAGTTAAACCAGTACTTTCATACTGCTTATGTAGAGCTTTGGGAGGTATGCACTGGATTCACTGGGAGAAAACTTGTATTGCACACTAAGTGATGACCTGCAGGTCTGGCCTCTTGTCAGAACACTGACTTCTCTCCATGGAGTGAACACACACACTCTGTCACAATATTTACCTAGCGCCCCCCCTCCCCCTCCCCCTCAACCGGGTGATAAATGGAAGCTTGCAGAGTGGCTTCTCCATCAGTGACCAGGTTTGAATCACTTGCTTGTTTTATGAGAATGATCCTGCTGCACCTCTTTTTTCCTTCCTATCCCCAAGTATTACAGCTGATTAGCCACCTCATTAATTCTTCAATTTGATGGCTGATATACCAAGACTTGAAACATGCTGCTGACCCCATATAATAGAGCCTCTGCTTCTTAATGTATTAATGATGGGAGAAGTTAATTAAAATTCCACACAGCAGAGGTGTCAGCTAACCTGTAAACCTGTTGCTTCCAAGAAAATGTTTTTTTCCTAAAAGAAACAGTTTGGGGGCACTACTAGTACAGGGTGAGATTCTCTCTCCCCCAACCCATCACAGCAGATCAAGCTGAACTGATTGTTTGCCCACTCCAAACAGAGTTCGCTTCAAGGTGGCTCGATATTCTTGTCTAGTTTTAGGGTCTTGTTCTGTTTTTGTCTGAGTAGATACATTTAGGA
This sequence comes from Varanus komodoensis, assembly GCF_004798865.1. Classification (NCBI taxonomy): domain Eukaryota; kingdom Metazoa; phylum Chordata; class Lepidosauria; order Squamata; family Varanidae; genus Varanus; species Varanus komodoensis. The sequence continues at coordinate 95,906,090 of NW_025335268.1, forward strand.
TGCTGAATTATTGCCAATTTTTGCTTCTGTTTCAGGATGCAATGTATGTTTTATCCACTTGCTCTTTATCTTACAATCATCTAGAGCTTTTGTGGATTCTGTGATAGTTTTTCAAGAACTCTATCTCTGCTCAGTTAGGACATGTAGCACTGATAGGTAGCTTCTTCTAAGTGAGAGGGGTTTGAAAGCCGAAAGATATCCTTAAGCTCAAAGGATCTAGGCTCATGCTACTTGCATTGCTTTTGATGTTGTCTCCTTTGCAATTGTGGTGCAGATGCAAAATATCAGTGTAGGCTGAAGATCCAGGTGTTATGTGTAGTAGGGATAATGTGTAGCAGGGATAAGATGTGCACCTTACCTTCTCTGGGTCCTGTGCAGGATGACCTGTACTCATTTCTGAACCTTTCTTATAATAAACTGTTATCCAATTTATGGCAGGATGCATTCTTCTGTACTGTGAACTCATCTGTTAAGGCTATTTTACATCACAGCAAGGTTTGCCATGTAAAGTGAGTAATACAAAATGTTTTGCTGCTATTCTAGGCCCTTGTCACCTATGATTCTAGGAAGCTGCATGCGCCATAAGGTCTTTATAGTACTAGGAGTGTTTCTACATGCTTCCTTTGCCTCTCCAATGAAGGAATTGAAGTGATGTGTGTTATCTGAAGGGAGGTTTAAGTTGTCACTGATGGAATGCATTGTCAAGATGCCAACTTGATTTGCAAAGCTCAGGTTCAGTTTGTAGTTTGCTCCTCAAAACGAATCTGTGAAACCTTACAAGGCTGCTCCCTGCAGATTGTTGTGTAGTTATGGTTTTTTTCCTGAAAAGTAATGCAGGAATTTTTCCAGCTTGGTTCCCTCATTTCCATCTCTAATTAAGCAAGCAAGTTAGTTAGTTCTTTTGTAACCCTGTTCACCTGTTCTCTTGAAGGAATAATTTTAGATTGTTGGCATGGTAGGCTCTTTTGTACTTTTTAAAAGCTTCCTTATTTTAATTGTGTTTATTTGGAGATCATGCAGATACTCTTCCATCATACCAACACATTGTGTATGGTATTGGCATGTTGGAGGACAAGATTTAAATGGAATTTCTCTCCTCTTCGAGCATGCAGATATATTGTAAAGAGGAGACTATCCTATTGAAATACTTCACACTATTAGGAAGTTTCCTGTTCTATCAAATTCTCCTTCAGTTCCTCAAAGTGTATGTGGTTATTGCCGCTGCTCTGATTCTAATTATTTCCAAGGGCAGAGAAGCTTCCTGAAACACCAAGGGAGAAGCCTCACCTACCATATTGCACAGTGAAGGGGAAAATGCCTATGTCAGTTTCTCCTATAACATTGATTACGGTTCAGGGGTCCTACAGTCATAGGACTACAGGTTTCCATTCCCAGTTAGTGATCTTCCTCCATTTTTCAAACTTCCAAGGGGAGTGATGGAGAAGGTAATTTTCCTGGGCCATGGCCGCTGTTTACTTTTGCTTGGCTGTGCAGTGTGCCTTTGTTTTTCCACCTTTGATCAGTGTCCTGCCAGCAGATAATTTAGCAATTGCATCCCAGGGTGGAAGTGTGGAGTTAATGTTAAAATTAGTGTTTTTTTTTTAACTTCCCTGGCTGATGAAGCAAGGCTAGTAAGAGGGGAGGCAATGGGGGGCCATAAATTCTACTCCCAGTGTATCTGCCTCTTGCAAAAAATGTAACCCTCTGATGTCTCCGCAGCACTTTCATTAACATTTAAATTAAGGGTTTGTTTTTCAGTGACTAGACCTTTCATGGTCTGACTCAAGGTTGCCTTACCAGTCAGTTACGATAGTAATCACTGCTATTTTTTTCATCTTTTTCTGAATAGGGCAGGGGCATGACAAATGTTCAAAGAGAATCTGTAGCAGACCTGTACAGGTACCCAGGCAGCAGGATGCTAGCTTCTTTCCTGCAATTAGAGAGTTGTCTATGTTTCTTAAGGTTTTTCCCCTCTCCTCTTCCCTCCCCTCCTCTTCAAAGGCTTGTTTGGAACCCATTAGGTATGTGATTGCCTCAGGTATAACCAGCACAGGACACCTTCATCCTTTAAACAAGAACTTGTGGGATGAAGGGAGTATATGAAGCAGGGCTGGAAAACAAATCTGGAATATGCTTCCATAGCACTGTTTCTTCTCAAGTGCTTCCTGCCAACAGTCTTAGTTTCAAATTTTTGTGTTACAGTGTTGGTATGAGTGAGCTTTTGAATGGCATAAATTGAGATGGTGGTGGGGATTTTCTACTCGCATGAACTGAAGAAATGACTGAGGAAACTGAACTTTGATGTACACAGTATGTGCTGCCGTTTTAGTAACTTTTAGTTTATTTGCAGAACAGCACTTAGAGGGCTCTCTGTGTTGGTATCATCATAGAAGGAAGGTCCTTGTCTGGTTCAGCACTATGTTAAACATGGACCCTAGTAAATTGGGGTGCAGATCTCAGTACATCCTTGGATTCATGTGGTAGCCTACAGCAAGTCCTTACCTCACAGCCTGGCTTTTACAACTGTAAACTGAAAATTGTTTCTTCATAGGCTGAAAGTATCCCCACCTCCCAGTAAAAACTAGGACATTAGAAATACTACATTTTTAAAGCTAACGTTTTGCAGGATCTGTCACTTCCATGTTATAGTAGAAGCAACTATTTCTTTAAAGAGTCAGAAAATAGTACATGGGAGGCAATGGCAAATCTTTCCTCCTGTTGCTTATTCACAGAAGAAATATCCAAAAAATATGCCAGAATGGGTACATGGTAGGCTTTAGATGTTTATTTGATCATACTGTAACATGTGAAGCAACTGTGGAAGTTCTTATTTGTCATGGTATTAACTGCCTACCATACACCCTTATTCCTCTTGGATCTTTGTGGATGTGTAATGCCAATTGCCCTCTAAAATTGTATCATTTAAGGAGCAGTGTCATGTGGCCAAACTGTTTTGGTAACCCACATCAGTTCCAGGAAACCTGATCAGAAGTGCAGACACTTACAGTAACAAGGAGGTGAAAGCTGCCAGCCTCTGTCTCTGCAGGTGCTAGCTGGATCAAATTGCAGGGTTGCCATTAAAACCATCCTGGGCGGTGATTAATGTAGGGCACGGGGCATATACATTCTTATTCTGGCACTGTGAAAACCTGTCCTGGAAGCTAAATTGGCCTCTGAATCTCAGTTTTCCTGCTCTTTTCAGACCTTCAACTAATTGTTTGTCTTGAGTAAATCTTGCTGAAGAGCTTTGGCCTTACGATGTGGATAAGAAAGGGACAAACAGTTTCGCAGATGATCTGAGGTAGAGAAGTTAGTCACTGATACCTCTTTTAAGGGAAACAAGAACTCAGTTTGGGGCTTGTGTATCTTCGATTGCAGTATTCTACTATATATTGATACATACACCAACATTTTCAAACAATGGAATTTCAACTGGCATCTCCTTTGTGAATGTGCTAAATTACAACTCAAGAAGTTCAGTTGTATCATCTCTGTCCTAAATCACAACAGGTTTTTATTTTACTATTGCAGATGTTAGTATATGTGTGCTCTCATTAACAGTGCTTTGCAAATAAGCACTTGTGCTTATCTTATATACAGTCAAACTTTGATTTAATCATTGGTCTGTATTTTTGCATTTTAATTGTCCTCTTACCACAGTTTTTATAATTTTCCCTTCTAAACGAGTATAGAGCTGCGGCTCTGGAAATTTATTCCTATTTTTTGTAACAAGTAGCCAGTGTTAGATGCCTCAAAGAAAAGTTTAAATGGCATATCTGTATAACATATGACCCAACAGCTAAGTACAGCCTTATTTTCATAATCTGGAGGCCTGCCAGGGGTAGCACTGAAGTCCATTGTAGGCAGCTGTCTTACCATCAAGGAGGGAAGCATCTCACTAAGCACTCACAGTTCAGTATGAGCTGGGTGAGGAATGTGGTTATAGTACTTGAGGAATATAGAAGAGAATGTAGTAGCACATTCCGTTATCACCCACAACAAATCATATCAAAACATGTGGCCCAATACAGAGGCTTTTATAATAATGGACTCTTAAACTTCTTCAGTGATGCTCTAGGGAATTGTTTCCCTTGTATGTGGAAATCTTTTGTGTGATCTTGTTTTAAGCAGACCATATCCATGTGCAAAGCTATGGATAGTTCAGGAAACAATGTGAAGAAAATGGCATTCATCTTGCCATTGTGGAGATGTTGTGCTGTATACCTTGAGTGACATAGTTTTGGGGACTTCAGACTCATGGATCCCAGGCACATTTGAACCCATTTGCATGATAGGAATACATTTTCCATTTTGTGCCACTTTTTCCAGTAATATAAATTAGTCCGTTACGATGTGAACTGTAGGAGTATGTGTGTGTGTGTGTTTCCTCTGGATATCTTTTGTCACTTGTTATGGGGCATCATTTGCATTTGACCCAGCATCCTAGTTCGGGGGAAATGTTCATTTTTGTCCTGTTTGTTGAATACACTGGACAGTTATTGCAGCATAGCTCAATTGATTGCAACAGAATGACTCCTTGGCAGGTCTGGTTTCAGTAGCAACCACTCTTGAGCAGCTGTGAGGGTCGTGGCATTCTGCCAGTGCTGATCTTTGTCCTAGACCCTTATGTTGGGTGACTGAGAATTTCCCACAATATGCTCAAGCACTCAAGATAGCATTGCTCCTAGATTGCTGTCCTTCAGATGATTGCTATTGCTTCTAGGTAAGTCAGCAGCCAGGGGTGGCCCAGTACTGTAGGAGAGATCCTATTAAGTGGCACTATTCTAAGGGCTTGCTTAAGCCTAGGGTTAGTCCTGTTCTTAGGAAAAATAATATCAGAGTAAGGGCTATTCCACCATATTTGTGGTGTGTTCCCACTTTCTCCAATGACATACAGAGATAATAGTGAAACTTTTTTTAGATGTAAGTCAAAATTTTCTGCATTGTAATCTTAACAAGTAGAGATGACTGGCAGGCAGTCTTAGCAGAAGGGTGGTCAGTGGATTTCATCCCTTCCAGTGTTGCTTGGAGACAGTGGGCTCAGCATATTTTCATTATAGTTTCTTCTTTGAAAATGGCCTGGTATCTCTACTAGGTACCTGTGACATGGGGGTCTTGATTGGGGTCTCATAAAGGGCCCTGCCAGTGTGTCTAAAGGCCAAGAAGACAAAAGTGATCAGTGGGTGGGGGTCTCAGCTGACCGCCAAAGAAGGGAGGGGAGGGTCCTGGAGGCAGTGAAGGGAGAAGCAGCCCCTGTTGGGAGCTCTTCTAGAAGGGAGGGGGAGAGGAGTGGCCCATTTTTGTCCCAAACTCATCAAGCACATCTGCAGAATTGTCCCAGCTGCTGCCTCCCAGTTTCAAAAGAAAATGATCGTTTGATAAACCGGCCTGATTTACCACTTTCTCACAAGGGAGGAGGCCCACCTTTGACCTCTATGATTTCACATCAGACCCAGCTTTTCTTTTCCCTTCCAGTCCTTGGAGAAACTTTGAAATGCATCCCTTGCTTTCTCTCTCTATCCCTTTACTCTTTTCTCTCACCCCCCCCCCTTTTCCCCTCTGCTTTGTTTGGGGTGTGTGTGGGGGGAGAACAGGCGTGCAGCTCTGGACTTTAGGCAAGTAATTAGTAAAATCTTCCTGCAGTACAATACATCCATGGTGCCCAACCTATATATTCTAACCATTTACTTGCTTATAGGCATCTGTGAGAACCGGTGGCATTGTTATTGCAGTGTCTCTTCGGTTGGCACACTTCAGGCCCCTGTTCCTGCTAACTATCAGAATTCATATGCATATATTAAAATATTCCCACACAATGAATATATTTTCCAGTGGGAAAGGACATCTTCTGGATGAAAAATGATAGAGACTATTGGAATGCTTGTTCCCACTCAGGCACTTATTTGCATGGACTAGATAGAAAGGCGGGGGTGGATTTCCTCTGATAAGAGTGAGTCTTTATTTATTTATTTAAAGTTTTTATATGCTGTTCCAATACTAAAAGTCTCTGGATGGCTTTATGTTCCCTATGCACTCCCTATGTTTTATGTTCCATGTTCCTACATGGTGTTTGGGGTACTGGATAATGCTCATTATTTTGACCAGATTCCTTTGGTGGCTGAAACAAAAAAGCAAGAGATCAAAATAGTACCACGGTTCTACAAATTCTTTTTTTGATGGGGTAGAAATGAGTAGTGTCAAGATACACCAGTATATCTTGGAGTGGAGTTATTAATGCTTAGTTACTCTATTAGACCAGCATAGGTAATAGTAGAGGAAATCTAAGTGCTGTCTACTGTCAGTGTATTGCACAAAGGAACTTGTAACTATGCATAACAGATCCAGGTACACATCACCATCATGTAGATAAATTAGTTGTTAAGAGCAATCAATACATTTATGTTAACAACTAAATAGAACTTTGAAGCTGCTCTGCAATTTACATGCCCTTTTCATAGCAGATCTTGCATTTTCTTAGGAAATGTAGGATTTCCCCCTGGTTCTCTCTGTGCTAGTGTAAGGGCATTAAGCAATGCCATGTACTTGAAGACTTGTTCTCAGAACTTTTCTGGGGCAAGGCTAGTTGTTGCTGTGCAGAAAAGTATTTTTCTATCACATGGAAAGTAAATGTCTGTGGTTGACAGAAGTTACTGAATTTTTCAATTTTGAATAATGGGAAATTTGATATTTTGCCTGTTCTGTCATATGAATAATAGTTGACTTCAAAAGTAATACTCTCCTCAAGTGTTGGTCTCTTAAAATCTGCTTTTTTGGGTAACTCAGTAGATCTTTTAGCTTAGTGGTAGGCACCCTGGTGCCCGTCACATGTTTTGGACTACAACTCCCATAATTTGTGGTCATTGGCTGTGGTGGTTGGGGCATATGGGAATTACTGTTCAAAAACTGTAGAGGGATCAGGTTGCCTAACCTTTGTTTTAGCCTTAGGAGAATGATTCTGGGCTTGCATTTTCCCTTATCATTTGGAGAAACAAAAGGTGGAGACTGAAAGCATCTGCTTCCACTTTTAACTAGTACATTTAATACACCTGAAATTAAAACTTTAAAAAACCCAATTGTTTTTGTTTTTTCAAAACAAATAATACAGTATAGCGAATATCCTGAAAGCATTTTAAAAAAGAAAATATTAACTAATATAGCATTGGAAATGCTTACTTTTAGTTCCAGTAAACTCTTAATCAAATTTACCTACTTATCTTTTCTAAATTGGAGACTTCTCTAGAGAAGTTGCTCAGCTGAAAGAGCATAAATGAGAACTAACTACTTTGTCCATATTCCACTTCTAAATTTTCCTTCCTGTGTTGAAATGTTCCATAAGCCTTATTGGCAGTAGAGCAACAGTATGGAACAAGTAACGGTCTTGGCAATGAACTATATTTTTCTTTCCTTGAACCTTGAAGTGAAACCCTTCTGCAGAAATTAAATCACAACCATAATTTAGAAAGTTTTTAATGGTATAAATGTCTCTTAGTTTTAATTTCATCTACATTTTTTTGTTTGTGACTCAGGACTGGCTTCTAATGGAAGAGAGGTACAACATATAAATTGCAAGTCAAAGGCCATGATCAGAATGGGTCTTTTGAACGCTGGTGATAGTTCTCGTGCCCCATGTGATGCCCAGAAGCTCCCAAACGCAGAGGTTTATGTCACCTTATTTGTACTGGAGGAGCAGTGGAGGCAATATGCAGCTCCCTAGCCTCCCACCCTTCATATTGTGCTACATGGGATTTTATGCTTGTCTAGCCGGAATGTCTGGTGGGGGGGCGGGGGGGGGAGAACTTTTGAGACTCTTCATAAATTGAGATTCCCACCACCACCTTACCCACCATCCAGGGTTGAGATATATAACAGGTGGGTTATTTCTCCACCAACCTTGAGGGAGAAGGAAGTAGGAGCTCTGATGCCCAACTCCAAGGTCAGGGCACTTTCTCCAGTATTGGATCTAGAAACCTGAAATCTCCTATGGCCTCTCAGATGCTGTCTTAGAGCCATAGGATTGTTCCTTTAAAGGATGTTTTAATATTTGATTTAGGGTTATAGGATTGTCACATTAGTTCTGTGTGTGATATATAGTTCAGAATGAAATATAGTATAGAATGTCAGGCATACCATTTTGAATTCTAGGAATGTCAGCTTTCATTTAAAAGTATTTTTGAATAATTCATGGTAAAAAGAAAAAGCTGATGTGTTGGCAATTTTTCAAAGGTTCAGAGCATAACTTGGGCTGGTCAGAGCTTCTGGTGGACTGGAAGCGAGTCACAAGTGCAATGCATAGCATCATATCTTTATCTCATGGGTGTTTCTCATTCAGTATCCCTATTAGCCATGTATCTCCAATTTGTAGGCACACTCTGATATCCCAGGCCTTGTAAAAACAATCATATGCTTGAAACCTCACATTTTTAGAAATGGTATTATATTAGATCAAGAAAATTAGTAAAATACTTTTTGAATGTAGAATTTAGGTTTTTCGTTTAACGAAACATAATTATTTGTGGTGGAAGGGAATGAAGACTCCTCCAACATAATGTTATGACCTTGCTGGTAGGAATAGTTAAGAGTTACCTTTCAGCAAGGTTAAGGTCTTTGTACTGTCATACATTTTCCACAAAGAAGAAATCTTGACTTTTGCCTGAAGGAAAGCCGTATAAAGCTTGGGAAAATTATACTCTTTTACCTACAGGAATTGGTCAACTGAAAGGTGTTGCCTTTCCTACTGAAGAAATTAATGAGCTTACAATGTGGCAACATTGATTATGATTATTGATTATTTTTTCAGGTTTTCATGCCTGCACTCCCCTCTGCCCCTCCACAAGGCAGGACAAAAATAGCTTTGGTTTTTGTTCAGGACAGAGGTTAGAAAGGTTGCAGGGGGCACATAGCCCTCTCATAGGGGTGTCTTGTCAGGGCGCAGCATGAAGGGCACAAACAGATCATAACCTTTAAATGAAAATGCAATGGAGGGGAGAGATGAAAGCATTGAAACAAATTAGATACAACTATAGGGGGTGCTCAACTGGAGAAAATTAGCATTTCTTCCTAATTGGAGTGCAGGGCATGCCATTACAGGGATTCATTACTGGGGGAGAGGGTGCTGGGCCTCTACACAGAGTTCCTGTTAAAGCAGACAAAATAAGAACTTCCTGGTTCTTATATATTTATAAATGTTTAAAAATAGTGGGTAGAGAAATGGGGTGTTGGTCTGAGTCCTTGTGTATTCATAAGTATATACAGTTTCTAGAAAGTTGAACTTTCTGACATACTGGAAAGGAGATATTTGTATTTTGCTCAATTTGATCTTCTCATTCTTCATGTGGATATTAGTGTCCATGCTAGGGGTGAATGAATTAATCTTTTTCTGGTCCATGTTAGTTTCATATGTATGGGATAATAAAACATTTCATACCATTTTCTGCAATAAGAATGTATAAAAATTTCCATTTAAATGGTATGCATTTCCTTTCAAGAACACATGCATTTTCTTTTAAATATATATTTATGTAGATTTCCCCCAAAATCATACATTTATATATGTATTTTGAGCTACTTTCCAGTATTTGAAGAAGTGTGCAATCTGAAGGATAACCACTTTCTAATAGCTATGTTAACCTGGGGAATATGACTTAGGTCAGTTTGTTTAAAAATAATGATGGAAGAAAATTCTCCAGTATTTCTAGTCCACACTAAAGCACATTTGTGTGGTAAGTAATTATAAGGTAAGAGGCATTTTAACATGAAGCAGTTGGTTAGTATAAACAACATGTACTAGAAATATCATAGTTTGCTTATTATATTTATATACTACCTTTTTCATTTCATGCAACTCAAGGTGGCTTACATTATTCTCTTCCTCTCAATCTTACACTCACAACAGCAACCCTGTGAAGTAGGTTGGGCTGAAAGTCTGTTCCTGACCTGGAGTCACACAATGAGCTCCATGGTTGACTGTCCACTAGCACCCAGATTGCCTGAATTCCAATCCTGCACTATAAACCACTACACCACACTGTCATATAGTTCTTGCACCTGTCTATATGTAGGAACTGTATAAATGAATCACTGTAGTAACTGGTAATTAGGTAGTTATGAAAAACTGAAGCCTGTCTGCAGAAGAACTGAATTGATTTCAGACCTTTATATTCAGGGCAGATGGATTGTTTCATGCTCATGTTCACTATTTCATTGGAACAATGTTCTGTGGACTGTGTATGCTAGAAAGTAGACTAGACACTGTTCAGCCATCTTACTAAACCATAGTTCAGCTCATTCTTCCAACACAATATGAGGATGGGATTGGAAGCCGTTGTTGGTATGTGCCATCAAGTTGTCTCTGACCTCTGGTGACCTTATAAATGAAAGCTCTCCCACATGTCCTATTCATGACATTCCTGCTGAGCTGTTCACTTCCAGTTTCAATTAACCAGAGTTTAGCATGTCATCTGAACCCTAAACTGTGGTTAATATAATCTATGGTTTATTTAAACAAGCAAGCCCATGGTTTGAAATTGTCTTGTTGAAACAAGTAATAGTTAACATTAACCACAATGTGGAATAAAAGCCTGCATTTAATTTAAACCAGAAGTGAATGCTTCTGTATATCTTCCTCTTGACCATGTTGGAGTGTACAAGCTTGAGGTTTCCTGCAGTTTGTTCACCTCATTCTGTGACATTAGAAGTGGATTGTGCTTGGCAACACAAAAAAGCGGGAATCATATAGTACCTTGCTTCTTACTAGTGATTGTTGTATAATGCTTTTGGGACAAGAGCAGCAACAAAGGTTTCTGGAAATACCTTTAAATTTTTGTTTCAATTTCCCTGTCATACTACTGGATTATTTTTTTCCTCCCAAATTTGTAACTTGTCCCTTTGTTGTCTTTTTATGGAAGTGGCTCAGTGTTTGACTCAAGAGAGAATTTTGCAAGCATCAGCCCAGGCTAAATCATGTACATAGAGGAGGTTAACGTTCACAAAAGCTACAATTCTCATACCTGTTCTTGAGCTGCATCTGTAAAGGACGCTCAAAACAAGTACTCTCCAGTTAGAATATCTGTCACTATAGGGAAACGTTAAATGATTGGGAACCTCATGTTAAAAACTTTAGAAAACCTTATGCACTGCCCTGTTTGTTCTCTTTGAGCCATCACCATAGTTAAAGTCAAGGTCCTCTATATTTGATTAGTTCAACAAGAGAGTACCCAGTTTTGACTTAAGTGAGAGGTGGTGTAGCACAGTGACTTAGTGCCTAGTCGTTAGATGGGTATCCTTAATTTAAATCTGACCTCAACCATGAACCTGGTGTATGTAGACTCATCACTGTTCAGCTTGCTAGGAGCAATATGCAGATAATAATATCGACCTGCTGTAGAAGGCATTTGTGGAAATTACTAAGAGAATGAATGCAAAAGGTTGTTAAAACTTGACATCCTGAATGTAAATATGAGGTAATATGCATTTGGGGAAAAAACTTGCTGAACTTTTGGTTCAGTTCATAAAGTTCTTCTGCTGAAAAACCTTAGCAGAGACTGGGGAATTGTGGAAAAGGGACTAAGGAGCTGATTATATGGTTAGATTAGTGTTGCAGAAAATTTTGATCACTTGAGTTCTTTGTAGCACAGGGTACAATTTGGTACAGGGAGACATCCTTGAATGCAAACCCGTCCTTTTCCAATTCATGCTCCCTGTGTATATCTAGATCAGGGGTGGGCAATTAATTTCCCTATGGGGCCACATGAGAAACTTTGACAGTTGTTAAGGGCCGGACCGATACACTTACAGCTCTGCTGGATATATATCTCTATAAAAACAGTAAATGAAACATTACGAAGATACAATGAAAATGTGGAGCACAGAACAACACTATTTAATGAATATTCATAAAAACATTAACATTAACATTACATGAAAAGCAATAAATTCAATTCAATTTAGCAGATCCTTCAAAATAAAAGCAGTGCAGTTGTATTGCTTGCATCTAAATTATGACGATATATATTTGCATTGACTTTTAATTTGCCAGTGACCTCATGCGGGCCAGTCAGGGTCAGCCATTGAGCCGGATGTGGCCCGCAGGCTGTACAATGCCCAGGTCTGATCTAGATGATACCTTCACAAAATTTTATATGTATTGACTGTTAGGTAGAATTCATAATGGTTGATTTGGTGAAAATGTCTTTCCCTCAAACTGTTTCTTACCATTTCTTTGCCTTGTAAGGGTTGCCTGTTCTCCCTTTCCCCATCCCATAAAGTGGTAGTGCCTGCTTTTGTCAGCTTTTCCACCTGTTGGAAGAAAGTTAAATGAAAACTATTCTATGGTTGGTGGGCACAGGCTGCTAATTGGAGAGAGAGAGAGAGCCCATTTCCTCTGAGGAGCACAGGCTGCACAGATGTGATGGATGGGTTGAAGATTTATTAGCACATGGTTGGGGGCTTAAAGCCCAACGCCAGCAGCTTGTTTCCTTCAGAAAAAGCAGGAACCAGTGCCTATTGCCCCTCCCTTACTCCAGAAAGTGTTGAAGAAAAAAAAAGGGATAATTGGAAGGAGCAGTTTGTTTGAACATAACCACAAGGCTGCTTTTAATTCTTGGTCTCTTGCATTTTGAGACTGATTCTGAAATTTCAAAGTGAAGGGCAACTCTTTGGTGTCACACCTGTTTCTTGTATTGTACCTTGTTTCCTGAAGGCCAACTGCGTAGTAGTAGTAGAAGAAACAAACATTTTACTCCATTTTTCTTCCTGTTGTATGCCTCCCTACCTTGATCTATGCAGTCCTGGGGCCCTTTTGGCATTGCACTGGTTTTCCTAAATTAAGTTATGGCTAGAAGAACTCATTCTAAGAATGAAGGAAACATCAATATTTTTCACGTGTGTATTTCCAAATTCTCTGAATTCTTTAGGGGCTGCAGTGAATCATTCTATTCTTTGTTTTCTGTTGAAGTTCTTCAGCTCTAGAAAATCATATACATGCTGCCAACTGTGTGCTCCATATGCTTAAAACGTAGATGCATGCAGGCTTTGTAGATTTATTAGATAAGGAATATAAATGATTATGAAGCCAATTGGGTGCTTCTAGGCACACAGGTTCTAGAGCTGTCTATCAAAAGCCCTTGTACAGCTATTCTGACTTTTCTTCTTTAACAGATTTTTAGTAAGAAAAAATGAAAGTGGTAGAAAAGCAAAGGCACACTGAAAGTACACAACTATGCCTGCTCTCCACCTCATAAAATTCTGTGAATTTGGCTGTGACCCAGTTCACATGATCATGAGGTGGCTAACAAACGATGGTTCTTCTGCTTGTTTCCCCAGCTGTGTGTCAGTCCAATTTTCCTGATTACCCTCCTTAGTTGGGTGGCTTTTTGTGTCACATGAACCCAAGTGCCATAATTTTATTGAGGGGGTAGAAATCCTCAAATAATCCATGGGCTGATGTTGGTTACTTCAGGATTGCTGTACCCAGCTCTCAAAACTCTTGTCATGAGGTTCATGCACCATGGCAAGCCACATCATTGAGAGAAATTTGGGAAACCTAGTCAGCATGCGCAGCATGCACACCATCCTGACTTATTTTCCTTGCTGCAATAATGTAGAATGGTCCCATGTGTTTACACAATGTCAGCCTCAGTGGGAAGCAACTATTCTCTTCAGCTTGATTCTTGTTGGGCATTTCCTCCCGAGAAAAATAGTTTGGTCAAAATCTATTGGGAATTGAAATGTCTTCACCGATCCTTGTAAGTCCTTATATGCTACTTTTATATCTTACTTTTCATCCACCATGGAACTCAAGGCAGTATATGCACCATATGCAAGCCGACTCATCAAAGTTGTTGCAACAAGTGCTTTCAAGCTGTACCTGAAACGGTTTGATGTTACACTAGGCCTAATTTGGTTGTTGCTAGATTGCCAAATTCTGCATCAAGAAGAAAAGAGCCAAAGTGAGTAGATTAGTCCAGATTTAATACTATGCATAACCTATTTTTCTCTGACAGAACTTGGAGAGTATTGATTATAATTGCCAGCTGGAGCTAGAATAAGTGCTGCAACAGAACTCGCATTCTGTCTTACATCACCGGATGTTTTAGTTTTCGAAGAATTAATTATGTTCCCATTTATACTTGCTACAAAAGAATCCCTTTTTGCTTTTTGTAGTATTTTAATTTTACAATTATTCATTTTATTTAAAATATTTCTTGGTTGCCTTTCAGGGCAGAAACCCTGCCATGTAATTTCACCAGAAGGAGATGTCTCAACAAACTGCTTGTTCATTCCAATTGTGTGGCAAAGGACAGAATTGTGTCCATACTCCTTTTTGCCCTTCCCTTTTTGTGGTTGGAAATCCTTATTTTGCTTCTACCAAACTAGGCTTAAAATACTCTGTGTTTCAGTTATCAGCTTTAACTAGCTGCTATGAATGTGGTGAGTAAAAGAATACTTCAGTGTTTAAAGTAATAAAGTTTAACTGATATTGAAGAAAAACATGAACAAGAAAAGGTTTTCAAATCTGTACCTTAAGGCATGCACCACAAACACATATGATCAACATGTAATAAAAGAACCAGGGATAAACTCATCCAGCCAGCTAATTAACTGATTGATTGAGTATAATAAAGACCTTTAATTTTTACTATTACTACTACTATTGATGCTGTTAATTTTAATAAAGGCTAATTTAGCCTTATTTTATCCAGGTCCCTTCCAAACAATAATTGTGTTTGGCCGAACTCTCTCAAATAGTTTTTCAACTCCAACCAACTGACTGAACAACTTTTCCTTCTTTCCTTCCTTTCCTCTTTTAAAATTAGTTGATTTTTTCCTGCAGTACAAAACTTCCTGACCTCTATATTCTAACTAAATATTTGACCTAGAAACTATTAACCTGTGGGCTGAAACTGACAAACACACACACAAAAATGAACTCTGTAATATCCTAAAACCAAACTAAATTTAAAAAGGAGGGACAGGTCTGTTCCTTGACATGGGCAAAAGGCAATGGATTTTTTTTTTTTAGAGTGCATGTTGTTGTTATGGGCTGTCACATTGTCTCTGACTTAATGATGACCCTAAGAATGAATGCACTCCAGAATGTCCTGTCCTTCACAGGCCTGCTGAGCTCTTGTGAACTCAAGAATCCTTTATGAATCCAATCCATCTCGTATTTGGTCTTCCTCTTCTTCTGTCTTTTCCTAGCATGCTTGTCTTCTCCAGTGAGCTTTCTCTTATCACAATGTGCCCAAAGTATGACAGCTTCAGTTTTGTCGTTTTTGCTTCCAGGGCAAGTTCTTGCTTGATTTGATCTAGGACTCCCTTGTTGATTATTCTGATGATCCAGGGCATCCTCTAGTATCATGTTTCAAACGCATCAACTTTCTTCCAGTGCGCTTTCTTCAACTTCCATATTTCACACTATACATAGTGCTTGACAAAACAATTGCATGGTTGATCTTCACCTTAGTCTCCACTGAAACATACTTACTGTTGATGATCTTTTCTAGTTTCTTCATTGCTGCCCTTTCAAGTCTCAGTTGTTTTTGAATTTCTTGGCTGCAGTTTCTATTTGAATTGATGACTGAGTCAAGTTTGGCAAAATATTTCACAATTTCAGGTTCTTCATTGTTGACAGTAAAGTTGTATAATTCTCCTGTAGTCATGATTTTTGTGTTCTGATGTTTAGCTTCAGTCTTGCTTTTGCTCTTTCATCTTCCACTTTCATCTGGACTCATTTCGGTTAATTGCTGTTTCTTCCAGTAATACAGTATTATCTGCATATCTTAAATCATTGATATCCCTTCTGCCAATTTTCATTCCTTCTTCCTCTGATTCTAATTGAACTTTCCTGATTATATGTTCTTTGTACAAACTGAACAGATAGGGAGATAAATACACCCTTATCTGACACCTTTGCTTACAGGAAAACATTTGGTTTCTTCATATTATGTCCTAACAGTAGCTTAAGCACATGATACAGTTTATGCATCAGGACAATCAAGAACGGAGATATAGCCATGTCTTTCAAGACCTCCCATAGGTTCTCATAATTCAGACTGTCAAAGGCTTTGCTTTAGTCTGTAAAGCATAGACTGATCTTCTGAAATTCTTTGGTGTGCACCAGGATCCAGCATATATTTTTAATAAAAATAAAATACTTGCAATATGATCTTGAGTGCCTCTTATTTTTTGGAAACCAGGTTGAATATCAGGCATTTCTCACTCCGTTAAGGTTGTGTAGAGAGTGGGCTTGTCTCTTGCTCTTTGCAGACTGTTTCAATAGATTCATTTGATTCTAAGTAGGGTGAAATCAGAAGCTTTATTAAAAAGGAGAGACAGAAGAAAAGTTTCCAGTATGAGTTTAACTTGTTATATGCCCTGGTGCTTCTTCCACAACTTGCATCGAAGACTATCCAGAGTTCATACGTTTCTGTAAGCTGTTAAGTTTCAGGAAAAGAACTGCAATTCAGAAGATTGTCTTGAGAGAGGAGAGGTCAAATCCAAATAGGTGGTGACCTTTGTTGTAACACCTTGTGCATCACTTTGCTTGTGTGGGGAATTAGTGCAATGGTCCTATGGTTGCTACGCTCTTTTTCATTTCCTTTCTTGGGGATTGAATATATATATTTAACATTTCCAGTGTGGGGACCATTGTTTTGTTTTCCACCTGTATTGGCATATTCTTGGACTGATTCAATCTGTGTAGCTCAGAATAGTTCTGTTGGCATCTTATTTACTCTGGGTATTTTATTCCTACCAACTGCTTTCAGAGCGGCTTTCCCTTTCGTTTTTAATACTGCAGGCTCTTCCTCAAATTCAAATTAGCTACATTAGTTACCCAGCTTGCGTACCTGTGTAATTCTTCTAATAGTGTCATTCAGTGATTATACCACCAAGTAATGATTTCCAGAGAGGCTGCTTACTTAGTGAGGAGTATCCCCAAAGTAAGACGAAACCATTAACTGAACATCATGCACAGAGTTATTCTGTCAATAAAAATGAGGAGATCTTTTGAGTTTTAGCTTCTTCTATACAGAGCTGTGTGCATTTTCTATCAATAGGAATGAGCAATGGAGAGAAATGTTATGGCTACATGGTTATTAAAGCACAAGGAAAAGAAAAGGGATAGAAATAAAGAGGAAGAGGAATAAAGCTGTCAGGAAGCTTGACATTCCATCTTCAGAATACTGGAAAGCTTGCTTGTAGCTTCTGAATTTTCTTCAGGTATTCCCCACATTTCTCAGTGTATACTTACAATCCCGTGTAGCAGAAATGTATTTACAACAACTGCAATCAGATCAAAGCCAGGAGTCATAGGATGCTTAATACTTCACTATGCTATTCATTCTGCCTGTGTACGCCTGCAGCACCACATGTATATTTCTGACGTATACCAGAAATTGTGAGAGACATCCAAATTAAATTGTGCTTTATGCTTACAGTGCCAATTTGTATTCTAGGGCGGTAGATCTATCTTTTATGTGATAGATTTCAGAAGTTTGTGGTGAGGTTTCTTTTTCAAAAGTGTCACTCTGTCAAAGTATCCTTACATGTGGGCAGCTTACACACTAAAGAGAAGGCTATAAGTAAAATTTTAAACTTTATTTGATCTATGTTGATTTGCAACTGGAATGTGCTATTTTTCAGGCATTGTTCTTTTGCTCCAGCCTATTAGTGCATTATCCGAAATACTGCCTTGGAATAACCAGGTAATTAATGCACCTTCATTGGGGAATAACCTTCCCAGCCTGCTTTCTTCCTTTTAATCTTTTGTTTGCGGGGGTGAGAAGGGGTGTTTGGAGCTCAGTATAAAAGCCAGGAGAGGCGGCATTTCTGTGGTGGTACCTATGCTTCAGCCTTTGCAGAAAGCGCTCTCTGGATAGAGGTGCTGCTTCTCTTCACTCCCCTTCTCAACAGGTTGGACCCCCAAGAAGCTTTTGTCTGCATACTGCATGCATGTCTGAGCCTGCCATTCCCACATGGGGCACCCTCCCTTGGCAAAGTCCCACCATTCAGTGATGGTAACTGAAAGAACCTTGGCTAATTATGCTGCACTGGAAATTACCACTTTGCTGTGTGCTCCTGCTGCTGGGGCTGTTTGTTCAGGGGCTGTATTTAGTGTGAACAAAGCCCCCCTGCAGAGTTAGTCCAGCCCCAAGTGTGAAGCTACAGGTAGAAGCTTAAAATAAAAGGGGTAATTACCAATGTCTCCAGGTGAAAGCCCCACTAAACTTCAATAGCCCAATATATCCTTGCAAGGGGGGTAGTGAGAGGGGAGAATCCCCATCCCCAAATAAACGATTCCCACCAGGCAATTAAGTGAAAATAATTTCACCAAGTGAAGGGGGCAGTGAGCTGCTGCTTAGAAATTGTGGCTTTTTTCTTGCCCTTGTTTGTTACTGAGTGGGGAAACAAAGTGCCTTCATTGAAGAGGGAGGGATGATTCCCACATATATACCACAACCTCCTTGCTTTGTTAAGTGGCTTGAATGTACCTAGTGGGGAGCAAGAGAGGGAGAACAAATAAGTCAGAAAAAGGAATTGCTGGAGCTTTACACCTGAGCAAGCTTTGAAAATGTGACAATGCCATTCACGGTTTCTCGTAAGGTGTGTGTGTGGGCATAGGGACCCATTTGAGTGATGGAACAGGAATTCTGCTCATTGTCTACAAAACCATTGAAGCCTTTAGAGCAACCTAATTCCACTCTACTTACGACAGGACAGCCCCTGTAGCCACTGTGCATGTTGTGGAAAAAAGGGATTTTCTATGATTTTAAGTTTCCTAAATGTGACATAATGATAAGTGAAAGGGTTCAGATTATTCTTTGGTCTGCCACTGTAGTTCTAAGCAGTTTTATCCTACATGTGTTTCATTCAAACTTTGTATGGGAATTTGCTTTTTTTTCCAGAGCCATGTCCAAAATACTAATGGCAACACAACTTTATAATTAAGACTGTAATAAATTTTCTCCTATGTGGAAGATAGGTATTTCTCAGATTCTTTTCATCATAATTTATTTCTCAGAAACCATGCCTTTCATTGAGATGCAAGGACAGTAATTTACTATACAGTAAAAGCTCAAATTTTCCGCAAGAGATGTTAGTTCATGTTGAAAAATGAACCTGATCTTGGGTTATTTAAATAAGCATCACTTAGTGTCACTTTCCAGTTTGAATGAAACCATACAGTTAATTTAAAATAAAAATGGTAGTTTTTAATCTTCTTGTGATCATACTTGAAGAGGCCAGAGAGGGAAACAGGATCTTCCATGTAATGTTAAACTATAGTTTTCATCCACGCCAGATAAATGTCTGAACTGAAGCCTGCCCAGAAACCATGGTTTGTTTGAGACTGACAAACCAGGATCTGAAACTACAGTTTGAAATCGTTTTAGAAACTGCCATTTGTCCATTCTGCTGTTATGTCTGAATTGATAGTTCATTAACAAACCATAGTTTGAGCCATTGCTTTATCACAACTGTTTGCTATGGTGTGGAGATAGGAGTGAATTTATGAAGTTCAATCACCAGCAAATGGGAAACAAAACAAGTGTGCTTCTTAAACAACTATTTACTATTGTACATCTGCAAGCTCAAATTTGGTTTTTTTCTTTTCCTTATGAATTTGAATCATCTTTTAGTCCAAATAAGGCGTCCATGTGGTATTTTGCATAGATACTTGAAATCTCAGGTTTAGAGGGAATTTGTGTAGGCAACAGTGGGAAGAGAGGCCAGTACATAGAATACCACAGACTCAAAGTTAAATATGTGAGTACTGTGTGGTTTAATATGATTTATCTGTGTCTGTTTTGGCAATTGAAGTATGCCTTTCCAGAAACAAGCTATGATTCCTTTATCTGTTATTTTTGAAGTCATAACTTGTGGCATGTGCCCAGCAGAAGCTAGGGCAACTTTTAAGGAATGTATGCAAGCAGCAAACTCTACATGCCCAATTTGCCCTGGTTTTCTGCCCCATTTATGTCATTTCAGTGCATAGCATTCAAACCTGTTCTCAAAATAGAATGATTGAGTCTTCAAGACTCAAAGCCTAAAAGCCTAGTCTCAAGATAGATCTCTCATCCACTCATTCATTTGAAATTAGTTTCAGATATTTTCCTTTAGCCAACAGTAGGTTGGATTCAATTGCTTAACAAACCACCTACAGTTTCTTAATAGTTTATGACTAAGTACAAACTGCATAACTGAGATGGATCTTAGGAATGTGGTGATATAAAATGCCACTATTTATACAAGCTCCCCCAGTAGCCACTATCATGATTAAAGCTTAGCTAGAACAGGAACAGTAAAGTAGCCTCCTGAAAAGAGGCTGGGTTGGTTCAACTGTAACAAGAAGCTGTGGTTTTGTGTATGAATTTTGTTAAACCCATTCTGCCTGTGTTTTGTTAGATTGTCAGGTTTCTTTTTTTCCAACTTTTGCTCAGTGATGAAATTGGATTTTTCTTACAAGATTATATTTTACTTGTGTGCTAAGATATACTTCTGCAAATGCGCATCGCTTAATGTGAATTAGTACAAATGCACATTAACTAATGTCCATTTGCGCAAGTGTGCATTAGTACAAATGCACTAATGTCCATTGCAAATCTTCCCTTCCAAGTGAACAGCTGGTCTGAAAATGTGTTAAATCTGTGTCACTCAGAAAAAGCTAGTCTGTTGCAGAATCCACACGTGAGATTACAGGAATGTGAATTTATTTGAATCTCTTACAGATTTTTATGCCGTCCCTAGTTTGTTGCTAAATGGATGAACCTTTATTCCTGTATTTTAGGATTTAGTAGCAACATTTTAGCATAACCGGGCAAAACAGGATTGTATCCTATGCAAAACGGAATTGTAAATCCATTTGACAGCATAGTTTACAACCTTATTTTGTGGACAATTATGCTCTTCGCAGTCCAGCAAGCTATGTTTGCTGATAAATCAAACTGGGTAGCAGTAAGTGGAAGAATTGACAGGAAGAAGGGAGGTCATATATAACTTGCTTCTAGTGTAGTACCAAATCATGACTTGGCATTATGTTTGAACTGGACTTGTTCAGCCCCAACCCAACTGACATACTATAACTTGGGCTTTATGAAGCTATCCTAACTTTTCTGGACCCATGTCTGTACTGCACATGTTAAGCTCAACATTTTGGAGTTATCAGTAGTAGTGATATTTGTATCTAATTGTCTGGGTATGTTACTAATGATGTGTTCGTTCAACACACACACACACACACACACACACACACACACACACACACACGCTATTTTATTTTCTGAGGGGCACCCAAATTCACTAAGCCTGCTTTGTTTGAAGGAGTCTGGTGTCTTTATTTGTAACTGATCAAACAGAAACAAGCAAGAAACAGTAAAATAAACAGAGAGTCATGCCATAGGGATCATTATTCTGGAACTGGCTGCCTAGATTCTTATTTGTTTTAAGTATCCCAAAAATAGTCACTTATTTCCACTATACAACCCAGAAAGAATTTTGCTCCCTACATTTTCCAACAAACTGGTGAGAAGATATACATTTAGAATTAAGGACTGCTTTGAAAATATTTCAGTGATGCTAGAGGAGCCATCTCTGCTTGACTTTGGGTTGACTTTATATTCAATGAGCAATTTTAAGTAGATTGGAAACTATGTCAATTTTAGAAAGAGCTGGATTTTAAAATTTTTATGATCAGGTTTTTTGGATTGTAAGTCCAAGTACAATGAGTAATTATAATCTGTGTAATGGAAATGGAAGCTGATATATTTTTAATTCTCACAAGAAATTATAAACTGTAAACAAAAAAAGGAAAGACTTGGAATGGTTTATACATAGTTTACTTTTGGATTTGCAGGAATAGCCAGGTAATGCTCTGTGCTGAATAACTTGTGAATATTTTTTGAGTTGACTTTGATTTGCTTAAGAGAAGGGTATATGAATGTTGCATATTCTGAAGTCCTGCACCAGACTTCATGAAGAAAATATTTAGAATTCATACAACTTGGTTCTAACTTTTAGACAGTTGGCTTCTGGGATTTCTCCCTGATCCCTGGCTCAGTTTTAAACATTTTGTTTGGGACAAATTCCCGTGTACAGAAGTAGAATATGTACCATAGGCTGAAAATGATTATTTTGACCAGTACTATGCAACAGTGAAGCAACTGGAGTCTGGGCCTTCAACCCAATCTTCAGTATGAAACATTTCTTTTCTGTCTTCAGAATTATGGCTTCCCTTGCATCTCATAATGCTCTTCTTAGTGTGAAATGCGTACACCCACTTCCCAGGAGTCAATTTTTCCAACCAGGGTGAGAGGCAGCACACACATGAATTATTGGTATCTTTCCATGCATCTGTTGTTGGTGTTCTCTGCCATTTCCTTTGGGGGTGGGGCAGGTGAAATGCTTTAAATCTTGGAAACACTATCTCCATGCTCAAGATTTGTTCTCTCTTTACATCATATGTGTCCCCCCATACGGCACTTGGAGGGACCTGGCAAAGTTCTTCTGTAACTCCACTGTGTACAATTTATGATGCATGCCTGAAGAGCAATTGACTCTCAGGCTAGCTGTGAAAATAGCATCATAGTAGTGCATAGACCGGTGTATGTAAAGAGTTTCAGAGAGCACTGACTAATAAGCTCATTGTCCATAATGGTACTCATGTGATAGACTTTTGGAAATAAATAACATTTTGGTAATAAATTAACTTTAAGTTTACCTGCCAAGGTTTTTTTTTTAAAGAGCTCAGTTGGATTCCATTAGATGGTAGTAGGAACTGTGGCTTGGAAGTTGGGGGCCATTAGAAAAGCCAGGGGAAAGGCAACATTTCAAAGGAGGAGTGAAGTACCTGCACCAGGGTAGCTGTTCTGCTGAGAGGTGTTGGGAAGAGAGCAGAAAGAAACATTTTGGAACAGCAGTTGAGTGGAATTGACATTGAGCTACAGGGAGAGTTAAAAGAATATGGAAACAGCTGGAATAACACTAAAAATTAATTTTTTTGTTATGTTTGTACTTCAGCACTTTAGGAACTTAAAACTAGCTTTCTAATATTAACAAAGAATATACAGTCATTTATACATTTTGCAACTTCCAGATTAGATTATTGTTAACATGGTCTGTTACAGACTTCTCTTGAAGATAGCTCTGTAATTTTAGTTGGTTTAGAAAAAAAGTTAACATTAGCCACATTAGTACTAGTTACTTAAAAACATAGAAACAGAGCGAGTCAGAAGGGGCCTCCCGGGCCATCTAGTCTGACCTCCGGCACTAGCCGGCTCCGCTCACGACATGCCCACCATGTATACTTGCACCATATTACACTGTTCTTAAGAGGTGCTAGTGCTGATCATTATTAAAGTCCAAAATGATATGGGTCCAGCTGCATTAGAGAGTGGCTTCTTCCTGCACATAAAGATCATCAGTCATCTTCCTTGTCAGATATCAGTTTGATATCTAGCAGAAGTGTTTTTACAAAAGCAATACCTTTTCCCTGTAAGTCCACATATGCAGTTTATAAGCTTTTGTAGCAAAATGCATTAGTGTCAAGGGCTCTGTATTCTGAAAGAGCTTAATAGATATAGAATCAATAGCTATGGGTTTAAAGTTAGATACATTCCAATTACAAAGGGGTTTGGTTTGGCTTGGCTTGTTTTTAATAGGAGAGAGCAGTTTTGAGAAGAAGAATTGGGTTCATTTCTTTTTATGGCCTACACATCAAAACAAAGGACTCTTCAAGGTGGGTTTAATTCAGAATTTGGAAGCTTAATTTCCGTATTCCAAATTATCTTAATCCTGTGTGTTGGGTGCTTTAGCTTTTGCAGGTCACTGAAATTTCCTGTGATTGGCAGGAACTGGTATGGACTGCATTAGCATCCTCTCTTCACCACAAGGAAATGTCCTGTAGGAAAAGATAGCTATTGCTTGGGGTGCCTTTCATGTTAGTAGTTCTGATCTACAGAAATCTGCTACTTAAGTCAGTCTTGACTGTTGATTATAAGATGCTGCATTACATCATGTCAGATGGCTTTTATACATGGTTGCCAGTCTGCCAATGATACATGGATATATGCTCTTTTTCATGAGACAGCATCAAGTATTTTGGGGTCTCACTGTGAGAAGGTGATGAAATAAAATTGCTCAGGAGAATCAATGGGTGAGGAAACATTAAACACTTGCTTCCTTGTGGTGGTTATCCTCAGAAAGCGCTTCCATTGCATTAGTAATATATTGGTTGGGAAATCTGTGGTTTTTACCCAACATCTAGTTTAGGTAGATGCTAGGTGTCTAATAGCATTCAGGGAAAAAACCAGCCTTCTTTTTCTGAGTTTGACTTCTCATAGAATCTAACTTAGACCATGCCTACACATGCAGCAGCCTAAGTTGGTAGGGTCCTGAGATGATATTGGTTTGTACAACTTTAGACTGGAAACTGGGCTGGGATTACGTTTCTGAATGCATGTTACTAAAAAGTAACAATGCCATACTCAATGCAAGTAGGAAACTAGTGCAATAGGGAATGGGTTAGACTAGATCTTGCCTTCTTTATGTGTTTCTTCTTTTTCGTTATGTGTGCATTTTAAACAAGGCACAGTATTCAAAAATGATATCGTCTACCTAAAGTTTGTTTTATTTATTTGTTACATATATATGCTGCCCCATAGGCCAAAGGGCTGTCTGTATGGCTTACAATAAAAACAAGAACAACAGCAAACAAACAGTACAAGAATAACATTCATTAAAAATATAAAATTTGATATTTAAGGCAAAAGGTCACAATAAACATACAGCAATAAATTACAACAGTGTTAAAAACCAAGTTAACTACTAAAACACCTGTTAAATAAAAGTCTTTACTGGGCACCAGAAGGCAAGTAGTAATGGGGCCAGACATGTCTCCTTGGGGAGGGTGTTCCATAAGTGGGGTGTGATCACACAGAAGGCCTACTAGCTTCTACTAGCTATTTTCCCCTTCACTTCATTGGGGTGTGGCTCTCGGAGAAGGGTCTTCAATGAAGATTTTAGTGGTCTGGTAGGGATATATGGACATAGGTGTTCCTTCAGATATCTTGGTCCCAACCTGTGTAGGACTTTGAACTAAGCATAAACTGCAACATGCAGCCAGTAGAGCTGGTGAAAGACTGGCATGATGTCTTCTCAAGAGCCAGTCCTTGTTAGCAGCTGTACCGGCCTGTTCTGGTTTAGTTGGAGTGTCCAGACTGTCTTCAAAGGCAGCTCTACTTAAAGCACATTACAGTATTCTAGGCAGGAGGTTACCAGTGCATGGATAACTGTGACTCCTCTCTGTTGATCCAAATAGAAATGTAACTGAAAAATCAGCCTTAAGTTGGTCTAGGTGGAACATCTCACCCACTTCCTCACCTCATTGCAGAGGTCGCCTGCGTCTCTGTTCTTCCACTTCATTCTGCTGCATGTATAGACCAAGCCTTATTTTGGCTGGGCCCAACTGGATGTTGTTCATTATAAGCTATATATATAAAGAGGGGTTGTGGGGTTTTTTTGTTTTTTGTTTTTTGTTTTTGTTTTGTTTTGTTTTTTGTTTTGCTTTTGTGTTCTGTTGTACTCTGGTCTCAGGCCTTCTTGCTGCCTAATTTAATTTAATTTAATTTAATTTAATTTAATTTAATTTCAATGCATACTCCTGAATGAGTACATGAAGAGTGGAACTAGTCAATTAAAGCTAAACTGCTGGAAGTTTCATTTGTCCCATGCATTGGGTGATATTCCCAGAGAGAAAAACATTCTTTCACTATTCAATCAACTCTTGATATGTGTGCACAGTTGGAAAGGCTTCATGATGTAGAAACTGCCGGAGACCATCCGTTGTGCAGTGCCATGTCTCTCCTGCTCATTGCAATGTTGCAACTGTTGGGGGCCCTCCTCCCATCACTCTCCAGCAGGGGGGATGCTGTGAGTTTGTGTGACCTTAGCACTAAATTCAGACTGCAGGAGTTACCTTCTACAATGATGTCAACTGATTAGGTTAGCCGGGCTGATGGCAGCCACGATAAGACGTGACATGTTCTAATGATTCGCTTTAGCAGGGACACAGGAGCAGTGAGGAGGAAGAGATAGGAAAGGCAGGGGGCCCACAGGTGCCGACAAAGACTTTGACCTTTGTTGCTATAATATCAGTGTTTCACAGGCCAGGCGGTTCGGTAACCCACTTCCAGACCATCAAAAATTGATTTAATTGCATTTCCCCCTCCCCCCCCAATTTGGAGCACTGGAGTTTGACTAATTGGAGTAATAGAGAGTAATAAGGTTCTGATTAAAAAAAAGCTTTCCTCTGCCTCCTTTTGTATCCTGTGTCATTGCCTGTCAGAGGTCAGGGAGCCTGCATATTCTATTAGGCTGAGTTGCCTTCATTTGGACAAATTAGTTTACCCAACAGTAATTAAAATGCCAATGTGGGTCGGGAAGCACTGAATGCAATTGATGGGCATATTGGTGAAGGACTTGACAGCTTTGGTGGCCGCCCTTGCCAGAGCGTGTCAGTGTGGACTCAAACGCTGTACAAGTTTGGGTCTATGTGGCTAGCGTAGTTCTGTGGTTGAAAGAGGCTCAGGCAAAGTGTCCTTCTCTTTGGTCTTCTCTCTCCTTGTTTCTTTATGACACTTGTGCTCATTCTTCCCCCACATCCAGACGCTTTGTCCAAACAAGACTGCTCTCAGCCCCCTCTGCCATACCCTTCATTTGCCAGCTGCAGGGCTCTTGCTAAGTAATAGCTTCTTTGTTTCTTGGTTCGATGAGTCTTCATATAGAATAATTTCCAACATGTGACAATAACATCAAATTTAAAGGGTATGGGGACTTAGATTGAAGCATTCATGCATGTGTCAGCCATATTCTGGAGTACAGAAGATACAAAGTCATGTACTATTTAGGCTCTAAACCCTCAAGAAAACTTGGCAAAATGGAAAGAACTGGAAAAACTGTTAATTGGATAATTCCTGGGATGTGTGTGCAAGGCACAGAATAGCACACTCAGTCCTGATTCTGAAACAGGTGAAAATGTTGAATGATCTAAGTATTTGGAAATCAAGAGTGATACCTGCTGTGCACATATTATACAGTTGTTTAATTTAAATCCATGTTGGTAATGTTGGGGGAAATTTTAAATCTGGTTATGCTTCCAGCATGTATATATGGAAGTTGAGGTGGTGGGATCTTTGCTTGATGCCACTTTAAATTTAAATGCTTCCATAGTAACCTGCAAAACAGTCTGTGTCAGGACATAGCAGCAAGAGTAGCCATGCTTCTGAGGTTGACCCACTTCAATGCTTAAAATATGCTTTAGTTGAAACCTTGGTCTTTGTTTCTCTTTATGGCAAATAGTGACCATTTGCCCTGCTCTTACTGGAATGTCTTACGTAATTTCATTGCATTATACAACTAGAGTCTAGATTCTAGAGCTATACCTACTCTGCCCCAAAGTCCCAATTCTGTATCATGGTAATAAATTATTTGTTTAGAACTAACAGTGAAAGTTGAGTTGTTCCAAGCATCTTTTTCATATTTCTTTTGCCAGGGTTATCTTTTATAAGGCTTGGAGTTGGTCAGCAAGTGCTGGAACATAGTGGAGGGTCAATGGAGACTGATGGCCAGTAGAGACAAGAAGTAGAGTACATAGGAGACACCATCCCCGGACCTTTGGAAGATTGTTTCAGCCAGTCTTCAGTGTGTGCCTACATATTTTAAAGCTTTTCTTGCAGATTGTTAGGACTTGAGATATTTTGATACTTTAAAAAGAAATCTGAGATTGAAATTTCTGTTTAAGTACCTTTTTCTGCACATAAGGGCATTATGCAGATGTGCGGTTATGCCCAGCCCTTCTTATATGAATTGTTCAAAGTCAAGACTGAAGTTTCTTCATATATTGTTCTACATCTTAGTGTTTCCATGCTATTCAAGCACATCACATACATGATCTAGCTCCAGTCTTTAGAACAACTGTATAATGAAGACCAGTATAGCAAGCAGAGGACTAAGGCTTAGAAAAGTATGGACAACAGTATGGAAAATACTTAGAATGCCTATATTCTCTTTTCTTTTCCACATTTTTCTTTTTTTAATTTTTAAAGCTATTGTGTTAAATATATTTCATTGTGAGGATGTAGTGCTTACAATTACCATGTATTAGTGACTAGAGGTTGTATTGTATATGGCCATATTTGTTGTTATGTGCCATCACGTTGTCTTTGACTTATGGCAGCCTTGCAAATGAAAACTCTCCAAAATTTCTTATCCATGACATTCTGGCTTTAGGGTTCAAGGCTGTGGCTTCCTTTATTTGTCTTTCTCTTCTTCTTCTGCTTTCCCTAGCATAATTGTCTTCTTGACTGAGGCTTGCCTTCTCATGATGTGTCCAAATAAGCCAGCCTCAGTTTTGTCATTTTTGCTTTAAAAATGGGACTGCTTAGCCATGATTTGATCATGGACTGACTTGTTCTTCTTTCTGTCAGTTCAGGTTTTTCTCAAAGGTTTGCACCAACATCATGTTCTGAACTCATCAGTTTTCTTTCTGTCAGCCTTCTTTTCTGTCCAGCTTTCATACTCACATATAGTGATCAGGAATACAATGATGTGAGTGATTTTGCTCTCCAGTGAAACAGCCTTAATTTGATGACTTTCTTGGAATTGTATCTACTCCTAGTGCTTTATTGCTTGGAAGCAGTTTCACAACAGCTTTTATTTCACTTTCTGATATTGCAGGCTCTTCCTCATTTGATTTTTCTATGAAGGAGTTACCCTTTCGTTTCTTCTCTATAGCACCTGTGTATATTTTTCCCACCTTCACTTTATTTTCTCCTTGTCAGATTGCGTGTTCCCTTGTTTGTCTTTCAGCATCCCTGATCTAAATTTGAATTTCCCTTTGATTTCCTGGATCTTCTGGAAGGAATCTCTTGTTTTTCCTCTTTTGTTGTTCTCTATTTCTTTGCACTGGTCATTGTTATGGTTCTTTTTGTTGCTATGTGATAGTAGCTGAAAAGTTGCATTCAGGGTTGTTTTTGTTTTTGCTTCTTGCCTGTCCTTGGCAATTGTTGTCTTCTGTCATCTATCTAGGCCAGTGGTTCCC
Source organism: Varanus komodoensis (assembly GCF_004798865.1). Taxonomy (NCBI): domain Eukaryota; kingdom Metazoa; phylum Chordata; class Lepidosauria; order Squamata; family Varanidae; genus Varanus; species Varanus komodoensis. The sequence continues at coordinate 95,935,182 of NW_025335268.1, forward strand.
AATCTTTTCTATGCCCCATACTCCTAGAAAATGTTTGCACCCCCTATAAATGTAATATCACATTTGAAGATGAAGTCAAATTTCCATTTTTGAACACAAATTGAACCACATACAGTATTGTGTAAACTGATCTAAAAAACAAAGCTTTTAACTCAGTGCATAAAATTCAAATATAAATTGAGCAATTAGAAAAAAAACTATAAACAGTAAAATCAATCCCAGTTGTGAACATAAAATTCATTGACTTATTTGTCCTGCTTCTCATTCACAATTTTGTTAAAATGTGGAACTTTCTTGCTGGCTGTGACCCACAAGTCTGCTTGTGGATCCAGGCAATTCCTAGATTTTGTCTTGAGTGACAAAAGAGAAATTAATCCAAATGCAAACAAAAGAATAATAAATCATTTTGTTATTTGGATAATTTTGATCAAAAATGTTGCAATTCACCAATTTAGGTAAATTGTGATGCTTTGTTGCACCCCCTGAAATGCCATCTCACACCCCTTGCGGATGCAGGCACCCCAGGCTGGGAACTTCTGATCTAGGCTTTTCCTTGCTTTTTGTTTTGTCTTTTGGCATTCTTCCCTAATGTCTCTGGTTTCAGTCCACAGTTCTGGCTCATGGTTAGTGAAGTTCAGTAATGCAAATCTGTACTTCATCTGCACTTTAAATTCTTCAGGGATGTTATTTAAATTGTATGTTGGCACTATGTTTTTTCAAAAAAATTAAATAATGATGATAATACTAATAATGTTTCTCTTAATCTTTTTTTAGCTCTATTCTGATTTTTTAAATTAAGAGTTCATGGTCTCTACCACAATTTATTCCTGGTCTTGGTTTAGTAGCAAAGAATGCATATTCTCCATCCCCTGCTTTCAATTACATATGCTATTTGATCTCTGTATTGGGCCATTCGATGAAGTCTAAGTCGTCTGGTTGGTTGCTTGAAATATGTATTTGCAATGAACAGATTGTTGACATCACAGAATTCTGAGTCGATCACTTCTGATTCCAAGGCCAGATTTTTCTACCACATTTGATTCTGCTTTGTTTCCTACGTTTGCACTTTAGGATTATCAGTGTATCTTGTTTTAGTATGTTATCAATTTCCTTTCAGACACCTGCACAAATTCCTTATTCTTTAGCATCTGTTTCTTGGAATATGGACTTGAATGATGGTTATCTTGATGGACTTTCTACTAACTCTGATATTTTTTGGTCAAATTTTGCATTGTAGCCCCTTACAGCCTGTGCTATATCTTACCTCAGTATTCATGCTACTTCATCTCGTCTGGGTATGTCATTTCCAATATAAACATGTTTGTCTCACTGAAAGTGTCCCATTCCAGTCTACTTTAATTTGCTCACCCCAGGTACTTTAAGCCATTTCATTTCTTGCTTTACAGTTTCCAGTTTGCTGATTCACACTCCTGACACTGCATGTCCCAATTGTATGTTTTGTGAAGAATCAGACTTTCCTTTCACCTCTGTGCAGGCCAGCCACTAGCCTTCCTTTCAGCTTTGATCTAGTGGGATCACTACCAATAGTGCTATTCGTACTTGTCCTTTAATCTTCCCTAGTACCTTGTTGAATGCCTTCCAACCTAGGGGGATCATCTTCTGGGTTCTCCAATTTCATTTTGGATTGTTTCATTATAAGGTTTTCAAAGTAAGAAGATGCAGAAGTAGTTTACCACTTCCTTCTTCTGTGCGTCACTAACCAGAGTTAGCTTGAGCATCACTACCATTTTTTTGTGAAAGATCCTTCACATTGTCACTTTCAGCTGCTGTCACTGCCCCATAGTTGCTCTTTGGAGATTTCTCCACCCCCATCACCATTAGAAATATCCATTCTCTTCTGCTGATGTGCCTATTACTCCTAAAATCCTAGTCTGGTGCCTGAGCTTGGGCTACCCTGTTAGGAGACACGAAGTTCTGTCCTGTACAATGTTATAATTCCTCTTTCCACTGGCATATTGTCCTATAAGTTCCTTCCACAAATTTGTTTTCCTTTCCTCCATTACAATAAAAAGGTCTTTGCTGTTGGAGGGAGCACAGAGCTTTCTTCCTCATGAATAATGTTTCAGAAATTTGATATGATAACTGTCTATTTTATACTTCAGAACAATATCAGCAAATCATAATTTTTATTTGAGTGGTCATAAAATAACTTCTGTATTTTAATATTTATTATTATAAATATTCTAATTATAAGAATGCCTCTTCTGGAGTAGGATGATTCTGGAGGATTCTGTGTTGCTGGAGGGAATTGGTGCTAAACTAAGGAGCAGTTTGGAAGTTAAATGCAGGGAAATTTCTGATCTGCACCACAGACTGACTTGGCGGCTGTACCGGCAGAGTGGCAGGGATTAGTGCTGCTGGTCTCCACCCACCTCCCCTTTCTTATTGACATACCTTGATGCTAATTTAGACCTGTGCAGCCTCTGGAGGGATGTTGCATACCATATCTGAATGATCTGTGTGACTGTGTAGAGCAAGGAAGAGAGAGAGAGAAAATCTTAAAACCCAATTGCCCACTTCAGTGATTTCCAAGCTGCTATTATGTTTCTAACCGCGGTAATTGGCTTTACCAGTTATTAATGGCTTGTGGTAAAGAGAAAAAAGAGACAAAACCCAGCACCTACTTTTGTAGTTCTGGGCTCCATTGACTGCAAGACTACTTGCTGACTTGGGGTCAGTTGATGTGCCGCTCTGTACTTAAGAGCTTGTCGGTATTTGACATTTCATCCTTGATAGCCCATGAGGTGTGGAGTAGATTCTTCAGTGTAGCATAAAATTTGGGTATCTAGTTTGTTTGGACAAGAGGCATGTTGCAAGCCAAAGCACAAAATGCCGTCTCTTTATTGTGTTTTTTTAACTGGTACTACTGGACATGATGAACATGTTATATTAAACATGTATTCTTGCATTTCTTGCACATATACCTGGAACAGGAAGGGGAGGGGCTTCTGCCCTAATAAACTCTGTTCGGCCTACAAGCTTCTTTGTTGACACTTGCCCATCTTACTTATTTGGGCTAGCTGGAAGGGTGCGTCTAGGGAGTGCGTCTAGGGAGTGGTGGATGCATCTCTGCATAATAGTGTGGTACCTCGTGCCTTGAAGGAGGTGGTGGTGTTTCCCTAAAAATGCCCTCCCTGGATCTGGAGGTTTATACTAATTCCAGCCTAATCACTTGATACTCCTTTCTGGGCAAGGTGCTTGAGTGGCTGGTGGTTGGAAAAGCATAGCTGTTCCTGGAGGATAAAAATTATCTCATCCCATTTCAGTTTGCCTTCATGCACTGTTCGGGGACAGAACAGATTCAGTCATTCTGGTGGATGACCTGTGAAATTGTGAGGGGATGTAACTCTGTTGATCCGAGACATTTGTGATGGGAAGGCATACAAAAGTCATAATTAATTAATCTCGGCTGCTTTTAAGACTGCTGACAAAGGTATTTTTGGATTGTCTCCATAACTTAAGAGTTGGAAGCACTGGGCTATAGTTATTCTGCTTCCACTTGCGACAACAGCTCCAGAAAATAGGTTTGTGGGACTGAGCTTTGTCTCCTGGCAGTTAGACTGTGGAGTGCCACAGGGTGTTGTCCCCCATACTATATGATGCTAATGGGGCAGTTATTAGGATTTTGGGGGCAGTGTCATCAGTATGCAGATAACACCCAATTCTTTTTGTTTGTAACATCTGAACCAAGAGAAGCCAGGCATGTTCTGAATGCAGAAGTATATCTATAGTGATAGATTGGATGATAGCCAAGAAACTGAGAATGAATCCTGACAAGATGGACATTATGAATTATTGGTTCCCAGGTACAGGAATTGAAGATTTTGCCTGTTTTAGTCAAGGTTGCACTCCCTCAGAAGGGGTTTTGGGTACTCATAGATTGATCATTGTCATTAGAGGTCCTAGTAGCTTCTTTGGTGAGGAACACCGATTATCAGCTGAGGCTAGTATGTTCAAGTCCTTTCATGGACACAGGTGATCATTATAATCCATGCATTGGTGACCTTACATTTAGATTAATGTAATGTGTTTTATGTGGGTCTACCATTGTGGTAACTTCAGAAGTTAGAGCTGACATAGAATGTGGTAGCATTGGGGACGAATGTGGAGCCCCAACTGTGGATTACACTCCCCAGGGAGGTTTGCCTGGCGCCATCGCTCTATTCTTTTTGGCGTCAGATGAAGAAGACCTTTTTAATCTGTCAGCATTTTAATAATTAATTGGTTTTATCCTGTTTTTACTATTTTAGATGCAGTGTGCTGTGTCATCATTATGATTTTGTTCTTGGTTTCCTTTCTTGTAAGCTGTCCAGAGACTTTTTTTAGTAATGGACAGCATAGAAAATAAATAAATAAATGATAAATAAATGAAAGAGGCAGTTGTTCTTGCTGTGAGTTTCAAGGTCAAGGAGATTCAGACTCTTCAGATGGGGAGGATAGGCCCTGGGAAACTGGAGGGGACCCAGTCATTGAGATGGAACAGGAAGAGGGTCTTATTCCAAGGCTGCCGTGTTCAGGTGGACTCTGAGAACAGCCAAGATCTACAAGTGCCAGGAGGGGGAATGGGACAGGAGCTCCAGGAGCCAGATAAGCCTGGTACAACTCTTTATCCCATGATGTGGTGTCAGGAGAGAAGGGCTAGCCAACTGGAGAGGCAGCATACAGGTAAGAGGATCGCCTGCCTCCAAAAGGGCCCTACCAGAGCTAGGAGGCCCTGGATTACTCATAAGGAGGGTTCTTGGAAGTAGTTTCTAGATTGGGTACAACTAACTGCTCTGTACATGCTCAGAGAATCATTTTGTGTTGATTGAGCTTAATGGATACACACTGGAGAAGAGCTTTTGCCAGAGAATGGTGTGTTTTGAAAGTGCAGAGGAAGAAACCTAGCTCCCAAAAGGTAGCCAGGATGCTGAGTGGACTGCATGCAAATGTTACACCAGTGTCAAGGCAATTGGAGAGGTCATGGGCTCTCCCACACTAGAGACATTCAGAAAGAAACTGGACAGGCATCTGAGTGGGATGGTGTAAATTGGTGTCCTGCAACAGCAGGGGTTGGACCCTATGGCCTTCATGACCCCTTCCAACTCTACTAATCTATGAACTGCACTGGTTACCTATTAACTACCAAGCCAAGTCTGAGGTTTTGCTGTTAGTATATAAAGCCCCTAACACCTTGGGACCAGGTTATGTGACAGATCACCGTCTAACAACACAGACATATGTGATTATTAAGATCATGTGAGGAAATCTTACTGGTGGCTTGCAGAGTGCCATTTCATAGCAACCAGGAAGGGGGTCTACTTATGATAGCACCTAATTTACGGAATTATCTTCTCATTGTATTTGGGAGGTCCAACTGTATCGTGCTTTTAAGTTCCAGCTAAAGACTAATTTCTCTAACCAGGCTGTTTGAGTGAATGAACTGCCCAGTGTATTTGTTTGTAATTATAGTGTTACTTTAATTTATTTTAATGTTTTATTGTTTCAGATGTTTTAATATATTTTATAAAATATTTTGTGGACTGCTTAGAGCCGTTTTAAACATTTCTGTATTATATAAGTCTATTAAATAAATAGCAGAAACATATACAAAAATGATCCATTCAGAGCAGTTTGTATAAATAGCTACAAAAATATGCATACATTTTCCTGTGGAATTATTGCCAAAACATTCACAAACTGATGTGGGAACAGGAGGAACCTGGTCTTCCAAAGATTGTAGAAACCTAAACAGAAAGATTTATCCATCCCTGGCTACCAACACATCTGAAGGATACCAGGGTGGCTTACTGCTCGAGTAGAACTTGAAGCATTATCTGTTTAAGCTGATAATTGATGCCACATGATTATACAGAGGCTTATCTCATAGAGGAAGCCTCTTCATATTTTCACTTATTCTGATACAAATTGAAGAGTATAATTTTCTATCAGGGTTTTTTCTGCATGAGGCTTTTATTTTGTACTCATCATTTCTCAGTCATGGTTGTTTATGGTTGTTTTAAATGATGTTGTGACCCTCCAGTTTCAATTCTGTTTTTAAGAGCACTTGCACAGGGTTTTTTTTTTTTGTTTGTTTGTTTTTGTTTTGGAGTGGAAGTAATGTAGTTCTTTTTCTCCTGAAAGAAAGCACAAGTCCCTTCTAGTATAATTCCATTATTCTGCTAAACCACATTGCCACCTAGAGGTTATTTAGCAAAAGAAAAACTCTTTGTGTGGTATGCCGTCTTAATTCTGCAACAAAATCAGAAGTAGATATGACAAGTTATCGGCTTAATCTGGAAAAGTTCCTAGATGTGTATTTGCTAGTGTTTAGATGGCTAATGTTTGTTTTCTTTCTTGATTGACAGTTCATTTGTGACAGGAACAGCATGCTGTGGACATACTTCACCTTTGAGAATCTGGGACTTGGGAAGGTAAGAATCTCCTACACTGGTGTGCTGAGCAATAGAAGATTTTTTTCTGTGGAATGCCCGCCTGTAGAAACTTGGTGATCTAGCTGTAGTAACGAGTCAATGTTTACCAATAACAAAGAAGTAGATGAGATGGCAAGCCATCTCTGTGCATTGAACTCTAGACCTAACTCCAGACCTATTAGTGATGTTTATGTTATTGTTCATAACATGCTCATCAACTACTGAATGTATTTCCGCGCCTTGTCAATGCATTTTCCTTCTTCAATCTGTTGTTCTATATAGTTGAGATACGTTTCCTAAATTTTAATCAAAGCTTGCCTTCTGACAACTTAAACATATTTTCTTGCCTGCTTTAGTGGCAAGGAAGACCAATTTGCCTCCATATTTTCTTTCTTACTACGGAGTAGGCAATCTACTATGGGATTTATTATCTTGGTAACTATTTATCCTTTATCTGTAAGAATCCCAGAACACCATCAGTCACAGCAGTAACACTCCAGTGTGATACAAATCATGGCAAACTAAAAGGCTGAAAAGCCCTAGCAAATAAAAAGGCTTTCACCTGGCCAAGAAAACAAAATGAAAAAACAAAGAGAGCTTCAGGTGAACCTCCTTGGGCAGGGAATTCCAAAGGGCCCTCTCCCTGATTAACAGACACCTTACTTTCAGATATGGGATGACTTGTGGCTTTAGGGCCTCAGAGACTAGAGCTTTCTAGGTTGAATTCAAGACATTAAATTGTGCTAGGAACCTGAGTGGGAGATAGTATAGCTTTTAAAAAGATGGTTTTCTATGTGTCTAGTCCTATTAATAAGAGTATCACTGTATTTAGGATTCACTGTTGTTTCCTAACAGTACTGAAATGCACACCTGTGTACAGTACAGTAGTCTAAAAGAAATGCTATTAGGGCATGGTTAACTGCACCCCATTGTCTGTCCAGGAGGGTTGGCAACTTGGCATTTTAGCTAGTATAAGGTGCTTCATGCCATAGGGTTCACGTAGGCCTCCAAATATAGGGTAGCAAAATTAATTGGACCCTACAACATTGCTGCCTTTTTCCTTCCTGTCCCATCTCTCTCTCACACACACATACCTCTTGTGGAAACTTATCTAGGCATCAGAGAGGTGAGTTAACTTATTTGTGACCAGCTAAGTGAAGAATGAAAGGCGCATGCTTCATTTTTAAGGTTGCTCGCTAGCACTATTATCAGAAGGAAAACTCACAGGAGAGGACCATTTTAAGAGATCCTTCCAGAATTGGTTGATAAAGTTTATTCCCTTTATCTAGAGGGAATATATGAACATTTTTCTGAGACCTTAAATCTGAATTCAGATGTGTATAGTTTTGATGAGACCCAAAGCGGTTCTTTACAAATTCTGTCTGTAAGTTAGTGTGCAGTCACTTAAATATCACCAATTAATATTATCCCATCAATCAGTTTTTCTTTGGTATTTCTGAGATGGGACTTGCATAGCTGCAAACTTCTTTTAATGAGCTGTAATGTCCCTCCAGTCATACTCCCCTACCCATTGGAATGTTTCCTCCTTGTTCTGTTCTGGTATCCTATGTAACCAGTGGGTTGTTGTCATCTTTGTTCTACCTCTGTCAAATTATTAACTATTGGTATAATTTCATTAGTCATTAGTCCAGGTTACTTAGTGGTCTTGTCTTTAATCAGTACTATTGAAACTATATGCATCAATTGATAATTCTATACCATGCATAATAGTTTATTGTGGCCATTTAAACTGTAAAAAAAGTAAATGAGATGTTTTGTGGCTTTCTCAGTCTCTCAAATATGTGAGTCAATGAACGGAGTTAGATGGACCATGGAATGTGTGTATAATCAGATCTGAACCGTTACATAGTCATGAAAACACAGTAAGATTTTAGCCAAGGTGCTATCCGCTTACTGCATTTCACCATCAGTTAAAAGTGTGATTTCCATTGTGAGGTTCACAACTTTTGCATTTCTTAAACTGAAGTGCTGAATGTGGAATGCAGTGAAGATAAGCATAATGTAGTTCCTGCTTTTAAACTAAAGAAGGAATGATTTTCAGCTCTGTTTCCTTTCTAACCTGTCCTCCTTGTTCATGAACTTGTCCAGGGTTACCTCAAATAGGAACACATGAGGCAAGTGAGAAGTGGCTATGTTACCTTTTCTGCTTTCCCCAAGTAAGCTTCTACAGATGATAAAGCTATGTAGAAAATAGGATTAAGGTAATGAATGGACAGGATGGAGTTTGATCTTTCAATAAGGCAAAAGCCTAACTGACAGGTAAAGCTAAAGCCTGGAATCATCCAGCCAATGTGATGCTACCTACAGTGGCTGCTGAGTGTCATGGATTCCTCCCTTTTTGCTCATTGTACTGGAATGCATTGTGCCACTGGGCTGCCCCTCTTAGGCCTCACTCATGGGAAAGAACGGAATTGACACAAATGTCTAACAAATAACAAACGTCTAACACTTTATTTGTAAGTTCATAGTTGGTATGGCACTGCACATAAGAAGTCATGCACAATGTATATAGAACATTTACAGAGGTCATGGATAAAAAAAATGTATCTGTCTACTTTTTTCCACCATTCCTTGCTGGGATATTTATGTTTTCGTTATTACTTGCATTGCTTTCTCCTTCCAAGGCTTATTCTTTGTGCATTTGTGTTCTTTTCTGAGCCTGCTGGTATAGCCTTAACACTGTCCAAAGAAGTCTCTGCATTAATAGCTTCAAACATTCACCCTGTGCAGACTTTGCTTCACTTGCTGTATTCTAGACTAGGGTACACTGTGGTAAGGCAACAACTTACCAGTACCCTCCAATTACTATGCAAGAAATAAGACAGGGTTATATGCTAATTGGGCTTGTGGTGCTAAGGTTTATACATTCCCAGAAAGAAAGAGCATACCATCTGATGATTGCCTTATTTTGGAACATTTAAATGAAAGTGTACTGTGTGGCTTAAAGTCCTAAATATTCTCTTTATAGCCCTTCTGCTCCTGGATGTTGTGCCACCTCATTGCTGGTCTTTGCTTCTTCCTCTCCCCAAGAAGCCCTTTCCTTCAGCTGCCCAAATCTCCCTTTCTCCCTTCTCTATACCTCTGTTACTCAGGCTTCTTAACTCATGTCCTCCTTTCTCCTTAGCCCCCATTGCCATATACATTATACTCTTGTTGACAAGCTTACTTTTCTGCTTCAGCAGCTTCAGGTAGATAAAAAGCAACCTTACCCAGATAATTTGTTCCGTTCCACACTCAAGTCTTTCTCTTTTACCCTCAGAGGTCTGCAAAAGCCATAGAGCCCTCTTGGCTGCTCAGTCTGTAAGCCTTAGTAGAGATTCAAAAACAGTACTGCAGGAATATTCCAGGCATCTTTGTACTAAATTCTATTGGGGTGGCTTGAGGAAGTGATCTCATTCCCTTAGTCTCATTCCCTACTATGATGAAATGTTGGCCTTACTGTGGCAAATAGATTTTCCTGTCTTACAAATTATATGCCTTCTGCTTATATTTGCTCTACATTTTTGAGCTGAACTATGGTTGTCCTTTAGGTGCTTTTTTCCCATAGAGGTTTTGGGGTCTCTTTCCTTCTTATCCATTGGTACAAGGAATTGGAACATGCTACAAAATGACACCAAACATGTAGCTTCTGTTTGTAGCTTCATTTGGTTGGTGATGGAATAACCTTTGCTTTTCTTTGACCTTGTGTTTCTAACACTTTGAATGTGTGAAAAGCTATGTTACGCTGTTTGGATACCAAGCACCACAAGAATCTTAAGGGAGGTTGGATGGCTCCCACACTCAGAAGGAAGAGAAACATATGCTGTTCTGAAAGTTAGTGTTTAGCTACTTGTGTTCATCACTACTTGTGAGGAAATGTTGCATTAGGCTTAGTGTCTCAGGTCCTTACTTTGCCACTGATATCCATGCGAGACCTTTGCAACTTTCTGTGAGTTCACTTTCTCTTATCTGTTCAAAAAAATACAAAACAGGGAAGTTGTTCAGAAGAAAGCTGGTAGACATGTTTAGATAGGAGTAGGTGCTATTTAGACAACTGCTGTCTAGATAACATCAACCATGCTTTGAGATGCTCAGATACTGAACAGGCCTGATCTAACCCTAATAGAGTTCAGTACAGTATTATAGTTCTACAACATTTCTGGTCTACTTTAAATTGTGTGTGTGTGTGTGTGTGTGTGTGTGTGTGTGTTTAGCTAAAATAGAAAAGCCAAGATGAAGGAAAGCATAAGTATCAGACACTTCTGGGGGAAATCAAGCTAAGAAAACTAATACTTTCCATTCGAGAAAAAAATGTTAATCTGCTAGGAAGCTGGCATGATGATTGTCTATTAGAGTGAACTGTTAAGCAAATTTTGGGTACTAGTCTTATTATTACTTGGAAAAGTATATAATTGTTTTTATGCTACTCACAATTGGTTCATGGATCTTGTTGCAGAGGATGCAATAATGCCTAGCAATATGTCAGGGAACTTCAATAGTAATCTGACAAATGTATTAATGATGGGAATTATGACGCTTCCTTCTGCAGGCCAACTCTAAAGAGAGGCTGGTGATAAACGGATGAAAGTTGTGGAGTATATATGTATTTGGATTGTTGTAAACTGCTCAGAGAGTTTTGGCTATAGGGCAGTATAGAAAACAACAACAACAACAACACACTTTCATTCATGTGCTTTTCCCCTTCCCTTTTAAATTGCTCTGTGATTGTAGAACAGAATATTGGCATAAGTAGACCATTCATTTGATCCACTGAGGCTTTTCTTAAGTTCTAATATGCACCTTGAACCATGATTCAGGAGAGACCTTGTGAAGACAAGTCATATTTAGCTGTATTATCATAAATTAGCTATATTTAGTTCAACTGTCATTCTCTCTCTCCCCCTTCTTCTAAATCAGCTTTTTCTTAAAAGTACTTGTGAAGGCTTTAAAAAAAGAGAACCCTTTAATTTTTCCTCTTTAGTTCTCGATCTTTTTAACTCTTTGAAATTCCATCATGCCATCCCTGACAACAAGCTGACACCTTTGCTATTCCCCGCTTCTTATTCCTTATAGCAACAGATGTTGAAATTTTGTATCCCTTTTATCTGCCCCTCTTTAACCTCTTCCTGTAATTAGGTTCCCCTTGTTAGCAGTACAGAGTGGGCTGGTCTGCTACCTACCCTGCCTTTTGAGCCATTGTGTCTGAGCACATGTGGTTTTGGGTTGTTTGGAAAAGACTGTTCCCCCTTAGGTAATAATGATGGGCGGATGGACAGAGATTGTGGCCTTTTTTGTTGTTCTTCATTTATCTTTGCCAAAGGAAGAAGAAAAAAGGAGGAGGGTTGAGAAGAACATGTGAAGGGGAAACCAGAGACCCTCACATCTCATCCCATTGGGTTTCCTATTCCTTTGCTATATAGTGCCCTTTTATTCTCCTTCAGGTGTTCAAGCCAGATCACTTTTTTCTTGTCTTCACATACTTCACAGATTTTTAAAAAGTGTATTTGTATGTGTACATGAAATATATGAGCATTTTACATATCATAATTGAGAATTAAGTAACATACAAGCCAATATATGGAAAACTCATTTGTGCTAAACACATGTGTGAAGTTCCCCTGCAGTTGGATTTCCCTGTTACTAAAGCACTGTCAGAGACTATACAAGTGACTCCCCTTCTTCGATGCAAACCGTAATGTGGTGAGGGTTTTAGAGAGTGTCAGGGAAGTTCAGACCAGTGCCACTAGGAGGCCAGACTGTCTAATCAGGCTGGTCTTCTAGCAGGGTCACCCAAGATGGAAAGGTCAAAGCAGAGACACCAGACTAAAGATGTATCCACCCTCTTCAAAAGTAATGGTCACATCAGCAGAAGAGAATGGATAATGATGATGGGGTGGAGAAACATCCAAAGAACAGGACAATGTGAAGGATCTTTCACAAAAAACAGTAGTAATGATCAAGCTAACTCTGATTAGTACTACACAGAAGAAGGCAATGGTAAACTACTTGTGCATCTTCTTACCTTGAAAACCCTATGATGAAATAATCCAAAATAAAACTAGTGATAGTGCCAGAAGATGTTATCCCCCTAGGTTCAAAGGCACTGAACAAGATACAAATGAAGATGCAAGATACTTCATTGACTTTGAGCCAGAAGAACTGTGGATTGAAACCAGAGACATTATTAAGGAAAAATACCCAAAAAAAAAAAAAACCCCAAGGAAAAGCTTAAATGGATGACAGAAGAAACATTTACAATGGCTAAGTACATGCAACAAGCAAAAGGTGACAGAAATGAATGAATGCAACTTTTCAGCAACTATCACATAGTGACAAAAAGAAATATTACAATGACTGATGCAAAGAAATCAAAGAGAGGAAAAATGAGAGAACTCTTCCAGAAGATCTGGGAAATCAAAGGAAAATTCAAGCCTTGATTAGGTATGCTGTAAGCGAAACAAGAGCACACATTATCTGACCAGAAGAAAATATAGAGAAGGTGGAAAGAATATGCAGAAGAACTATACAAAGGAGATGAACGGATGATAGCTTCCTTCAAGGAGGATTCCTATGAGGAAGAGCCTGCAATAATAGAAAGTGAAGTAAAAGCTGTTAAAGCACTTGGAAGGAACAAAGCACCAGGAGTAGATGGCATATGATTTGATCTGTTCAAAGCTGCAGAGGCCGAATTGGTCCAAATCCTAACAAGAATATGTCAATAAATATGGAAAACAAAACAATGGCCCACAGACTGGAAACATTCAATGTTCAGTCCACTCCCCAAGAAAGGAAATGAAGAAGAGAGTAGCAGCCATAGGACAATTGCACTAATTTCCCACGCAAGCAAAGTGATGCACAAGGTGTTACAACAAAGAATAATACCGTACATGGACCTAGAAATGCCTGAAGTTCCAGATGGATTCCACAAGGAAGAAGCACTCAAAATCATATTGTAAACCTATATTGGCTCCTGGAGCACACCAAGGAATTTCAGAAGATCAGTCTGTGCTTGATAGACTACAGCAAGGCCTTTAACTATGTGGATCAGGTGAAGCTATTGGTGGTTTTGAAAGAAATGGTTGTACTTCAAGCACTGGATTCTCCTGATGCATTACTTGTATCATGAACAAGAAGCTACGGTTAGGAAAGAATATGGAGAAACAGAATAGTTTCCCATTGGCAAAGGCACCAGACAGGGATGTATTTTATCTCCCTATCTGTTCAGTCCATACCCAAAAAAGATCAGGACAGCTGATCAGGACATACCCAAAAAAGATCAGGACAGGGGAACAAATGAAAATTGACAGAAGAAAAAGCACTAATTTAAGATATGCAGATGATACCATATTACTGACAGAAAACAGCAATGAATTGAAAAGACTTCCAATGAAAGTGAAAGGCGGTGGCAAAAGTAGGATTGAATATTAGAGAAATCATAGCTACAGAATTACAGAACTTTACTGTCAACATTGAAGAAATGGCAATTGTGATTTTACATACTTTGGTTCATTTGTCTGCTGTAAATGTAGACTGTAACTAAGACATTTGAAGAAGGCTGAGACTTGGAAGGGCAGCTATGAAGGAATTAGAAAAGATAACTAAGTGTAAAGATGTTTCACTGGATACCAAGGCCAAGATCACCTGCATGATTGTATTCTTGATCACCATGTATGAATGTGAAAGCTGGGCCTTGATACTAGAGGAGAACTTCATGAATAACCTGAAAAGGCAAACAATGGAGTCCTAGATCAAATCAAACAGATCTTTCCCTGGAAGCAAAAATGGCAAAACTGAGGCTAAAGACAGTCTTGAATTTACCAGCGCTGAGCAAGGCTATCATGCCTAGGACTATTTGGAGAGTTTTCATTCATAGGGTTGCCATGAGTCAGAGAGAAAGTGACAGCATGTAACAACAACATACAAGTGATTCTGATGTTTTCTTGTAAATGTGTGAAGATAGAAAGAATGCATGTGCACCTCTGCTCTGAGGAGAGATCAACAAGCATCACATGAATTTGAAATGTGTATTTCTGCAGTGGGAAATGTATAAGTACACTATATACTACATCAGAGGCATAAGTTGTATCTACTTTGCCACATGTAAAATGCAAGACAGCTCTTAGGACACCTGTTGTATAGGGTGTATGTGTCTTCAACACATATAAACCGAATCCCAGTTGCTGGTTTCTGTTTCTCCACTTCTATCTAATGGAGTTGGAATGCTCCATTTCTCATAACAAAGTGCAAGCTGTGATTCTTTAGACATTTCTTTCTGCTATTTTGTTTATTGTTTTTTATTTTTGCCCAGGCTAGTTGAGTATTCCAATCTGTATGTAAATTGTATCTGTTCTAGTACTACCAAAGGTTTTCAAAGGTGCTGGGTTTACTATATTAAACAATTTCTTCCTTCTGTTCCTCTAGCACCACCATGTATATTTTGCAAATGTGAAAATCTGTGAGGCTGGGAGCTGTCAAATGATAGAAAAATGTGCTTATCTGTAAGGCCCATGTATCAATATTTGGGAGCTTAAATATAACATGCATCATTTATAACCACTTTCAATTTCATAGTATTAATTTAAGGCTAAGTTGTTCTCAGTTTTCTAATATCAGTTGAAGCTTATTCTGATAGCATTTATTTGTAACTGCATAGTTTATAAAGTAATGGAAAGCACAATTTGTATTAGTTTTCTTTATTTTAAATCTAATAAAGATAAATGCAATGAAGAACACTCTTAAGATGGATTTTATGCAAACAGTGCTTCATTATTTGCATAATGATCAGTGTTGACATTGGAGAAATAAACAACTGACTTTTGTGTGATAGTTTATGTCACCCAATAGCCAAAATTCTACTTTGTTGACATTTACTTGTGCAAAGGCAGCCTGTTCAGGGTTCATGTATGATCCTGTGAAAGGTTAAGGCAAGTTCCTATGTAACAAACATAAGGTACAGGTATCTCTTGTAAAATGTTTTAGATCATCATATATGATCTTGTGTTTACCTGTGAACTAAAGCTATATTGTGTTCTTAGCCAAACTTGGAAGCCATACTGGTAAAGAACGGCTGGGATGTAGAGAGAATTATCCTGCCAGTGATCGATAGGCTCTCTGTGACCTGACTGACCAGGTAAAGAGCCTTTAGGGTACTTTAGGATCCAACACTGCTTCTTGAGAAGGTGGTTGGAGTTGTTGCCAAAATTGTCTCCTTTCATCTTCAGCTAATGAGGCCCCCATAACCCCATGAGCCATGCCACTGTAATTTTCAGGCTTAACATCTGCAATGCACTTTATATGTGGCTTCCCTTGAATATGGTTTGGCAGCTTCAAGTGGCATAGAATTGTGATGCATGCCTTCTGTCTGGCATCAGAAGGTTTGCACTTGACTTTTTTTGTACCAGTTATATTGGCTGCTAAATTGCTTCTGGGCCCAATTTTATGGAGTTACATCTAACCTTTAAAACTTCACATGACCCTTGACTCTCATATTTCAAGGACCCTGTGAGGCTGTTGATGTTGTCTTGAGGTATTCTGTTCCAGTTTTGTGGCAGGCACAGCAACTGCTCAGACCAGGGATTCTATGGTGATTGCTTCAAAATTATTCCTCCCAGAAATGGAGAAAAAATTGCACTTTTCAATGTATTTCTGAAACGGGTTGCAAGAACTTCCTTTTCCCTCGTTTCAATGGGATTGAAAAGGATAAAAGGATTTGTTTTATCTCTGATGCTTGTTCTTCATGTTGGTCTTGTTTTAAAAGTGTTTTTATTGTATTCAGTGTAAACTGCTTTGAACATTTGGAAAACTAATATAAAACATTTCAATATATAAATATTAAAATAAGCATTTTCTACATTGATGCTGTTCGTAGAGTTGGCAAGACAATTGCATGTTGCTATTTCTTATCTCCTATTTTTAGTTTCTCTTGCCCTTCCTTCATCAATTTCCTCTAGTATCTTTTTATATTATAAACCATCAGACTGAGACTCTTTTGACTGACTTGTGTAGTGTAAGATCTGTACCTATCTGTATAACACCTAACCACTGATTAAACTTTAATGTTTTCAACAAGAAACGTACATAGATACCTTAGAGGAGTATCAGTTACATGGGCGACCCTTTGAAAGAAGACAAGATACTCGTTTTAAAATCCACCTTTTAATTTATAGATAAAGTGTTCCAATCCATGTTGATTGACTTTACTTTTAACCTAATTAAAAGAACCATAAACAGGTTCATGGCTGTGTGCCATGTATTCATAACATAGCTAGCTCAACGTAAGATGGATTGTAATTTACTGAAATATTAATTTTCCCTATGAGAGGATATGTATGAGAAGAATAAACACATTTTCTACACATTAATGTTTTGTTTTATATAATCAATGGTTGCATCTTTTTTGTTGATGCTAATACTGATATTACTGATCAAGGAATTATGGCCAAAATTTTGGGAGTGCTGTCTGATTCCGAGATCATTTGCAAAAGAACCTTCCCTGTCTAGTCTCCTTGTTGGTTTATGACCAGAGCTTATTTTTTCCCTCTGAAAATTTATGTAGATGATGGGTAACAGAGAAAGTATATGGATATATCTAATGGGTGCTTGAGTCAAGTTAAGATGAATTTGGAAGACAGGGCTTTTTTCAGGTATATTTGGAGGCTAGTCTGACTTGAATGTTGGATACATTTTTAAAGAGTGATGAATAATCAGTTGTGTTTTTGTTTTGCATGTTTGGGTCATTGGCAGATACATTTTTGGATAGTGTCAAGCTTTAATAATTTGGATATGACCCTTACTCATGTACATCCAAAACCTGATGTTTGTATTGATTTCTTATTCCCTCAGTCATTGGCTTTTACGACCTTTACAGAGTACATGATTTCACAATTGTCATCTTTTGCAAACGATATTATCACTGTAGCATTTGTACTACTATTGCTTTTATACATTTTTCACAAGTATGCAGTCCAAGAGGGTAAGAAAAATGAGAAGATTAATTTGGAGTGGCAGATGGGAATAGGAGGCAGAGGACGGAAATGCGGAATAATGCAAGGTGCCCCAGATCTCTTCCCTGGTTTCTTTTTTAAAAGATTCATTGGTCTCCTATAAATAACTGAAATCCTCTGTTTCCTATCTGAGCTTTTGAACCAGAGCCATACACATTGAAGTTTTCAGTCCATCAAATATTCTGTCAAAAGCATTCATACATCATATAAATCTCGTGTTGTCTTGCCCTTTACTGCTTTCATCTTAAATCAGCTACTTTTATTTGGATGTAAGTTTTACTGATTTCAGTGGAACATATTTACAAGTAATTGTGCTTGGGCATCACAGTTTTAACATGTTTTAGGTAGACATGCATTTTCTGTATTAGCTTGGAGTTCATAGTATATAAATAAAGCTTCAGTGTTTATCTTTGGATTCATGACAACTGAATCCTTTTTTGCTCCCCTTCATATGCTTGCATGGCACCTCTGCCACACCGGTAAGAAAATCCTCCAATATATATGAATGGGAGCCTTCTAGCTCTGACAAGCTGCATGCTCATGAATGGAAGGACCATTTTTATTTTCCTCTAGGTGGCAAGGGAATCAACAGGCACTATAAAGAATAAGAGCACCAAAACATGGGATGGGGACAAAAACATATAGCACCCCCTTTTCCAGTTTGGGCTGGCGTAATTAAACAGATGGCTTTATTTTGATTTAGAATTTTCATTTTTTTTCTCTTTTTTCCCATTCCATTCCATTCCATTCTATTCTATTCCTTCCTTCCTTCTTTCCTTTCCTTCCCCCCCCCCCTTTTTTTTTTTTTGGTCTGCTGGCTGAAGACCTCCAATGTGCTGTCTGTTCAAAAGGAAGCTATACAGTGGCTTATTCCCACACAACTCCCTGCCGGTTCTCCTTACTGCCCCCTCCCAATATAAGAGAATTTCCCCCACCTTTGAGGCATTCTTCACATTCTTTGTAGAGAAAGGGGGTTAAACGTCTGAATTTGGGGGTCACCATGTTATACAAATTGCAATCTAATCGTTTTTACAAGAACACACGTGTGCTAAGAAAAAGAATCCTGAACAAGAAAGACAAGGAGACAGACAGCTTGCTTTGTCCTTTCTTTCCCCGAATGTTTCTTGCCATTGTCATATTGCCGTGTCTCTCTCCCGTCTTTGCCTCTGGGAGGGAGAGAGTTGGTTTGATAGTTAAATTGGCCCGTAAAGCAGAAGGGCTTGGTGCCATTTCTGTTTGTTTTCCCAAATAAAAGCCCCAGAGGGGTCTCTTTTGCACTGTTGTGGCTTTATTTGAGGAAACTGGCTTTTTCCCATAGCTAGCATGTCAGTTTATACTCTGAACTTAACCTTACGACAACCCGGATAACAAAAAACTTCAAGCATCCCAGAGCCAGGAAAGGTAAAGAAATTGTATCTCTTTATTGGACTCTTTAAAGTGTGTGTGGGCTAATTCAGAGTTACCAGAAGAAAAGAAGGCAAAGCTTTCTCCATCCCCACCACCAGCACTATCACTGCCACCTCTACTGAAGCTAGGGGCATACTTGACTCCAGATGGCACAGGGAGAATTGGAAGTGAGATGCTGTCCAGAGTTAAGGTTTTTTTTTAAGCCTGTTGGGAAGCCCATTATTGTTGCACCCTAGAGTGCTTTTCACTTTAGTTTATTTATAAATGGTCCAGGAATACATGCTGATAATTAACTTTTAGTTGTGAGTTCATCAAAGCAATTGACTGCTTGCTCATTCTGATCTGCTTCTTGCCAATATTTATTATTTATTTATTTAGTTTTATCCTGCCCTATTAGCCATAAGGCTCCCTGGATGAGTTACAAATAAATATGTGCATTCTTCTTATATTTATTGCCAGCTTATAAACAAAAGCAATTGAATGAACTTCCCCACCCACAACATAGGCACGTGTCACAATAGAGACATACCTTTAAACCTAAAGGTAGGCACACCATAGCCATAGACGAGATTCTGCTTGGCTCACAGACTTTTGTTGTTTCCTGAGAATTCATTTTATTTTAAAATAACAAAAATAACATTATCTTTGTGTTCTCAGTTGTCTTTGAAAAAAGAGTTTTGAACTTAATGTTAGTTAAAATTAAGATGCAGGTGGTACTGAATTTCTGTATTGGTGCTGGAACAATATAGGTCTTGACTTTTGTTCAGTAGAATGTTTGCAGTTGGTTAGAAGAAAGTATATGACAATTGAAAGCCTAACTTTGGTAGTTTTTATCCCTTTTAATTGCCCATGTAATTTTTCTTCTCTGATTGAGGAGCAGGAATCATAAATAAGAATAAGTGCTAAACTTCATCTCCAAAGTTCAGTTAGAAATGTTTTTCTGACCACTGTAATGATTGCACATGAATGATACACAGGGAGTCCTGTGTGGGACTATTGGCTATTGTATATAAATCCAATAAATAAAACACATGTTTAAGTTCATAGGTGTCTTTAACATGTAAGCACATGATAAAATAGCATGGCATGTGTGTTCTTCACATATCCACTAACTCAGGATAGTGGAATTGATAGCCTCTTATTATGGGACTTGAATTAGGAAGAACTGCAGGGAAACTGATATTGTTATATATGTATGAGCCAGATATGTTAGGCAATTATTTTACAATTGTTAAACCCTTGGGAATGGGATAGATGACTTGACTGTGTTAACTTACTTTTAAAAGAATGCTTTTCCTTGAGTGTTTATATCCTAATTTAGATGACAAATCGTTTTCATATAATTTGACTAACATGATGTTGATGAGCAAGAAAAGAATGATCCAATATATAATTACTTTTGTGAGTGCACAGAAGCTCTGGCCCTTAATAGTCAAAAGAAGAAAAAGGAAAGAAAAGTCAAATAAAGGCCTGTCCCTCATGATTCTTCAAATACTTGGAAGGGAGAAAGTGGTGTTTCTCTAAAATGTCTGTAAAATTTTATAAATATTTCTCAGCTTACTACTACTGTGTCCAGGTCATGCTGAATGTTTGGTGTGTGTATACACATTCTGGGTGAAGAAAAAGGAACCTTCCTGCTATTCTGGCCAGTCTGTTTGAACCTTCTCTACTGCAGCTTACTGGGGGAGCAAAATTAAATGCATGTGATATCTATCCAGGAGTCCATGCCAGATGCATCCACTCAAGTAGAATGACCTATTTTGGGAGTGAGACAGGGGGAGTATGACCCTGTGGATACTGCTGGACCTCTCCATATATGAACATATGTTCATATGTTCTATATGGAGTTACACTCCTGCAAAGAAGCAGGTTCATAGCTTGGGGTGCTCCTTGATCCATCTTTGTCACTTGAGACTCAGGTGGATTGGTGGCTCAGAGTGTCTTCTATCAGCTTCGGCTGGTGATCCAGCTGCAGCCATACCTGGGCAGCTGCAGCCATACCTGGCTTCAATAATCCACATTCTAGTAATTTCTAGATTAGATTACTGAAATGCACTCTACATGGGGATAACTTGAAGATGGTTCAGAAGGTGCAGCTGGTGCAGAGTGTGGCAGTCAGATTAATAACTGGGACCAATAGGTTTGAACATATAAGACTGGTTCTGGCCTGCCTGCATTGGGTGCCTGTATCCTTCTGGGCCCAATGTCAGGTACTGGTTTTAACTTATAAAGTCCTACATGTCTTAGGACTGCAATACCTGTCGGAGCACTTCTCCCAGCCCCATCTGTCCAAACATCATGCTCAGCCTCCGCAAACTTCCCCTGAGTGCCACCCCCTAAGTGCTAACCCCATGAAAGGCTTGAAGGGTGGCAACTAGGAGGAGGGCCTTTTTTGTGGTGGCTGTTCATCTTTGGAACCATTTCCCTGCTGCCACCCTCCTGGTGCAAAATTTACCATCATTTTGGTACCAGGTCAAGACCGTACTCTATATGGAAACCTGTAAAGATCTCTTTGTTTTTCCAAGGGTCTGAGGGGATTATCCTGGTGGGGTTTTTTTGTTTGTTTTTGCAGTGTCTTTTTAGTGTATTTTAATATATTTTAAGCTATTTTGAATTCTTTTAACATTGTTGCTTTATGTTATTTGTACTGAATTTTTTAAAAAATACATTGTTGTAAATTGCCCAGAGATCTTCAATTATGGGTCAGTAAAGAGGAGGAGGAGGAGGAGGAGGTGGAGGTGGTGGAGGAGGTGGTGGTGAAGGAGGAGAAGATACTGGCTCCTACACCCAGGCTTTACCCCACATACTTAATACCTCAAAATTCAAATGGACTCACTTCCAGAAATAAGACTCTACAGAGAAGATGTCTCAGAATTTGTTTGGCACTGATGCTAAAAGGAGAAAACCGAAAGCTGTTTCAAGCCTTCCCATACAAACTAGTACAAGTGTGACCCCTCCAGTTTTGTTGTTCTTGAGCAGCTCCTAAAATGGTTGATTGCCTCTTCTTTGGCAGACTTCATGTTGTGTTAGCATCTACTGTAACTTGGAGTTTGAATCTCACCTGTGCTCTTGACTGGGACCCACTTAGTTGCATTTTCCTCAGTTTGTATTCCATTGATTTGCACTGCAGTTATCCTTATTTCTTTTTATCTTTATACATCTGTATATGGACCTATAAAAGTTTTCAAAGAACTTAATGAGGCAGATGAAAATGAGCTACAGCCTATGAAAGCTTATGACACAATACATTTGTTACAAAAGAGGCTGTATTATTGCTACACATGAATATGGCTACTACTTTTGCAATATTTTTTCAACATAAATGACAGGGCTAAGTGTCATATCTAAGCAGAAGAAGTAGAACCATCTCAATCTGCCAGTACACTTGGATTTTACCTTTCTCAGCCTAGAAGATGAGGTGCTAGAGGAGATGTGTCTCAGAAACAAGAGTTTAATGGGTGAAGGAGTATATGTTTGTAAGTGCTAAAGATCTCATGTCAGGATAAAGAGTAAGGTGGGAAGGCTTGTGGGCTCAACTACATAAGGAAAGCTCATTTGCCTTGATAGGTTCTCTCTAGAAATGGCATGTGACAGTGTTAGCATGCTTCCTGATTTCAATAGCTTCATAATGTTTTTCCTGACATGTCTTCTAAACTTCTTGGTGTAGGCTATAGTATAACTGTACCCCAGAAAATTACTTCTACATTATCTCACATGAATAAGGTTTTATGCTTACCTTGTAACATTTTATCACCCTACCCAATATCTAGGTCTCACCAGCTACAATAGGCATGACACTTGCAGCTTCTGTCAACCCTAATTTGCTGCTTTCATTCCCTTCCCTAAACTGTTAGGTGGTACATCATGGTCCAGTTTTCTTTTCTAGCTATGAGTTTAGCGTTCTGTATATGAAGGGAGGCCTGCCTCTCATTCCGTCTTTGATCATGTAAACGTTTTCACCTCCTTGATTCATGTTTTGTAAAGCAGACTGGCTACACTCCTTCCTTGCAAGAGTTAATGTTTCAAGAGCTTGTCCAGCAATTCCTGCCTTGGGAAACACAAAAGTAAGTGCAATAACACAGCACCCCTGGATTCAGGTTTTGGGGGCAGGGGGATAGGGATTAATTCCTGCACTTGGATGTTAAAGCTTGTCCAAGAGGTTTGTCTTGGGGAGAGCATTGCTAGGGCCGACTGGTCTTGTTAAATGGTTGCTAAGGCCCTGGCATTGCGGCCCGACGGAGTGGCCCACAGTCACGGTCACGGAGGGAATTACACAGTCACAAAGAAATTGTTATTCTCCGTAATCTGCTCTTTGGAGAGTGACTGGGGGAGATGGGCCGGCCCCAGCATGCCGCCAGTGCTGTGATCACAGAAGCGTGTTGGCTCTGGCGAGCAGACAAGGCTCACCTTCTGATCTGGGGGACACCAGTGCTGCTGCTGCTAATCTGCTTTCTCAGCAATTTTGCTCCTCTGACACAACGGTGTTTACTTGTTTGAACATCTCCTGGGACTCTATTTCTCCTATTGTGTGGTCTTTATCCCCCCCACCCCCATGGGGCTTTAGCCCAGATTACAGATGGAATTAAGGCCTCTGGCTCGGGTGCCCCAGAAAGACTGATATGGGATCAAGGAGGAGAAAGTAACAAAATAACTGGAAGGAGGGGGAGGTGCTAGTTGCTTTAGGGAATGGAGGCTGCATTGTCCCACAAAGAGAGAGCCAGTGCAGTAGTCTGAAAAGCAGGCGTTCAGTGCTTTGTGTCCAGTTCTGATTAGACCGTTAGGGAGGAGGAGAAGGGCTGGGAACATGTGGGTCTTTAGTAGTTGAATGGGCTTCATTGGATGCTGTTGTCTGAGTGGTAGTGAGAACGGTGGCAGCCTAACTTTCTCTTGTGAGGGAGGTGGGGGCAGGGGGAAGGACAGATGGAGCATGTTCCTCTTCAATTAGGAACGTGTATTAATTAATCAGAGAGCCCTGTGCTAGACAGATCTAGTTGTAATGATGGATTTGTCAGAATATTCAGAATATCTTGTTCCTTGGATGCTTTTATGGCCATTTGGCTTTCACTGTCTCTTGATAAAGTTGTGTTCTCTTTTCTGTCAGTGCATGTACCCACTATATACTATAGGGTAGCCTGTTTATGGCACTTCTGTGATCCATTGTGAGCTTTTCAGTTCTGTCATTAATGTACTGCTCTTTGACATATTGTGCGGCAACTGCTCCAGAAAGCTTTTCAGATTGAGCTATAGCTGTGTGATTGGGCTTCTGTGTAAGGAGCCTTGGATGGTTCTTCTAGAGCAGGGGTCTCAAACTCAACTTACCTGGAGCTGCTGGAAGTAGTCTGGGTGAGGCTGGGCCGCATCAAGTATTCCATCACTGCGGTGGTGGTGGGCCGCTCATCCCACGGCCGGCCCGGGCGCCACCGGCACTTTGAAGGCCACAGCGCCCCTCCCCTGGCAATTGGCCCGCGGGCCACGATTTTGAGACCCCTGCTCTAGAGTGAACTGCTGGATGTTCTGTTTACATGATCCAAATGAACTCAGCCTGCCTTTCAGTTGTGGTGATATAGGGTAGGAAGAAGGTGGGAGCCCTTAATGAAATCTATAAGGTTCAGTCCCTGACTTTCCCAAGTGCTAGCCAAATCATTCCTCCCTGCCTCCTGCTCCTGCTCTCCACGCATTTTTTTTTCAGAGCTTTATTTTTTTGTGGGCAAATTTTATTTTATAACTTCACTAGTATAGATAAATGTGTGCCAGTTGTAAATACAATATGAGGCAAGCTTGTCTGTTTCAGAATTATAATTAATGTTTTTCAGGTGATTATCTATGGCAAGTATGTGATAGAATACATACGTTATTGAAGTGCATATATGTCTTGGTGTGTGATGGATTTTAGCATTTAATGACAGTGAACCTAAAGATGCCAAATAACTTAAGCAGAAGAGAGTTTTGAAATAGCAGAATGGTTGTCATCGTGTCATGTATGTTTCTTTGGTTGCCGAACTTAATTAGGTTGCCAACACTTTTCAGTACCTTGAATCTTTCCCCTTAAATTTGAACAATATGAGAGTGAAGTACATGCTATTGTCTTCAAATGTGTACAGGTATTCCAATAAAAAGTCTAATACAACATTTAAATCACAGTATATGCTTTAATTTTCCCTCTCAAATATTTCAGGCCAACTACAGTGGTACCTCAGATCACAAATGCCTCAGTTCATGACCAAATTGGGTCACGAACAGAAATTGCAGAAAAAAATTGCCTCAGGTCGTGAACTCCGCATAGGGTGACAGTTGCGATCGCAGCCACCTTCCCTGCACGAACACTCCAAACAATAAACTTCTCCCCACCCACCACAAGGGGAGCCATGAGGGCACGCTCACCTCCGTCAAGGCCTTTCTGGCTCCTTGCCGCCACCCCGCTTCTGAGCCAGAGGAAGGTCCCCTCCCAGGAGCTTGCCTGGCTCCGGGAGGGGGAGCAGGAGCGGGAGGCCGGAGAGGCGGGTGCAGGATGGCTACCCCAGCTAGGAGAGGGCCGCGAGGAGGGAGTAAGGACTGCTTTCCGCAGGCCGAGGCAAGGGGAGGTGAGGGACGGGGCTGCGGCCAGCCGAGCGGGGCACCTCCCACCCCTCCTCATCGCATCCGTCCCCTGGGCACAGCGAGGCGGCCGCGGCTTGGCCTGCAGCCGCGGGACGTGGCTCATACTGTGTTTTTGTGGGTTTTTTTTTAAAAATACATATTTATTTATTTAAAACTTTTATATGCCATCCTTTATGTATAACATAAAGTTATGGTAAAGAATGGATTAACCTTATTTACATTGAACCTCATGAGGAAATTTGACTTGGTTCACAACCAGTTCAGCTCGCGACCAGAATAGTGGAACAGATTAAGTTCATGAGTTGAGGTACCACTGTACTTGTGGTATATTGGGGGAAAATGGGGTACTTTATCTTAGCATTACTGTAAATAAAATAGACATGCAAAAATAGGTCTCTATAGGGTAGGGGCAAGCAACTTGTGACCCTCCATTTATTTTGACATATAGGTTCCGTTAACATTGGCAAGTGTAGCTAATGATGAGGGACAATAGTTATTGTAGACCAATATTACTAGAAGACTGCCAGTTGCTTGCCCTTGCTTTAGCACATGATAATTTTTTGATTAAGTTTTCCTATGTAAATTCACCTGATTTACATTAGAAAAAAATCCAGATTGAAATTATATTTAAAAAAGCAAGCCCTAAATTACTGCAAGCCGTAAAACAATAGCTAAGGAAGCTGACATGAAAGATAGAGGACTTCTTGAATCCCTTATAATTTGAGCACTAGAAAGATTTGGGTAGTTTTCTTTGGGCATGATTGTCTTGTAATTCAGAGAGTTAATAACTGATAAAGCAGTTGTGATAGCAGTGAAATTGTATTTGGATACTACTGTCTTTAGCACTATCATTACAAGCAATAAGTAAACTAAAAAAATATGGTCAATCTGTGCGGGCCAATGGGACATCTTGAACATGAAGCGTATGTGGAGTGTAGAGGCTGTACAACCTATATACCTCTGAGAAGTGTGAAAACAATAGAAGTGGGGAGTGCCTTGGAGAAATGGAGTGCTTCTAGAGTTGCTTTGCAGTATTGCAGGGAACATTCCTTAAAATACAGTGAGCTGTGGATTTTTTCCCAGGAAAAGCATTGCATCTTGAATCATTCACACTGGGGCAGAATCAGAAACCAAGGAATATCTTACACAGTTTACATAGGATCACACTCATTTTTGCCATGAGGTGGAGACTTGGTGAATCCTGGTTCACTGGAATGTGTGCTGTGGAGATGCAGTTGTTTCTAAATACTATCTATGTTCATACTTAATGCTTTCAGTTATACAGGTGAAATTTTTATTCATATGCAGAAATAATGTAATGGGAGAAACTGTTCTAGGGATTAAGCTGTAGAATGTACCTCACGGTTGTGGCTTGTAGACTTCCTGAGGAAGTTGCTTTTTGATTTTGAACTCTTGCATTTATAATTCATCAGTGACTTTCCAGCTATGAGGCAGGATTGCAGTAACTGAATGGTTCTTTCCTTGCTCTGGTGGTATCTGAAGGCAAGACAAGAATTGCTTAGGACAGTAAGCACAAGGTCACAACATATACTGTTCCAGAAGAAGCTCAGTCGTTGTTAGAGCGTGCAGTTTTTTCACTGTATCAAGTACATGTTTCTTCAATTTACCAGGAAAATCTTTCACATGATCCTTGTTTTTGAGAGCTACATTCTTTTACAAATATTATTTTCACTCTCTGGCAGGGGTTATATGGTTTACATAGCAACAGAATGCTCAGAAAAAACTCTTTAAGTACCCCAGAGAGGGAGTTGTACTCTTGCTGTTGAGAAATTATGGCAAGAACTGCTACATAATGATACCCAATGTGGTATCTACAAGTTCTTATGCAAGATGGCAAAAATACCTAGTGTGTTATTTACATTAATTTCTAGGTTTGCTACTTACCTCTGCTCTCTGCTTTACAGAGGATACATTAGCTCAGATTAGTGCTCAAGGCAGAACTGAGTACTGGCTTGTATACTTTAAAAGGGAAAGCAACTGTTACTTATTAGCCCTAATATGCTTTGAGGCAAGTGTGATTTTTTAAAAATTGGACACAATTAATATGCACATGGTTGGTCTTTAGCATTTTTATTTCACTTACACTTACAGACAAGCTTTATGGAAACAAAACTCTAATGTGATACTATGTGGTGTATAGATATTCAGTACCATCATTTAGTACCTTGTTGGGTCCCATTTTCAGTGGACAGCTGGTCACCTGCCTTGGAACAGACTTCCACCGAGGAGCTGGAGTTTTGGATGTTTTCTATGAAACACCTTCCACTTTGCTGTCTTGTGGGTATGATACTTACATCCGCTACTGGGACTTAAGGACAAGCACAAGGTTAGTGACTTGGTTTGTCAATCATGAAATAAGGACTGGTGAACCAGGATCTAGCGAAGAATACTCTAAATTTCTTACTTATATTATCCCCTACCACCCACTAGGGAATGTGTGAAGAAATGGGAAGAACCACATGACAGTGCCCTGTACTGCATTCGAAGCAATGGAAATCACATGATTGCTAGTGGCTCTTCTTACTATGGTGTGGTCCGTCTTTGGGATAAACGGCAAACTAGATGCTTGCAGGTGAGACCATCACTGTTTTCTCAGAAGCTGGCTGGAAGTGAACTATACTGAGTTGCCCCACAGGGAATAATGGGTGTGGGGATGTGTGTTGTTTCTGTTCATTCTTGATTATGTCATTTAAAGAGTGACAGTTAAGACTGTTGGGCTTGGACAGGAGAGATGCAAGCTTAAATACCTACTTTTACTCATGAAGCTTAGTATTGGGCAAGTTCTAGCTGATTAACCAACCTGAGAAGGTTGCTACTTACTATCAGTTCTAGAATAGGGAATTCTCCCTCTGCTTTCCTGAGATCAAACAGATAGTTATATCAAATACTTGTCTATATGGATTTGCTATGAAAGCTTTAGGTTCAGTTCAGTTCTAAGACATCACAGCTATATTTGTGCAGTAGCAATTTCTCAAGCTATCTTGTTCAGTGCCTTCTGTCAGTTTTCTTATCCTTTTGTTATGATGGTTGATGCAGGTTTACAAAGCTGAGTGGAATCCTGTAGATGCTGTATGACTATGATTTACTCCCTGGCTCTTACTGTTCAAGGCTGTAAATCTCTTATCTAGAAGAATTTTTCTTATTACCTTTGCAGAGCTTCTTCCTGTCCTCACCCATCAGCAGCCCTGTGTATTGCCTGCGTTTTAGTACCACCCATCTTTATGCCACCCTAGCATCTGCACTGTATGCCCTTGATTTCACCACCTCCTGACAGATTGAACTTCAAGCAAAATACCCAGCTCAGGGAGAACCAAGAAGAAATCGTGTCCTTGAGGCAACAAGTCTGGAAGTCACTCTAAGGACTAAGGAGGACCTCATGCAGAAGAGTTCACCTGCCTTCTGATATTAATAGAAGGAAATATGTCCTTCAAACTCTTTTATCTTGCACATTTTGGGGCTTGATGTTGCCTTTTCTATTTCTGTGAAGGCATTCTTCAGTAATCCTGAGTCTGTGTGCATTTGGGTGGGTGTGGGAGGGCATCAGCATAGATCTCGTTTTGACCTCTACAAGTTGCAGGTCCAACTGTACTTACATGAGTTGAAATTAGTTTAGGCAGAAGTGACTGTACTCTAAGCGGTGAAGTGGAGAAATAGCTTTTTACTCCTGCTTTACTGACACTCATCACTGCCTATTTAATGAATCACTGCCTCTTATAGCACTGGGCTTTACGGGCTTTAGCTGGCTTTATGTAAATTGTACCAAATCTACTACTGCCATCCAGCAGCATACAAAGAGTGATTTATTAGAGTAGTGCTCTCAGGTCAATGTGCTGAATAAATTGTCAAAGTGGAATGCAAGAAATCTGTGATAAGGGGTTTCTTTGATTTGAAATGCAATTACTGACTATTGGCAGTATATCTGAATAGATGCCTATGAACAAATACCATGATGTACTTGCCAATAAATCAGCTATTCCATCTACAAATGTGACATTCTAGCAACCATTGAGATATATGGTTTATATGAGCTGGAAAAATATACTTATGACATACAGTACAAGCTGAGCATGGTATTCACTACCTAAAAGTAGCCTTAAAGTAACTAATTGATGATTTCTCTTCCTAATATTCTCTGTAACATCCATTCCCAGATATTTCTAAGGAAAGGTGTGACAGCACAGGGCACTGGCTAAGTATCTTAACATGTTAGCCATTACCACCAAGCACTTGTATTTGTGATGGATTCCCAAAGCATTCTACTAACCAGCTCTTGCCTTTCATAAACATAGTTATTTTTAAGTCATTACTCACTCTAATAGCAAACACAACTGGTGAGTATTAACAGCATTATAGCAAAACTTGGCAGGGGGAGGTATCACCATACTCAGGAGATCCCAAAGTTTGCAGAACTACAAAGAAAATATTAGGGCAAAAACTATAGGGCAAAAACTTCCCAGAAACTTAATAGCTGCAGAACATTGGATCTTTCTGGGGAAGAAAGTGCTAAAAATGTTGGGGTTGAGGAATGGAATAGACAATAGGATCTTAGAAGACAGTGTGGCTCACTGACACCCAGAAAAGCAGCATTCTAAATTGTAAAATTATCTGGATTATTCCATTTGAAATTATGTATAGCAGTGAGTTGCATGCAAAGTAAGAAAAAGCTATGCTAACTGGAAAGCACCAAGATATATAAAACTTGATTTTTGGACACTGTAGTGTCCAGCGGTTTAAAGGCAGGCATGCAAGTTTTTCTTGTTCACATCTAGCCTGTGTTTTGGGTATGTCCATATTTCTTCAATACTCCTAGCTGCTACATGCATATGAAGTGGTGTAGTTGAAATGGGGGGATCATGTTTTTAGTCAAATGATAGAACAGGTACATAGTTAGAAGGACTGGATATTCTTTGATGTCTGTGGGATTGAAAAAAAGTAATAAAGAAAATATGTTTTATAACCTAAGGCAACACTAAAATTGTGGTGCAAATGATGGTAAAAGAAAGGCCTCAATGTATATTTTTTAAAATCCTTCATGCTTTGTTTGAAACAGGAGGGTGGGTTTGCAGTTTTGGGGAAAACCAAGAAAAAAATTATGAGCAGGTGATAGAAGCTGGGTTCATGAAAGATGGCAATCCATATCCATGATAGAATGTGGATTGCTGTTGGGCTATGGGTTGCTGTATCACTAACAACCAGTGATTGGTGAACCACAAAAAATGGAAAAACAGACAGTTTGTTGTTGGGTTGTGAACTATGCCCCATTCATAGTTAAATAATTCTTTATCAGCATGGGTGAATTCACAGAACACAATCTACAGTTCACATTCAGTCTATGCTCAGCCTTGAGCATGGGATCTCACATAGTGTGGACACAGCCACCACATTTAAGTCAACTTAGGAAATTCAAAGATAATTCCGGAGATTTTAAGATGCTGAATCAGGTTTTTATTTGGCTTGTGTGTTTGCCTTGTCACCAATTCAAAATACTCTGGTGTTCAGAAGGATGTAATTGTGGTTCATCATCTTTCTGTGAGTTACCTCTTTCCCTCAGATTTTTCAAGATAAGAAACCTCAAGCAAGTCTCAAGACCCTTTTCAGACACTTGAAAGTAATTCAGATATAGTGGTGTTTGAGTATGTTAAAGGTGCTTTTGCTTATGGAGAAGTATATAAGTCATATTTACAAAGGCCTCAACTCATACGAGGCTGGTGCTTTGCACTTGGGGTGAATGTGAAAGTACTCCTGCCTGGATATATATATTTCTTTCTCACACAAATTAACAATAAATTCACTGGATTTATTTGTTAAAGTAACAAAATATGTACAAACAAGATTTTAGTCTACAATTGCTGGCTATTGTGTCTTACACTCTCCATCTCCATTATTTGCTGCCGTGATCTTCTTTAGCTCCTTCTGCAGCTCTTCCTCTGCAGTCAAAATCTCAATGGGCTTCAGATACTATAGAGAAGAAAATTATCTAAACACACTCCCACAAAAACAGAGCTGCTATAATACATAACTTTCAAGAGGCCACTAAGCAAAATAAAAAGCATAGACAAACCCACTGGACTGCCCTGATATTCTCACATTGTCTTTTGAGCTGCCTAAGATTTAATGAAGCACATGATTGTGTATCAAAACATTTCTATCTGCTAGTTTTGGATTTTTTCTCAAGTTTTAACCCCAGTTAGACCTGCTGGGCTTTACTGTATTCCATGGCAAACAATGCACTTAACTGTTACAATAACAGTTGTAAGATTCATTGTATTCCTCCCTCATGTAGTCTAATAGTCTGAATTTCTATACTGAGCCACAGCTTGAGAAAAGACTTGAAATTAAAGAGGTGGATTCTGTTGACAAAGTGAAATGTATGCAATCTATAGAGTTCTATCACTAAAATTCTGAAGCAGAAATAACTATTTTTTTCTGCTAGGCCCCAAGATCCTTATTAATTAAGTTAATTAATAACTTTTAGTGTTAGGCATGGAACTGCTTTGTTGTTTGTGTATTTTTCCTGTTTTTACAAAATCAGTAATGCCAAAAGGCAGCTGGGAAAAATAATGAATCAATGCTGATCAGTCAGTCTTATGAGTACCTACCGTGATGATCAATGTGTTGTTTGCATGAGTGAAGCTCAGAGAAGTGCTCTCCATGGACAACTGGAATCTGTCAAGGTCAGGAATGGAGAACTTCTTATAATATCTGAAGGCAAGCATGAGAGAAGGTGTGAAGACCATTTTTCCAGTAATTTCCTTTATTAATAAGAGTGCTCATTCATAAAAAATTAAATCTTGAGAATCTCCCCATGTATACACCTTTAAATTAAATATACAGTGTTGTGTCTATATATTCTGAGATAACAGTCAACAGTGGTTTCAAGGCTTAGATGCTGAAAGCTTTCCCAAAGGGTAGCAAGATTTCATTGATTAAATACACACACCCTCTAATAGAATTAAGGAATGGCCCTGTTTAACTGGGTAGCAGATGGTAAACTTTTTATTTTTCATCCCCTCAAGATGAAGCCTGCTGTAACAGTGTCCATCATCTAAAAATGAAGCAGGGTTTTTTTCTTCAGTATTTCTAACACACACACTTACTTTATACTCATAAATCAACTAAGAGCCATGCTACCAATTGACATTACATTTCTTAATTGGATGATTACTGTACTTAATAACCAAGAATGCAGGGTGCATCTTTTGGCTTGGAAGGGGGAAAAACAGAACCTAAACAGTTTGAATGCAAGCTTAGTGTTGATCACCATGAACTGTCAGCTTGACCACATTGTATTGTTTCATACATCTTCCATTATATTGATCAGACACTTCACTGAATGGTCCATTTTCTGCCAGCCACAACTTAACCAAGTTAGAAGAACATTAGTCTTATTCCTCCACCACTGCTAGCATTGCTGCCATTTAGCACCTTTGTAACGCAGAACTCTTCCCTTGTGAAATGCTCCCCATCTGTGTTTCGAATACTCCAAATGCAACAGGAGAATTTATTTCCTGATGTCAGACCAATGAGCAGTCCTCCTCCATTAAGCTAGCTTTGCTTGGAGGTTGACTGCTTGGAATTGCTGCTTCACAAAACATGAACCCTTTATTCTGCAAGCCTTCACGGAAAAACATACACAAAGGCTAACCAGGCCTGGCTGCTTTGCTTGCTCAAGAGGAATGTTACCCCAGGGCTCAGAGCCTTCTGCCTGTATTTGGGAAAGGTGGCAGACATGGATAATAATGGGGGTGTCAAAGGTTAAACAGCAAAGATTAGATGAACACAAAGACATGTTAAGGAAGTGTTAACTTCTTACTGATTGAGACAATAAAAAAGCGGGCTCCAAAAGAAGCCCAGTGTTTCAAAGAGCCTAGGGATCCCTCACAAGGAACACCAACTTTGTCCCCCACCCCACCCTTCCCCAAGGCTGAGACAGTGGGAAAAATACCTGGAGTCTGGTCTCCAATTGAAATCTCTGAAAGATCAAAGGAAAACAGATCTGCTGCTTTGCCTTCTTTCCAGTGTAACAACTGCTACCTTGCCCTGCCATAATTGAATCTGCTGTGGCCAAGGAGGCTTTGCCTGTTTGTTTGGAAAGTTTGCTTTAATGGATTTGTTTTACAGCAAGAGGGTTGGCGCAAATCCCACTTGAGCAGCCTTTTGCTGTGGCTGGAGGGGATAACAATGAATGAGCGGGAGCGGGTGGCAATATTTTTAAGGTCCCATGGGATAGCTCTGTGTTCTGGTAGGGCTCCCTTGCCTTTAACAGCTGTGTAGCAGCCATTCAGTTCATTCAGCTTTCTCCCTTGTTGCATTCCCATACCAGGAAAAGTTTCATCTGATGAATTTTTGCTGTCATTAAAGGGATTATGGCATCACCTCCCTTAAAACTCCACCAAAGTGCAGGCAAGAAACCATTATTAACCAAGGCTAAAAGAACTGGCATGGAGACCTGATATCTAGCCTAAACAAATTCCATGTATCAATAAAAATACTTCCAGTAGAATAATTTTATGGAACACATGCACACACTTGCAGCACTATGCCATAATCTGAACTCAAGTGATACTTCCCTCTCCCATCCAATTGCTTTTCAGGGACTGTCGCAGTAGCACCAATAAACAACAAAGTCAAGGTATCCAGTAAAAATAGAAATATTTGACTTTTAAATAAAGGAAACTCTGGTCATTTGTAACTTTGGAAGCTTTTGAAAAAGAAAGGCCTTCACCTGTATTCCAAAAATTACCTTATATGAAGGGAACAAGTTTGCAAGCTGGCAGGCATTGCTGGAGAGGAAATTCTTAACAAGGGCAGTATCAGAAGTGAAGGGGGTACTACAGAAGTGAGGCAATTTTCATCTGAAGGTTGCATTATTTGGAGTGGGCCCTTTCCTGAAGATCTCAAACTACAGAGGCAAGGAGATGCTCCTTAAAAGTGATAACTTTTAAGTTCAAGGCACAGGTGTTGAATCAAGTCTTCCTTATCTCTCCCACCCTGCCTTGATGACTTGGGGGACATTCAGTCATTTTAAGATACTTCTAATGTGTGTCTTTACCTCACTTTTCTGTTACTGGTTATGTGTTTTTGTGTCAACTATTGTTGTTTCTAAGGCTCAGCATTGTTTCTAAGGTCCAGATTTCATTTCCTAATATAAGAACATTAGAATACCCTTCCAGAATCAGAAAGAATGATCAGTCCAGCACAGCCAAAAGATCAGTTCCAAAAGTGGCTGACCAGAACATATGCATATGGGAGGCTTGTTTGTTTTGGTAAAAGAGAATACTGTTTTTAAGTGAATGAGATCTAGTATAGAAGTGTTCAGCCACATTTTGGATTTTGAGAGCACAATGCAAAGCAATGTCAGATCTATTCTTCCTCAGGTACATGAAGAAACCTGTTCTTGATAAGGCTGCAATGAAATTTTCAAAAGAAGCCTATGCACGTGAAAACTTGTAGTGTGCACTGTACATGTCAAGGGTACAAAGTGCAGCACAGATATACCTGCAAGATTAAAATAAACAATTGGAATAGTTATCAGCAAGGAAAGGACAAAGCAAGGCAAACATATGTCCTGTCATCTTCTGCAAGCTTCAAGCTTTCCTACATTTCTGTTGAAACTATACAATACTCTCTTTACAAAGCTTGCCCACAGTCTCTGGAGAAGTTACTGACTCACAAAACTATCCTACTGCATTATGTTTTTGAAGGATAGCGTTACCAATACACAGTTCTACCACATTATAGTTGAGATTGTCAGTGCTCCCTTCCAGATGCATGACAAAGTAGATCTGATTCTTTGCAGGCAGATTCCATGCACAGACATGAAAGCATGGAAAAAACAAATAAGTGTGTGTAGGGGGGAGAAAAATAATATCTGCCCCATTCCCCTCACTTGAAGTTCTGGGGAAAAGGGATTTAAAATACATATTTTGGTGTCCTGTTCCTCACAACCACATTTTTCTTGCTTTTCCAAGGCCTTCACATGTTTGCTTGTGTCATAAGAAATAAATCCACCCAAAGCTAGACCAGTGTCCTGTTACCGGCACTGGTGTGAAAGAAACAGTCCTCCCTTTGTTCTTAGCTTACTGGAAGCTCCTCATTACTTTAATAACATTCCTGGTATGTGCTTTTGAATACAGAGGTTCTGTTTAGATATCATATCCAATAGCTGCTGTTAGACCTATCCTCCATAAATTTCTGTAATATTCTTTGAAACTAATCCAATGACCGCCAACCCATTTGTGGCAACAGATTCCACAAATTATTCATGTGTTATGTGAAGAAGTAATCCTGAAATCTATTGTCCATCAATTTTATTGGGTGACCATGAACTGCAGTGTTGTGGGACCAACTATGAGCTTTTGCAGAAAGCAGAAGGGATTCAAGAGATGTTCAAACCAACATATGTTTGAGCATCTCTCTACCTATCAAGAAGAGAACGCTGTGTAGCAGGACCAGATTCTGTACTTGCCAATTACATTCAGATAGCAAGAATACTAAGTGGAAGGATCCACAGGGTTAATGTAGTCTGGCTTTCATTGTGAAGCACTTGACAAGTCCTGACCATATCCTGAGTCCTTTACTGTCACTGATTAATAGGACTCTCTGCCCTCAGAAGAACTTTAGCTTGCCTTAACCTAAATCCCCCCCAGCCTAAAAAAGAGCAGCTGTTTGCCAACAGCACCACCTATAGATAATGATCAAGGATTGCGAAAAAATAGATTCAGATTTGGAGCCACAAATAAAAATTAAATGCTACTTGTTCCACAGCAGTGTATTTCTCTCAATTTCTTGTCCATCAAAAACTGGGAGTTGGGAATGGATTTGCTTCAGTTTGTAACTTGATACTCTCAACCAGAAAGGAGAGAATTGTTAGAATTTTGCAATAAGATGTGTACACAATTACCTCCTGAATCTAGGACTTAGATCTGAGTTTGCAAACTGCACTAACTTCACTGAACCATAACTGAACTTTATGTTTACTTGACTATTATTATTTCATATGGCACAGCAGAATACAGCATCATTGCATAAAAATTCACAAACCAATATATAATGTATATGTTAGGTTTACTGACTTCTTATTTGTCGTGCGCACCACACAGCAGCGCTGATCCTTCTCCACTGAAACACTATAAACATTCTTCGGATATGGTAGGTTCCGGATCCGCCACTGGAAACTTCTTTTGGTGTCTTTTCGCGTAAAGATAGGCTAGAGAAAGGAAGCATGTCAATAAGCCTGGTGAAAAGATAGCAATTATATTTAACTTTTTTTTTTGCAGAGGCACAAGTCAGGATTCCTGGCTTTGAACATTCAGGTGTTTGATTCAAGTCACACAAGCTGGAATCTCTCTAGGTTGAGCTCTTTCTCATGTGCTAATATTTCTTCATATTTATCATGAATTATATATGTGGGAATGTTCCAAGTCTTTGCTTTTTTATTTATTTAATTTCAAGAATTCTAGAGACCTATCTGAGACACAAATGTAAAATAATGGAGATAAAAAATAGCAATGCATTCAGGCCACATAAAATTCAACTCTTTCTTAATCCAAGTTTTCTTCACTTCTGTAGTTTAAGGATTGGGGCAGAGGTCATTTCATTACTGCTACTATTAAACAGTTGAGAATCAGACAGTGTGGCAGGTATATTGCAAATCACCCAGAGATCTACCAATGCTGGCAGAGCACATGTCTTGCATGGAGAAGGAGCCAAGTCCTGGCTCATTCAGTTGTTATGTTTTTAACTGGTAATATGGGGAACAGATCTGGTGGGCAGCTGTAAGTTTAATACTGTGGGATAACTTGTTCTGTAAAGTAAACCATCCAGGTATAGGATCATATAACAATAAAATTATATTATTATTATTGTCTGTGTGTTCCAGATAGTATTATTATTAATAATAATAATAATACTAAAAATATGGGATGACCCCTTGGATTTGTTTAAAGGATGTTCAATCCTTTAAACAAAGGATTGATTGTTTGTAAACGATCTGAAACTTGTTAGCCTTGTAACTTGCCTCTGTAGCTTATTGGCCTTGTTCTTTATTGTATTTCTAACTGAATGTATTTCTAGCTTGTATTGTGGTTCTGATTCTTAAGAAGACAGGGTGGGCATATGAACAAGATGTAAAATTTAAAACACATAAATAGACAATATTGAAATAGATGGACTGATATAGTACACCTTCATATATTTCTACCAACAATCAAGCTATAGCAAAGATTCTCCATAGGTGAAGTTTTTCAGCCAGGAACATCCTCAAAGTAGTAGAACCTGTTTGTTCCCCTTTGTCCCACTTTCTGTTCCCAAACTCCATTACATCCCAAACCCTGTATCCCAAAAGTTTCAACTTGTCTTGCTTTAAAAGTCAAATTGCAATCTCAAAATTCTTAAGAGAAAGGAATCTCATTCAAACTTTAAATGTGGCTGATCTACTTGAAACTTACATTGGTACTGCTTTCCTTAATGAGCTCATGATCCAGTGTTCCTGGCAAAAGCAAGTTTGGTTCTCCCACTTCAACCTGCCAACTGCCCCAAGCACCCAGAGCATTCTTCTCTCTCCATTTCCTCACTGCAGAAAAAGGAAGGGAGAAAAGTAAGCACTACAGTAATGTTTTTATTCTACTTGTGTTGATTTGTACTGTTCACCACTGCAGAATCTGTTCAAATGTGGAAAAGCATTCATTTGTTTATTCATTTATACTACCCGGTAGCCAAAGCACTATGGGTGATTCACAATCATCCATTAACATATAGTCTAAAATACACTACATTATAAATACAAATATTGTAAATCAATAATACCTTGACAACTACTTTCAAGAAAGCATTCTCAATAACTTCACAGCCAAAGCTGAATTTTTAGGCAGATAATTATTTCAGTACCTCAAGGAGTAACAACAGATATGTGTGGCTCAGTATTTCAACATATGGATGAGATACTCTGTTAAAAAGAGCTCTAGTGGGCCATTTTCTTGAAAAATTTGAAGCAGAAAAATGTCCGGTATTCCCAAATCAAACTGGATCTGATTCAGCAAGTTTTGATGATATGTAATTTGGTTTCCTTTATCTTGCCTGCCCCAATTATGCCCCTTCACCTATTTGCAGAGAAAAAGATAAACCTAAGGCTTTTTCATGCATTAATCACATAAAGAGGGTATAAACATTGAAAGGATCTGTACAAGATCACTGATTACACAGCTTTCCTGTTTATATTTAGTTTTTATGAAAAACCTTTTCTGGAAAGGTAAAAACTTCCTTGGAGAAAAAAAAATGTAGTACGATTTTTTCCTGCCACATCACTAATAACTTGGAACACAGAAATATATTTTAGAAAAGCTGTCTTTTCCATTGTGCTGTTAAGTCCATATTACTTCCTAGATCAAGAGAGAATTGTATTCTGTCTCTTGTACTAGAAATATTACCACGTTGGGTGAGTGGGTAACCTGAGTATTGGTTGCCCTCATCTGAAGACACACTGTAACTAAAAGCATGTGAACATAAAAGATAGCATGGTGAATACGACCACAAAGGCCTATGCAATCCAGCATTGTTTCCACAGTAATCAACCAGCCACCTGGAGAAAGCACACAAGCAAGACCTGAGTACACCACCACTCTCCTACTCTTGTTCCCCAGCAACTGGTCATATAGTGATGCTTTATTTATTTATTTATTTATTTATGAATGAATGAATGAATGAATGAATGAAACTTCTATGCCGCTCCATTCGCTGAAGCCTTGGGGCAGCTCACAAACATAAATAAACTTCCTTAAAATAATATAAATTAACAGTATAAATTAAGTCGCCCTGGCCAAAGAATAAAATGAATAAATACTATTAACAATTAAAATGACATTTGAATAAAAAGGTCTTCACCTGGTGCCAAAAAACAAATAATGACGGCACCAGGCGGACCTCTCTGGGGAGTGCATTCCATAGATTGGGCGCCACCGCAGAGAAAGCCCTCCTCTGAGTACTCATCCTCCTAATTTCCTTCACGGAGGGTTCCCGGAGAAGGGCCTCTCCCGCTGATCTCAAGGAGCAGGCAGGCATATATGAACGTAAGTGCTCCTTCAGGTAACCAGGATCCAAGCCATTTAGGGCTTTATAGGTCATCACCAACACCTTGAATTGGGCCCAGGCTTCAATGGGAAGCCAGTGCAGCTGACAGAGGGCTGGAGTCATGTGAACATAATGCCCAGTCCCCGTCAGCAGCCTGGCAGCTCTATTTTGAACCAACTGAAATATCCGGACCGTGTTCAAGGGTAGCCCCCTTATAACCAGAACATATATATAACCAGAATATCTGGTAGCCATTGATAGCTTAATTTTATGTGAATAGGGCCTAGAGCAATTATGAGATTGAGATCCTTCTGTTATGATCAACACAAAAACTTTGCTGACCAGCGCGATGTGCAGCAATTACCAAAGGTAAAGCTGCTACTTATGATCAGCCTGCACAGTGTACCATTAATAACAAGTCAACTTCCCATCACTAATATTATACTCCAAACAGAAAAGAGACTGGCTTACCAAGCAGCAAATTAGTCTTCATGTCATAGTCCTCTGCCATCTCCTTCCCATTGTCAAACAGGTAATGGATTTTTCGCTTGCCTAAACAGAGCAGGTAAGTTCTTTAAGTCCACAGAAAGGACGCTGATCAGGGGCAGGCAATCAGGTGTCCTGCAGAGGCCCTGAACTGCAATTCCAGTTATCCAATGATAAAGATTTATGCACACCAAACCAACTAGAGGGTACCAGGGTGTTTCCCTCTAATGTTGAACATGACATCCTAACACCCTTGCTAGGCACATTTTAGTCTCCCCATGCTTGGCTGGAGACAACAAATGAATGGCCCATGGTGTCTGTAAGTGCATGAATTTATTTAATGTATTACACTTCTCTAACACCCAACAGTCAAAGCTGCTTTTGCAAACCACCCCTCCACACCCATCCCAAATCATACAGTCAGATGCTTATGCCTGCTTTGCTGGAAGTGAGCACTGATTTCAATCAGGCTAATTCCAAACTGCCCAAGTGCATAGCCCGACACAGTCCAGTGCTATTTCAGAATTAGCTCGACGAACAGACTTCGTTTCTGTAAATATTTCAGGGGTTTATAGCCCGTCCCATAACGGGCTCGTAACGGGGGGAATCCATGGGGCGGACCCCTGAGAAAGTGCGTATTATGGGAGTACACCTTCAATCTTGCAGGGAGCTGAAGCAGGGGGGAGCTGAGTGTACAGTAACCCTTGTACCATGACCAAACTTTTAAGCAGCCTACCCCAGCTTGTCGCCTTTCCGATGGTTTGGCTGACAAGTCCCACCATCCCTGTGCACTGGGGCTGCTGGGAGATGTAGCCCGAGAATCTGTCGGGCACCCGGGTGGAGAAGGCTTCTGTTAGGCCTCGAGCATTTCGAATGGCCCGAAAGAGACTGCCAACTCTCGCTTCATCGCGGAGCCCGTCCGCTCCCTTCCTCCGCCCTGGAATTCTCCCCAGTCCACCAGGCTCGCCTCCCCGCTGTCTTGCTCCCTTCCTCCTCCTCGGAGGGCCACGCTGGGCGAAGGCGACAGTCGGCCCGGCCCCGCTTACCATCTGCGATCAGGGCGGTCTTCCGCGCCGCACGCAGCTGCTCCAGCCAGTCCTTCGCGGCCATGTCGCCGCTGGACACATTTCCAAGGCAACCGCAGAACACTTCCGGCTTTGCGGGCCTGACACGGAAGGGAATGGCACGTGACCCTCGCTCCGCCTCCCCTCCCCGGTAAGTGGAAATGATGACCCCTCGTGCTCTCGCCCTCCCGCTCTCCCGCGCCGATGCGTGACGCTGTCAGGGCGTTTCCGAGCCTCCCCCCACTCCCCGGGGGCGCGACCCACCTGCTGGGGAGGCCAGTGGCTCACTGCGGCTCAGCTGCCGCCGGCAACCGGCGGAGGCGTCCGCTGCAGCGGGCGGCGGTGGCTGGCTGCTGCCGCCCACCAGACGTCGCTGCTCGTCGAGCTC
The DNA here is from genome assembly GCF_004798865.1 of Varanus komodoensis. Classification (NCBI taxonomy): domain Eukaryota; kingdom Metazoa; phylum Chordata; class Lepidosauria; order Squamata; family Varanidae; genus Varanus; species Varanus komodoensis. The sequence goes on from NW_025335268.1 coordinate 95,976,649, forward strand.
CCGTAATCCTGGCCGTTAGCCAAAGTGTGGGCCTGATGGGGGTCCAGCAACATCTGAGGGGCTACGGGGTCGAAGCACAACCTGCTCAGAATGACAAGCCTCACTGCAGAAGCAGCAGTCTTTCCAAATCTGAGGCTCCTGCCTGGGTGCGGTGGGGGAGCGGGGCGGTCCTGGGAGTTGTAGTCCAGTGCATCTGGAGGGGCCTCAGGTTGGGAAAGGCTGGGTTAAGTAGCGATCCAGTTAGTGGATGAGGTACAACTGCATGGAACCTTAAGTTAGCTTGCTTGTCATCTTGTGCTCCTCTGTCTCCCTGGATGGTGTGCAGTGGCCTCTGCTCTGCAATGTGTTAAATCCTAACTGCCGCACCACTCAGAAAGAGTTTTCTTTTTGTCATTTAAGGTCCTGACTTCAACCTCTAGGCCATTTCCCCCCAATCTGGTGCCCTTGAAATGCTTTGGATGTCAACACCCAGAGAGCATGGTCAGTGGTCAGGAATGCTGGGAGCTGTAGTCCAAAACATTTGAAGCGTACCAGATTTGGAGAAAGCTGTTCTAGGCGGTATGATGTTCATTTGTTTCTTTAGATCCTTTTGTTATTCTACGTGACTTCCCACATGAAAGGGTTTGTGGGAAGCCGCATTTTGCCTAGTTTAGAATGTGAAATGAAACCCTAAAATAAATGGTACTTAAGAAAAAACAACACTTAAAGTAGTCTTGCATACACCTGCTCTCTGGGTGGTATAACTATGAGGAGTGGTCCTGCTGAGCCAAATTCCAGCACACTGTTCAAAGAGGCTTGCAAACAGGAGATGAGTGAACATACAAGGAGCAGCTTCCTCTCCCTCTGGGTGGTACAGAGTTGTGCTACTTGGAGAGAGTGCTTTGAACCACTACACAGCCCAGGGGGTCAAAGCCTGTGGCAATCAGGAAGCCTACAAAGTCAGACCATCAATCCCAGTATTGTCAACTCTGGCTGTGGCTCTCCAAAGCCTAAGACAAAGAAGGCCCTTTCCCAGAATGGCTGCTAGCCAAGATCCTTTCAATGAGAAGGTTTGGATCTTAAACTTGGGACCTGCTACATTCAAAACAAGCACTGAACTGCTAACACTGAACTGTGGCACTTCCATAGTCTTGTGTGTCTTTGAAAGTAAGCATCACATGTGTTCCTCTTAATTCTAGAAGAGTCAGAGGGTAAGGTAAGAGCCAACTACCAGAAATGTCAGAAAAGGCTACATTGTGGCCTTTTCTGTACATAACTTCTTTCCTATACAATAATGACAGCACAGCTGTCGTTTCCACAGCAGTGCATGCATATTTAGTAATTGCTTTCCAGGTGGTGTACTTCTAAAGTCTAGGGGATCTTCCAGATGAGACATTTACTGAATAATTGCCTCATTCATGAAATTTTACAGTGGGTGTCCACTTTTCATTTGTAGCTGTCCCATGTTTTCCTACCACATCTTCTCTCTTTTATTTTACCAGGAAAAAACTCAGGAAAAGATGGAATAGCTGCATGAAGACTTTTGACTGCTAGCACTAGGGGCCCTCCCTACATTGTCGCTGGGTATGCTCACCAAATCTCTCAGTGTTCAAAACCACTTGTACCCAGATGAAATATAGCTGTACCACTCCACCCCAGAACCATTCCTTCCTCCAGTTCTGCTTGCCATGCAGTGGCCTCTCTAAAGTTTCTGCTTTGATGTTTTGCTATCATCTCAAACTCAATGTTGCCCAAACTGAACTTCTAATTTTTGCCTCTCAAGCCCTACTTTGCTCATCCTTTTCCTCTATTAACAATGTTACCATCCACAGATTATCTTTCAGTCCTTGTACTCCTTTGTTCCCTGTTTTCAATCTTTCACCAAGTTGTGATGCTTCTCCTTACACATTGTAGCAAAAACGTGACCCTTTCTGTCTCCTCAAACTCTTGTCCATGCCCATGGTGATCTCTCATTCAGACTATCTGCAGGTTTCTCCTCTCTAATTTTCTGCAGGCTTCCCTTGGTCCTGTCACACCTGTACATCATTCTGTTGCCAAAATAATTTACTCCTTTCGTCTGTTTGATCATACTGCATGCGTTCTTAAATCCCTTGACTTGCAGTAGTACATGGATCCAGCACATTTACACCTGCTTCCTGCTTTATCTCTCCACACTTGTATCTTGATAAATCCCTGCCTTCACTTCTGTCTCTACCACCCTCCACTGTCCAAGATTTCTTGTTCCCTCAGAAGACTCTGCCATTTCTATCTTGGTATTCAGTATGCTTGTAACTTCCTTCTAGACAGTGAAAAAAGTAGGCCTGGAAAAAATTCCATTGCTTTAAATCATGCTCTCTGATTTAGCATGTTTGACTTAATTTTACATATTCTCCCTCAATAAGTACACAAATTCCATATTAATAAAGGAACTAAAAATGTAACCCATGTCAATTTCATGTGCAGTGTAAATGGATCAAAAGCTTTCCCAATAGCTATAACATATTTGAACTGAAGTATTTGCTTAAGGGAAAATTAAATCATACAGTGTTAAATATTATATTCAAAGATATTCAAAGTTTATGTGCAAATTATTTTATTGGAATATTTTTAAACCTGTAATGACAGTACCATATTCTTCTTTACGAAGTTTGCTTGCATTTAACAGAATGATCACACTATTTTAAAGATATATACCCAAAGAGAGCTGCTGTATCTTATATCAACAGTTTATTTATTTGCTAGGTCACTGTAGCACCATCAGCTTCATTCATTCTCTGCACTGCTTTTTGGCTCCATCTCAAGCTGAGAAAAATCTGATTGAGAACTAGTTGAATATTGTATTTCACTAAAGGATGGGTGTGGGTCTGTGGGCACAGGCTGGAAAGCTCTTGCACCCATGTCCTGCTTGTGGGATCCCGTCGGCAGTTGGTTAGCCACTGTGTGAACAGAGTGCTGGACTAGATGGACTGTTGGTTTGATCCAGCACAGCTATTCTTATGTTCTTAAGAGAAACAAACATTAATCAGTCTTAGCTGCTGTCTTCATTCATTTTGTGAGTGAAGAATTTAAGCAATAGAGGGCAGCTACACCATTTATAAATCTGGTCCAGACTCAGCCGGGAATCACCTGTGCTGTGCACAGAACTCTTATTTCTCATAGCTGCTTTTGTCAATTCATCACTGAAAAGGAAGAGTTTTTCAGCACTCATCTGCATTGTTTTAGTTCCTACATGGGCAACTGACTGGTAGGATTTGTTAAGGCTTGCCTTAGAAAAAATAAGGTATAGATGTTCATATTCTATATTTAGCACATACACCGTGTTTGATTGCAGTGTAATATACTGTAACTGTCAATAGCCACAGACATATACGATGTGGAAAATTTACCATGGAAAAATAGACCATTGGGAAAATTCTGCTCCATTTCGCTGCTCCTACAAGGCTTGGATTTTGCCATCTCCTGCTTGCCTGTAATCAATATGACAAACACAGTTTACACAGCAATTCAAATGCAGGCCTTTAAAGATAAAGCATTCAAAGTCCTGGATGGATGATCTCTAAGCTTTAGTTTTTCACCCTTCGAAATCTTTAAAATCTCAAGTTCTTTTTGCCCTATATATAAAAACTGAACTAAAGTCTCACTCGATCCTGCTGTCCTCTCCTATCTCCAGAAGCACTTTTTGACTGCCTCATCATAACACATTCTTTCCTCTTCCTTGTTTAATAATGTGGCAGTGAAACAGTGACAGAGATCCATACTACAGGAAGAGAAGATGGTCGATGCAATGGGATGATGGAGTCCAAGAGTTCGGGAGATGTAACTCTCCTGGAGGCTGCAGCTTAATTATTTAACTTAATCAGATTTACCTTTTTGGTGGGTGTGCGAGGCGGGGAGGAAATTAATTCTTGAATCTGACAGTCTCGGAGATCTTTGTGAAAATGAACACACAGATAAGCATATAGCTATCTTAAAACCCAGTGATATTATTTGGAAGCAGAGAGTGTAGAGGCAATCCCAGAAGTAGTTCAAGCTTCTCCATTCTCTTGGAACTTTGTGTCTTGCAAGAACATCACCACCAGAGTATCCAAGTGGTAGGAGGGGCTTGGGGGCTTGGTGGTAGGTGCAACTGAGAGCAGCCTGCTTAGGAGCCCTAAAATCTATAGCCAAGCTTATTCCCCTGTGCTGGAATTCATTGGCAGGGATCTGTCCATTTGTATTCTATGCAGTGCCATGCTTAATGAGGGTGCTTTAAGAATAATGATGGATAAAGCTGACAGAGTGGCATATATGGGGATATGAATTTCAGAAGTTCTTGGAACTAAAGGGCAGTATATTGTTGATGCTGCTGTGACTCCTGAAGCGCCAAGTCTGTTGATCATTTGATGTTCCAGATTCTTTTAAGCTGAAGAGAGAAAGGTCCCATCACCGATTGGATGGGAGAACTCACAGAGTTTCTCACTGATGCTAAGAAAATAAATGGCATCCCTGGAATAGAACCCAAAGTGGGCATAACTATTTCCCTGTTTATTTTTCATGTGCAAGCACATGTGTGCACACATGGACACATAGTGTTATCATGCATACTTTCCAGGCCCCTGATCCAGCTGAGGAGCTGGGGTATTTATTTATTTAAAGTTTTTATAGACCATTCTATAGCATACCACTCTCAGAACAGTTCACAGTCTTCTCTTCCTACTCATCTGATCCATGCAGATTAGCTGAAGTAGGAATATGGCAGGGTGCACCAAGAAATTTTCCCTGGCAAAGGCAGTTGATTAGAGCATCTTGCTGCTGAAACCTTTCCCACTGTACAGCAAGGAAAAGCTCTTAGGTCTGATCAGCTGATCTTTACCTGGGGGATAAGGGATGGGGTGGGAGATACATAGGAAACTGGAAAGTTGGATGGGAAATCCCCACTGGCCATATCTGGTTTCCCACACCTGTCAGAGGGTTATCTTTTCTAGAGTGATGTTGATGATTAAAATCGATGATAAACTAAGACCTCTCCCCACAGCAACTGATATTATCCTATTAGCCTTACATCTTGATAATTACATCCTCCTAAAGTTGCTTATGGTATTTTTTCATGTGTTGCTATGGATCACAAGGTAGCTGTATTTTCAGAGAAGTTCCAGAAATCCTTCTGAAAAACCTCCCCACTTTAAACCCTTGCTGTTTTTACCCTTCTTTAAAAAGATGCTTTAGTCCTGTTCGGGAAGGAGGCATCCATGTTCCATGGAGGCTCAAGGAATTGTCAAAACTTTCCACAAACGAAAGAAATTAAAAGATGCTTCACTGAAGGTGATGTCTCCGAAGGTAATGAAAGAAGAAACCAGGAACGAGCATGGTGAGCTTTCTGTTTCTTTAACCAGATGAAGCTAGGAGGTAGCCTGCCCCACAGTGTTGTAGCCTGCCCCACACTTATAGGCTAGCTTTTAGTGTAAATTGTTTTCAGAGAAATCACTTAAACTGTAAGGATCTAGTCAAGTATTGTGCTTTGAGGTGAAGAGCATGGAACTGGGACTCAGGTGATCTGGGTGCTAGTCCCTGCTCAGCCACAGAGCCAGCTGGGTGGCTTTGGGCTAGTCGTAGAATCTTAGCCCAACCTACCTCACAGGGTTGTTGTGGCTAAGATTGAGAGCAGCAGGAGGACAATGATATAAGCTGCTTTGAATTCTTTAAAAGAAAAAGGATGGGATATAAATCTAAATAAATTAATTAAAGTGTTGTGCTCTGATATCTTGATTATGAAATATAAACCAGCTATCCTTTATGGTAGTTATAGTTTCAAGTTGTCACTCGGATAGGGCATGATAAACCCGCCTTTGTTTTGCTGAACTGTTTTCCTCCATGGCTGTTATTAGCAGGGTGGTTGCAGCCACTGAGAGCCCATGTTCTGCAAGCAGGAATCGGTCAGGCCAGAGCTGAGATCTTCTGCAAGCAGATAATCCAAAATGGCGGAAGTGTCTGCAGTCAGCTGTCCCCAGATGTGACACATGTGATAGTGGATGAAGGAATGGACTGTGACCGGGCTTTCCGGCTCCTCAAACTAGCCAAGCTACCTCAGGGATTGCAACTAGTGAAGGCATCCTGGCTGAGTTCCTGTATTGAAGCGCAACAGATTGTCGACACTGCTGGCTATAGCCTTTTCATTCCAGAGAAGTAAGTGCCTCTCTTGTACAATTTATTCAATCTGAGGAGGCAAGCTTGGTATAGAAACTAATTTCTTGTCTTGCAAATGCACGGAAAGGAAAGTGCTTCACTCCATGGCTGTATTCATACATAAGGCATCTTACCTTGTACCTTACCTTACCACACAGCAAGGCATCTATCCTGGATTTGCACATTCATGTGGTTTCTATGCATGCAAGATTTCCATGCTGCTTCATCTTCTTTCCAAATGGTGCCATGTATCCCAGCAGCCATGACAGCTAGAAATCAATCAATCCCAGGATACCCTGTTCCTGCCTGCCTCACCTGCCTCTCCCTCATTGGCCCTTTCACTCCCATTGGCATAGCTGCAGCCAGCTGATTTTTTTTTTTTTTAATTTCGCTTTAACTTTCTTCTGCTGCTCAGCCAAAAAATTGCCTGCTCGCTACAATAGCCGTGTTGCTCTAGAGTAGGTGGGATGCCCTCTGGTGAACAGAGTAGCAGGGCTGGGGCAGATGCCAACAATATACACAGAATTGTGGGAGGTTGGGATAAATTGCCCCAGTAAGCTCTCCTGCCCCCCAAACCTAGGCAGACCTGCCCAGTTGCTTCATGCACCACTGGCCATTCTCCCACCACCAAATGATGAGGGCTTTTTGCTAGCATACATTTGTATCATTTTTCAATTGGAGAAGGCTGCCTAACCCTGTACAAAAGCTGTATGACAAATAAAATGCCACCTTATCTGGGGATATTAGTATCCCAGTATTTCTCTTTCATAGATAAATGTTAGACATTTGAGAAACAAGGCATATAGGCAGAAGGGTTTTCAGCAGAAAAGGCTTTGAAAAATTAACCATTCTAATGGCAATAGAGGTTAAATGGCAACCAGCCCGAGAGTTCATGTATTAACTCTATAATTCTATTTTCCTAATTTCTCAGGGTCTTATTAAGTTGAGGATGGATGTGTTCAAATCCAGTGATTCTGCTTTACCGTACATTTATTCTTGGCAGGTATGTGAGTGCAGCCAGTCCTTCAAAGAGCCAGTCGCAATTTCTGGATGAAAAGAAGATCCACCCTCAACTGGAGAGGGCAGTCACAGAGCTGAAAGGTGAACCACAGGCAGGGGCCAGCTCTCCCTGCACTGCAACAAACTCCTCAGGACTCCAGGAAATCAAAGGGGTGGGTCTTGCTAGTGGCTTCCCACTTTTGAGCACTTCCTCCCTCCCTCCCCCCCTCCCTCTTTTGGTTAAAGTTTTTAAAAAGTTATTTCCTAATAATGTTATCCTATGTCATCCTCCTAAACCAGCTGGAAAGCACTACTCATGTTTGGGATTAGTGGCAACAAATATTACTTAAAATGGCTTAAATCTATAGGCACTGCCATTTTTCTCCCTCTCCACTCCTTGCCCACAGGTGAAAGGAAAATATAGGGTGCCCTTATAGAAACTGGATCACAATATGAGCTTCTTTTAATTACTTTGAGTAGGCTGCTTTAGCAAACCTGATGTCAACTCACCTGAAAAATCCCAGATATTGGACAAAATATAAAGAGAGTATTTGGCAAACTACATTAATGGTTAAGTTGCATGAAATGTGTACTGTGATGGTGCTGTCTTTGGAAATCTCTTGAAGCTTACTATGTTCTGTCCTGTGAATATGTTGTCATTATTAGTAATTGATATTGATATTAATATAAACATTAAAAGAAGTATTCTCCTTCCAAAAACACTCAAAGTTGTGGAGAAAATGTACACTGGCCTCAAAGCCCTATATATCCATTTGCATCAAATTTCATTTCTTCTTACTCTGAAGCGTATTAAAATTTGCTTGTACAATATTTCCCCTGCATTGTATTAAATTCCCTAAAGCTTGTTCCCTATAGCATCTTGACCATACTGTGTAATGAGTATGAGCCATTGTTCAACTTCTTAAGTATTCCTTTCTGTTCTCTACTAATCAGTGGAAATTGCAGAATGCCCAGTGTGTCCATTATGGAATGTAGTCGCCCCCTTGTGGCTGCAGAATAAGTGGTAAACTGCATCACAGTAATTGATGTATCCTGGGACAAATCCTTATTTATGATTTATTTTTGCCTCTGGTCCAAAACTCAGACACAGACAAAACACCTTCACAAGTTGTGATGGTCCATTGCATTCTGCTCACCCAGAGATTTTGCCCAATATATTTTCTTGTTCTAGTGCATGATTATTATAGAGGAAAATGTGGAGATAGAACTGTAAGTACAACTGATGCCTACTGTTTTCTACTCTGAACTCAGCTAATGATTGTTATGGATCTCATGGGGACTAATAGTGCCCTTGAGTGTTTTAGAGACCCCTCCTGCTTGGCTGCATAATGAGCCCAGGCTTTGTAATTGTTTGGATCAGAAGAGCTGTATTTCATGGGTTGCCTGTTCTTCCTCTCTCCAAAGAGGATCTTGGGCGATGAGGGAATTGAAGAAGAAGAGCCTGCTGTCACCCTGAGAGAACTGGAAGCCCTCAGGTCAGGCCGGGACCTGAACGCTTTGTCAGAAGAGTCTTCAGCGGTGCTTCCCACTGGCAACTGGGTTTGTGCTCAGTCCTCTGAGAACAAGAGAAATAATCTTAATCAGTGCATTACAGAGAAGCTGGAGCTACTGGCCAAAGCCTACTCTGTCCAGGGGGACAAGTGGAGAGCTCTGGGTTACTCCAGAGCCATTAATGCACTCAAGAGCTACCACAAGCCAGTCACCTCTTATCAGGTAAATGGCAGGATCTCTTCTCAGGCAAGCCCCTTTTCTGTTACATTTCCACCTCCTGTACAGTATCTGTACCTTGCCATTCTTGGGAGCAAACACCAAGCATTGAAATGGTTGGCTTCTTCTTTGGGACATAATGCATTCTGGAGGGATCACTAGCAGTTATGCTCCACCACCAAGTTGTAACACTAGAGTTTCTTGCAGTCTATGCCTTGCCTGCCAGTATTACTCCCTTGCTATTTTTTCTGCTCCTCAGAGAGAGCTTCTGAATTAGCAAACACTTGTGCTACACTTCTAGTCCTTTCAAGAAAGAGTTCCAAAAAGGTCTGTTATTGCCTTGAGGGCAAGACAGAAATTTAGTAGCAAGAGAATAAAAGACACAAAGTATGATTTGTGCAGATTTCACAAATTTCATGAATTTCTAAATGCTGGTTTGCAAGACTGGCATCTTGAGGAGGTACCTGTATTGGAGAGTTGGTAGCACTTTAGGAGTAAAGAAAATAATTGTCCAGAAACTGAAGTCAGCCCTGTCCAAACAAGAAAGACCTTGCAGATTTGCTTCTGGCTATGTGCTGCTTTTTTGGATTCTTTCAGGAAGCTTGCAAGATCCCTGGGATTGGAAGGAAGATGTCAGAAAAGATTGTGGAGATCCTGGAGAGTGGGCACCTTCGAAAGCTTGACCACATCAGTGAGAGTGTCCCAGTACTGCAGGTGTTTTCCAATATCTGGGGAGCAGGAGTAAAGACTGCTCAGATGTGGTACCAGCAGGTAATTTTTTCTCTTTACAGTGCTGAGAACAGCCATAATTGCTGCTGCATTTGTTTGTACTGTGGCCCTGCTATAAGGCTTACATTTATGAGTTATATGTTATAGCACCTGTTGCTCACCAGTTTGGTTTACATCTCCCATAATCCTTCACCATTGGCCATGCTGGCTAGGGATGGTAACAGTTGCAAGCCAGAACTTCTGTCGGTTACTGAATTTGGAGAAATAACTTCCAGTGTGCTAGAGAAAGAACTTTATTAGCATCATCTGACTGAGTGCTTGGCTACCTACGTAGTACTGTTTGCTGTTGAGATCAAAGAATTGAAACAAAATTGCATTAAGCAGAAATTAAATCCTTACTACAGCCCAAGCTGGAGTGAAAAGAGACAGCAGGCAGTATGAGCTCTTTGGTCCAAACATGTGTATTGTGCCATATCCTGACTACAATGCATAATGTAGATTCTGTTTGAGTAAGTCTACTGCACAAATTGTATGGCTGCTGGAGGTCACACGGTCTTCGATGAGCAAATCATCGCGATGTACCCTTCCCACCCATGCCAGCATGTAGTGTTCACAGTTATGGCATGTGTCATCACTACTTGTATCAGCCTCATTTACTTCAGTTTCAGTATCTGTAGCGTCTTGTTGCCGATTTATGTCCCTCTTCACTCACTGTCAAGCTTTTTTGCAAAGGGCTCGTGTAAAGTCGGCATTTTGTTTTGTGCCTTTCTCCAGTGGCAATACCATCACAGTCTATTTTTGTCAGCATGGGCCCAAGTGGACCCAGTGATGAAGGGGGCAGCAGTATTCTGCCAACACTAGGCTGAACAGAGGGCAAGAGGACAAGAAACCCTGACATAACTCCAGTTCCGCACTGCTGGCGACAGAGCTGGCTCCTGCTGGATATGAATGAAATCTCTTAGGAAGCATGCCTGAAACACAGTCCCTGAATCTTGTGTGTGTCCTGGGCAGGGCTTCCGCACTCTGGATGACATCAGCACTAAGGCTTCACTTACCAGTCAGCAGGCCGTTGGCTTGAAGCACTACGAGGACTTCTTGGAGCGCATGCCGCGGGAGGAAGCTGCTGAAATTGAGCAGGTGGTGAGTATGGCACTAAAGAGTGTGGGCAAGCCACTGGTGATGCTTAGGAGGCCACAGGAGATTCCTCATCTCAACTTCCTAGAGCATAACTGTTCTGCAAAACTGATAGTCTTTTTGTGTTGACAACTTAAGAGACATCAGTTTTCCTAATTTTCTAAACAGATGTCTTTTCTTGTATGCATTCTGATTTGGCAAGAAACACAATTCCCACTTTTTCCCATTAAGAGGCAACACTAGGTGTTGGGAGTTGAGTCTCCTAGTAATTATTGGCATATTTGGGCTTCATTTCTCTTCCCCATCAAGCTTCAGTCTGGGGTACCAACACTAGGATCTGCCTCACCCTGCTGGAGCACCAGATGCTGGAACAGGTAAAAAGATGTGGAGATGGGCATCTCTTGGTCTTCAGTATCTCACAATGGTTGGTTGACTACGTGGGAAATGTCTCCATCCTAACCAATGTTAGCTTTGATAGTGCAGGATGCTCACCAGCTGGACCTGAAATCTTGACTCAAGACAAGCTCTTATCTGGAAACAGGGTCCTGCTTACTCATCTGCTAAGACGGAATTTTTTTTTAAAAGGTAGCTAATGTCAACATGGGAATTCCACCCTAGCCTTCTGCCTCCACCACACTTTTTTCTGGGAAAATTCTTAGTGTTTACTGCAGATGATTAAATTGAGATTTGATCCTGCTAGGGCTTTTGAGTTCCTGCATGATCTGTAATTAACATGAAGTTCCCGCTAGTTGGGCAAAAGGTAATGTACAAAAAGTAGGAAGCAAAGCTGCTGCTTCCTTCTCCCTCCAGGCTGATGCTTTGTAAATCTTTATAGCTGATCTAGCATTCAGGCTTCCTTATTAGTATACCTCTGTCCTTACTACAAACTGGCAGCTCTCATCCCTGTTTTCGTAAATGACCAAACCTGTACTGCTGCTGCTCTTCTGAAAAACTCTTTCAGGGCAGTGCAGCCTTGTGCTTGTGAAGCCCTGTGGTGCCACTCATGGTAGGAAAGCAGAAGCTTTGCCAGCCCTCCAAGAAAGTCTCCTCTTCTCCTCTTTATGGGATCATGACCCTCATAAGCTTACAGAAGTCAGCTAATAAAAATGTCCAAGCCGTGAGTTGCAGACTCATGGATCTAAGCCACATGAAACCTTTTCATTGCTTTTCCTGGATGCTGAAATTACCATGGCAGCACTGGGCAGCGTGACACTGTCACTCAGTCACACTGCCTGGCCCTGAAGAATATATAGTTGCCAAGTAGGGCATTGCCCCTTACACAGAATGAAAATTCTTTTGGGAGCCTCCACCCTTGGGAGTGAGCCTATTGTGGATTTGATGGGATTACCCATCTCTTGCCCACCTCAGGAGGAAGAGACAGGAGAATGAGGGGATTAGCTGCTGTCTGTCTGGGCTCCTAGGTGCTGTGTGAAGCTGGCTGCTTTCAAGAAAACTTAATTGAGGATGTGAAGGGAGCAGATCTGCATTAGAAAAGCTAGGGAGGCTATTCCAGATGTGGCAGGGCAAAGGTTAATGGGTTTATCCCTCACTAATGAAGGATGATATTGGAGGATGAGGTGGAGTGCTTTCCGTCCAAGCTGCCTCCCCCAGCCCCACATGCCATCCAGTCTTTGTTCAGTTAATGGATGATTGGCACCCTAGTACCCCTAACCCTGAATACGGAAACTGCCTTCGCATGATGCTTTAATGGAGCCATCAGAAGGATGCCCATATGGATGGGGGACTCAGCTTTGGGCCCAAGCCCTCATAGGATTGTAAATTTCAGCTCAGCGAGGACTTGGGGCTTCCCACTCTCCACTGAGTGCATCTGGAGCTCTCTTCCACAGAATGAAGCTTCTAGAAGCTTCTAGAAGCTCCATTCTGCAACAGGAGAGTGGCAGAGCCAGGAGCTAGTGCTACATTGCTGTGCCAGGCTTCATCCTACCTCCCTTCTTTAAAATAATCAGACATACCCAGTCCCACTCCGTAGCACCTGCTCCATCACAGACATGCTGCAACACTGGCCAGAGTGCTTGCTCTTTTTTTTTCTTCAGCTATGTGGCATGGTAACATCCATCTAGTTAGGAAAGAGTATTACTTTCAGGCTTTCAGCTACCAAAAGAGCAGCCATGTCCTGAATCAGGTAAAGCCATACTGTATGTATTCTCTGGGTTTCATGGTTCACATAAAGCCATACTGTGTCTTCTGTGTGCATCATGGCTCACATAATTCAGTATCTTGTGAGCCTTAGTATTTGCTTATAGCAGATATGTCAGATTCTTTGGACTGGTTTCCTGCATTGCTGACCATCTAGGAGCAGAAATCTAAAAAATCTGGAAATCTACTCTCCACTCATGCCTGGCTTATTGGCATTGTGGGCTTGAAGGCAAGCTTGCAGGCATATGGGTAATTCATAGGGAAATTCCCAAAACAAGAGGCAGGCTCAGTAAAATGTTGTGTGGTGAAAGGACAGGGTTCAAATGTGTCACCTTGACTCCTTTTCCTTTCCCATATCTGGCAGAAGCAGAACAAATGGAACAAGATGTTGCATTATGCAGAATTTATGGAAAAGGTAGACATCAGCTTTCTTACCACAGAATTTAGATTATGGTGGCATTAATTTTTGAAATTTGTATTGACTGCTTGCACCATGCACACACAGCACTGGGCAGTCAGGTGACCTCCACAGTGAGTACCAGAGACATGGAATTTGTAAGTGTATCTCTGTCCTTTACTCTAACCTGTCTTTCCTTGGAGGTCAGAGAAGCAGCACAGTCGATGAATCCTGGACTGGTGTGTGTAGCATGTGGCTCATTCCGGCGGGGGAAATCCACCTGTGGAGATGTAGATGTGCTAGTGACTCATCCTGATGGACATTCTCACCAAGGAGTATTCAAGAAGTTGCTTGACAGCCTCTGGAAAAGCGGTATGGGGAGGGGATAAGGGACCCCACTCTTGATTCCTTTCACACCTGGGGAACCATTTGAGAGAACAAGAAATATCATTGGCAGCTACTGGTGTGTACATCCAGGTTGTGGAAGCTCATCCTTATGCTAAAAACTCCTCTTTCATTGGAAACTGTGGATACTTCTCTTCCTGGACACAGCTGGAAACATTTGTTAGAATTCCTGCATTCGGAACCTGAAGACCATTAGTTGGGAGGCTTTATATTGTCCACCACAATTTTGCAATATGGATTCTCCTTTTTCTTGGAATTCTGCTCTGTAGAAATGTTCTATCCCACTTCTTAGCATGTAACATCTGGTCAATACAAGCCTACAAGTTAGTGAGCAGAAAGTGGCTTGGTTAACTCTCCTGCTTTATGAAGGTCTCTCTGCCATCCATTTCAGACAACACAGGGAGCTGAGCTTTCCTCTCTATTCAAGCATTTGGGGAGAGATTATATGTTTGCCCCCTCAAAGGTGCACGGGGTTAGCTAAAGTCCCAGTGATCTTTCCAGAAAGATACCCCTGAAGAGACTAGAATGTCAATGGTTAATGACCAGGTAATTCAGGTCACTATGGCAAACAGCACAAACAGTTGGATGTGCTGTTTCCAGAAGAAAACCCACCAGTTGTATTTCCCAGGTAGGCCCTGGGAATGGTGCTAGCAAGCAGGGAACCTCCCCAGCCCAGGCTTACACTGGAGTGGGGAAGGATTTATAATTCATCCTGACATATGCCATTCTCTTCAGGTTTTCTCACAGATGACTTGGTGAGTCAGGAAGACAATGGACGCCAGAAGAAGTACTTGGGGGTCTGCCGTCTTCCAGGTCCAGGCCGGCGCCACCGGCGCCTTGACATCATTGTGGTGCCCTATGATGAGTTTGCTTGTGCCCTGCTCTACTTCACTGGCTCAGCGCACTTCAACCGTTCCATGCGAGCTCTGGCCAAGACCAAGGGCATGAGTCTGTCAGAACATGCCCTCAGCACTGGTGTGGTGCGCAGGCCTGGGGGCCTCAAAGCAGTGCCTGGTCTTCCTCTGTTAACCCGTACCGAGAAGGACGTGTTTATGCACCTGGGGCTTCCCTACAGGGAGCCCCATGAGAGGGACTGGTGAGGAGAGGGACAGGAGCAGCACCCAGATGCTTCCAAGTGCTGCGCTTGCACGAGATGCAGAAGAACATAAGAGGCGCCCTGCTGAAGCAGAGCGAAGGCCAATTGGTCTGGCATCTTGTTCATGCAGTGCCAAGCAGATGCCTCTGGGAGCGGCAAGGAGGACATGAGTGCAACAGCGCCCTCTTGGCATATGGCCTCCAGTGCTGGAGGAAACGTCACAGCTGGCATCTATTGATAGCCTTATTCTCCATGAATTTGTCTAATCTCTGTAGGCAAACTTGTCCTTCTTCCCTTGACAAAAACCTGTGGCTTAAGAAGCTGTAGCTTCTGTGAGCAACCAGTCTCTTTCTGCATTACTGGGCCTTGAGTTTTTTGACTGAGGAAAGCCCAAGGTGCTCAGCATGCTTTGATGGATTGCAGGGACTGGGCTGCGAAGGGCAAACAACCTTCCTCAGTCAGCAATTATAAAAATGAATGCAAAAATTAATGTGAAGCATCCTGCATACTGAAAATAGAAGGGAGAGTGGGAAATGCATAGACTTTAAAGAATGAATTCAAAAACATTTGTGCAATGAATGGTATTATTGTTATGATAACTGTGAAAGCTGCTAGAATCTCCCAGTGGGAGAGGCTGCTTTTGAAGGTTGGTACACCTGATATTTTGAGATTTTTTTGCAAGGACACGAAGCTTTTTCCTGTCAAAGGCTGCATTTTCTTGGGAATACCTTGTTGGGGGTTGCATGCCAACAGTGGGTGGAACTGAAGCCAGTGTTGGGTGAGACCAGAACCAGAAATGGACAATGCCACCTTTCCTCCTTTCTGTCACCCCTGTTTCTCCCTCTCTCACACCTTCTCTCTCTTCCTTCTTGCACAGTAGGATGTTGGGGGAGTCACAGGTTACTTTTGTCAGAATCTGAAGGAACAGCTACAAAAAATTCCTTACAGTTTGCAGTAAAAAATTCCCAGGTGAAGTAAAAACGATTCTTACACCTTATTATAACTATATAAACTAGCATGGCCTTGAGCCTCTCAGTCCAGTAATGCTGTTCAAACACAGGGTTCCTATTGAGAGTCCCCAAAGCACTGCCTGTATTTGCACACCTGTTTCCTTAAGGCCTAAAGACATGCTTCTTTCCTTTTCAAATTAAAAAGACCTGCAGGTCTCAGGGTGTTGAATTCTGGCCCAGGCCATATTCTGCACCTGTGTGATTCAATTAGGATGCAGATTTCAGGTACATTGAGCCTTGGGTGATGATGCAGAACTTCACAGAAACCTGCAAAGCTGCCTCACTCCAGATCAAACTATTCATCTCTCTAGCCCAGGATTATCTATTGCCATTGGTTCATTATCGCAAGCAGAGAAGTCTTCCCTGTTGCCTAGGGCATTCTGCATGCAAAACACCTATTTGCCCTAAAACAATGCCCACTCCCCAGTTCTTAGGTGAGAATAGAGTTTTGGAGGAGATCTCCAGTTCCAGTTTCCTGAAAAATGCAGCTATCTAACCATTGAGATTCCTGCAAACTTTTCTCTTATTCATAGAATCATAGAAATAGAGCAAGTCAGAAGGGGCCTCCCGGGCCATCTAGTCTGACCCCCAGCTCCAGCTGACTTCGCTCACAACATGGCCACCATGTGCATGTCCATCCTATCTTTGAACACCCTCACCGATGGGACCTCAACCACCTCCCGTGGAAGTGCATTCCACACCCTCAGGGTCCTAACTGTCAGGAAGTGCTTCCTGGCATCAAAATGAAACCTTGGTTCCCTGAGCTTTGCTTGAAATTCCTAAGTATTTAAATCATGTAGACCATATTTTCCCCTTATAAACATGGGAGCTGGACATACTTTCAAAGAAAGAACCGGCAGATAGCAGAGCTGGCTCTACCTGTAGTTCTCTGAGTGATATATGAGTGAGAGCCAGTGTGGTGGTGTGGTTAAGAGCATGGGACTGGGACTCAGAGGATCTGGGTTCTAGTCCCCGCTCAGCCATGGAGCCAACTGGGTGACTTTGGGCCAGTCACAGACTCTTAGCCCAACCTACCTGACAGAGTTGTTGTTGTGGGGATAAGATGGAGGAGGAGAATGATGTAAGCTGCCTTGAGCCCTTTGTAGGAAAAAGGCAGGGGAGAGAGAGAGAGAGAGAGAGAAAGAGAGAAAGAGAAATATGAAGTACATTGGCAACAGTTTCAAACTCTAAATTGCTTAATTGAGAGCAACAGAAAGACTGGCCCCTGAATTAGATTGCTGTAACGAAGAAACTGGGTGTGGCAGACTGTGAGCATTCTGCCACATTTTAGTACTTCAAAACATCCCTGGGCCCAGAATTCTTTCATTTTAAGTGTATATGCTGCACATCAGGCTCCAGTTGGTGGCTCATAGGGTTCTACTGAAAAGAGGTAGATCTTTAAGTCTGAAGTCTTCTCAGTCCTGAAATAGAAAGTTATAGCATTTCCACCATCATATAGGTTCCCATTCCCACCTGAAACATGTAACTCTACAGTGTATCACATACAGATCTGGATAACAAGGTTTCTCTGCTCTATACTTTTTGCTGTGATCTCTGAAAGGCAATAAAAAGATGTTAACATATTTTAATTACAATTTATGAGAATTTTTTTGGCTGGTATAACAATGTCACAGGGATGTCATTTCAAAAGTTGTGGACATGTTAGCTGAATTCACTATCCGGATTATGTCCCATCCTACAGGACCACCTACCCCAACCTGTTATCTTTGAGATGTGTTGCACTACAGATCTATCATCCCAATAGCATGACCAAAGGAGAGTATATCTTAGAAGGTGAAGCAAAGGCAGGGAAGAACTTCAGGAGAAAGCATCACAAAAGACTTTATGAATGCAACCTGCTTCCCTTAGCAAACAGTGTGAAAGGTGGTTTGAATTGGTTGTAAATAACATCTCTTTTCCCACGGAAGGTGCTATTGAGCATCCAAGAAACTCTTTGATCTATCAGGGAGTTGCAGACCAAGACCCTTTATACTATAATTGGTCTAATTCATATTGGATTGCGTAGGTTATCCTCTGAAGAATGATGCTACTAATTTTTTTTTTTAATGTGACCGATCAACAACATTTGAAGGGTGATTCTTGGCCTACCCAAAGGTTGAGGCTAGATGATCTCATTGCCTAGAATCCCACTAGCTCTCCCTGCCCCCTGACTTCTCCTTGATCCCAGTTCAGAAGGGACAACTCTTTTTCTGCCCTTTGTCAGTGTTGGTGGCAGGGAGCCACAATTCACACCCAGGTACTAACCACAGCTCTGAATCATCAAAGCCTCTTAGCTCCTGCAGAGAAGGGATTTTTACAACTGACAGGGGTGGGCAGTTGGGCAACCAGGTGGCAAGTCAAGTGAAGAGGTGGGAGTGAAGGCATGCCTGCAACTTTCCTAGCCCTCAATGGAGCCCCTGCCCAGTATTTTATTGGGGGAGGGGGGCCTCATTTCAATCCTGATGGCTGTAATCCTCTTTTATAATAGATTTTTTTCCAAGAGATTTGGAAGAAGAGAGATTGGGCCTCTGTGAGAAAATTCACAGTGCCAGATCACACATACTTGTCAAGTCATTAGGCACTAGTTGTATTTTCACTGCATCATGGGCCTCTCCTCCCCAGCTCTTCAATGGACAGCTCCCCACACATGCTGGAGTAGTGATGTTTTACTGGCAGCGCAGGCTACATGGATATTGCAGCAGGTCAGGACACACACCCCTCCCTCAGGTCTGTATCAGAAGACGCATCCCACAATTATTTGTTTTTGATGGCCAATGCTCAAGACTGCGCTGAAAGAACATGGCCATGCAAACCCCGCCTCTTCAGCTGAGAGTTTTCTCAGCAAGTCCACCCATTCACACTCTTCCATTTTTTTCCTTTTACAGTAGGAATAGCCATGTTTGGCATTTAATGAAGAAAAGTGGGGGTATTTCCTGAGCCTAATTGCCTAATAATGAGATATAACATTAAGAAAAATAATCATCTAATATTCAAAGACAGGGTCAACACGGGGTTAACCAGTACCACCTTCCAGGCCAGGGTTGAGGAACAAGTAGCCTTTCCAGTGTTCTGAATAACAAGTTCTATTAGCCTAGCCAATAAGGCAGAGATTTTGGAAGCTGCAGTCCAAAAGCAACGGAAGGCCCACACATTCCCTGTTGCTGCTCTAAATTTTGCTGTCAGTGATCTCACTTCTTCCCCTCAGCGAAGCATTTACAATCAAGGCATTTCAGCTTGTTCATAGCCAATAGCAGCTAAGCTCGCAGCACTAGCTATTTGCTCCAGAATGGTTCTGTTTGCTTGGTCAAGCATAGGGTAAACAGCACGTGTATCCTACTCCTTTTATGAAATATACCCGTATTTCCTTTTGAATTGTATTTGTATTTCCTTTTGGTCTGAATCACACAAATCAAGGGCTACTCATTCCAAGGAAACCAATGTGGTGTAGTGGTTAAGTGTGTGGGACTGGAACTGAGGAGTTCTGGGTTCTAGTCCCCACTCAGCCATGGAGCCAACTGGGTGACTTTGGTCCAGTCACAGACTCTCAGGTCAACCTACCTCACAGGGTTGTGTTTTTAGGGATAAGATAGAGAGCAGGAGAAGACTTCTGTTAGCTGTTTTGAGTATGTTGTAAGGAAAAAGTGGGATATCCATCTAATACATAAAGAAACAAATCACTATTTTAATTTAAACCCAAACCCTAACTTTTCTTTAGAGTAGTTTCACTAGCTGTGTTCCAAGAGGTATAGTATGCAGGAACATACCTTTAACCAGCCCATGTGTGGTCTTCAAAATCCAAGTGAACACAAGCATAGGAGACACTAAGGCAGTTTAGAAGAATTATATTTGTTTACTTTGGATCAAGATTTTACTGATGTTTATAAAAATTAAAAGGTAACCAGTTTTTTCCCCCCTCTTCTCCACTCTAGTATTTGTAATCTGTGTAATCTCAATCAGTCCATGAACAAGTTGAGATTGGAACTGGGCTTTTAGCTGCACACCAGCTCTTTAAATTGCACTGCTTAAACATTTGAAAAACAAGCTGAACCCACCAATCTGCCCCTGTGCCCTTGGTAGCTACCAGATTCCCCTAAGTCTGGTAGTGGCACAAGCAATTTTATTAAGCCTGCAGATAAGCTTCCTGCCATCACAGTTCAGGTCATCTGCTGTGCATGCAATAAGGGGGTCCTCTTGTGGTCAATGTCCATAATGACATACATAAGCCCCTTCTACTTTTAACTATACCTCCTTTTCAAAGCCAGGTGCTTTGTGTGATGCTCTTAAATATTCCTCTGTTGTATAGGTAGTCCTAAATATAGCAGTAGTTGATTACCTATCAAATAGAACTGCTGAGATCTTACTCCCCTTATACCAATCTTTGGTACCACTGCACTTAGAATATTGTGTTCAATTCAGGTCACCTTACCTGAAAAAGTACATTATCGAGTGGGAAAAAGTACACAGAAATGATCAAGGGGGCAGGACTACTCCCCTTTGAGGAGTGACTACAACAACTGTGACTGTTTAACTTTGACAAAAGTCAAGTAAGTGGAGAAAGGATAGAGGTGTTTAAAATAATGCAAGGTGTGGAGAAAGTTGAGAGGGAGAGATTTCAGATCATGTTACTTTTTTTACCCTTCTTTTCATTGGCTTCCTTTTTCATTTTAGGCTTCTACTTACTTCAAAATGTTTTTATGCTGGGTTTCCCCCATCATCCTTTCTCTTTCAAACCTTCGCTCTACAGGTACAAATTGTCTTGTTAAATGATAAGCAGAAAACATATTTTTACATGGAAATGTTCAAGGCAAAGGCTTGCTGGTGGGAGGAGGAAGACCACCAAGGAAAATGTTACAGCAGCCAGTGAGAAAAATAATGACAGGATGGATGAAAATTATCAGAAAAGGTTGAATTCATAATCATAAAAAGATAGATGTCTGTCCATCTGTCAGCACCATCATGCCAAACCCATGCAACCTAGAATCCTGGCAGGCTTATTAAGGGGAGTGTAGAAATATGCACCTCAGGATTATTTTCCTTCTAAAAAGGCATTAATTGATTATGAGATTGGGGGGGGGGGAGAGAATTATACACCTGTCTCCTCCCCACCTGTCCTCCAGGGGAGTATACAGACCCCTCTCTTAGAGGACTGCAAGGGACTGCCACAGCAGGGGCTGTGACTGGGGGTGCCAATGGCCACAGGTTCATTCAAGTGGAGCCGAGCTGATGTGCCCAACTCTTAACAGTTGTGTAAGTTTGCTTAAAGGGTTTGCAAAATCAGCTTGAAGGCTATTCCAATCCAGGTCTGTCCACTAGTTCTAAAAAAAACTGGGTGCTTACTATTTTCCTTCACACAGTGAGGTTCTCTTGAAGAGCTGAGCACAGGGCTTCAAAACCACCCCTAAATAGATACCTGCAACTCTTTCTCCCCAATTCTTTTTGTAGCCAATTAAGATAAGAGGGCCAAAGTTCTAGGAGCAACTGTTTCTGCACTCAGGCTGGGCAGGGGAAGACACAGCAACAGCAATGAGGAGGAGGAAGAGCAGCAGCAGCAGGGCGAGGCAGCGACAAAGGCCCCAGTCAGTGTCCCCCCTGTAGGAGTGTGGGCCTTGGCAAGTGTCCAACTTTACCTACCTCTGATGCCAGACCAACACTGGCTTCAGCCTCACCTACCATGACTGTGAAGCCCCCAACAGATTGCGCATGAGGCGATGCAGTTCTTCACCAAAAAGAAGGGTTGCCCCCCCCCCCGCCCCACTATCAGAAGTCTTCCATTCAACTGGCATTGCCTACAGATGGAAAGTATTAGTAAGAGGCCGGTACCCCTGGCACTGGGTTGTCCATTCACTTTGGAGAAGCCTGTGAAGCTGAAGAGGTAGAGTTCAAGGACTTGGAATGGAGGCCCTAAATGAAGAGAAGTGGCAAGGAGATTTATCATACCCCATCAAAACCTCACCATGGGAGACACTTTTGACACTGTGGGGGATTAGGAACCCTGCTGGCCTCACTTCTCCCAGGAGAAGCAAAGAAGGATCAGGAAAGCAGATGTGGACACACGCTCTGATAGAGAAGTGTGCCTGTGATAAGCGCTGTGCCATCTGAGGAAAGTCAATGATGTTATCATGGAGAGAGTAAGTGAGCAGACATATTGAATTGCAGTAGAACTTTCCTCAGCAATGGATTACCTTCAGAGACTGGTGCACACCTTAGGATGAGAATGGTTATAAATCACCCTGGGCCAGTGAGAAATAGTGAGGCATCTTGGAAGACAGGAGGTGTTGGCTTAGAAACATGGGGCAGAAATGTGGAATAGTCCATAAAGGTGATGGATTTTTTCACAAAGTTGGTATCAGTGAGAAATCAGGATGTAGTGCAGTGATAGGAAACATGGTACCAACCAGATTATCTTTCCTGGTGCTCCTCAAGGTGCTGTAACCCTCCCACTTCTTTGTGGGTTCAAAGGAATTGCTTCAGAGGAATTAGAGCTTAGACTCCACTTCTGTCTTCTACTCAATGGGGGACATGTTACTTGTCCTTTGTGAATAACCGTGCCTCCCATGGCAGCCACCTTGTGGTGGTGCTCAGGACAGGGTTTTTGGCTTCACACCAGACTTGGATTGGACAACCCATCACGTAGAGGCTGCCTTCAAACAGAGGACTATCCTTTGACACCTTTTCATTTGGAGGATCATCTACTGTCAAGTAGGCACCTGACCACTCTGGCTTTCAGACTGATGGCAAGCTTTGTAGGGCCTGTCCCATCATCCCTCAGGGTTGAAGCAGCTGTTACTGGTTCCTGTGTTCTGGGCTGCTGTTCTACTGCCAAAGCACTGTCATGTAGCTTCCCAGGAAAAAGTCATAAAGACATAAGAAGAGCTTAGGGTGGCTCAGGCCAATGGTTTCTCTTGCCCAGCATTCTCTTCTTACAGTGGCCAGGCAGATGGCCATGGGAAGCCCACAAGTGGGACCTGAGCAGCCGCACCCTCCAGGTCTGTTCTGTTTCAAAACAGCACCACTCACCATGAATCCTGAGCTGGTGCATCCCCACAGTGAAATCTCTCGCCGGAGCCGGACAGCCATCAATAGCGCTCGGTTAATTAATTTGATGGGAACAGCGGGGAGTGCCGTTTGCACTTAGTGAAGTTCCCAGAAACTTCCAAGCTCATCTCTGTAATTGGCCTCATAAATTTGAGGAAAGAGAGAGCTCAGCAAAGCACACGGGAAGGAGAAGGGGGAGCAGCATGCTGTGGCGGCCTTAGTTAATTTTATTGGAGAAATCCATCTTCCCTTCCCCTGCCGCTTGCTCTCCCTCCTGATTTGCCTAATCATGATAAACTCCCATTCATATGTGCACCTACTGCACAGCCATTCGCCACCTTAAAATATTGACTCATGAATATTAAGCACCCTCATTAACATGCAAAAACAGCGGATGCCATCCCTTCTGCCTATCGGAGCACTTGTAATTAAAAACTGAGCTAGTATGTGGGACTCTGAGACAACTAACTGAAAGTAGGTAAGAATCACACGGTTGGGGCTGGAACGGGCTGGCAGGAAGGGGAACACGCCCCTGAGAACTTGATAATTCCTACAATGCTGGGGATATTCTCAAGGGATTGGCATACCCAATATGCAAAGGCTAAGATCTGTGTGAAGCTTGAGCCCTTGAGATCCAGGAATTAAGGATTGCTTGATGAATAGTATTGACCAGGAGAAGAGAGCCTATGTCCCCGCAGATGTTGCTGTACTGCACTTCTCATCATCCCCCAGCCAGAATGGCCAAAGGTCATGCAAATCTTAATCCAACAACATCTGGTGTGTGCAGGTTTCCTGCTCTTGTTCTGGTCCTTTCGCAGCCTGGTGCCTTCCAAGGATGTTGGGCTACAATCCCCACCACCCTTCTGGCCAGACTGGCTGGAAATGATGGGGGTTGTATTCCAACAACACCAGGAGGGTGTTATTTTGGGGAAGGTTGCCTCAAAATGCATTCATTGGCCACACTATCTGGGGCTGATGGGAGCTGGAATTCAACAATGTGTGTGGGGGCATAGATTCATCAACCCTGACCTAGATTTATACTGTCCACTCTGACTGACAGCCACTTTCCAGGGGCTTGGGCAGACTCTTTCCCATTGCTTACCTGATCTTAAGCTGGGATTAGACTGGAATCTTCTCTATGCAAACCCTGTCCATCTGCTGCTTGTATTATTTAGGTTAGGGTTCGAGGTGCAAATTGCTCATCATTTGGGAGGACCAGCTATTCTTAATTTTTCATCAGTAATATGCAGAACATTTATCATGCAGAGAGTTTGACCATTCTGTGACAGCAAAATGGTAATCTGAACAGGATTTCTTCTATTTCAGATTGATGATTTGGGAATTTGAAAGGACAATGAAGACATTTTGGAAACAGCAAATGAGAACAAGCTGTAAGATACATAATACTGTGAAGTTGTTTGTTATAGCCACTTTGAAAACTGAGGTGCTTGTGTAGATCAAGGCACTATAATTAACATAATAATCAGGAATTATTTTCTGGCATATTTAATAATTAAACTAAGAAAAGCAAGGGCACAATTAAGCTGGTGTTTTCCTTATTTTAATTATTAAAGTAACCGGCTTCTATCCTGTGCTAATTACATAAACATAATGATCTAACAAAATCCCTGGAAAAATTCTAGAATAGATTATACAGAGGTCAATCTGTTAACATCTTGAAATCTATGCAGTGATTACTGGAAGCCAACATGGATTTGTCAAAAACAAATCCTACCAAACTAATCTGACTGAGTAACCACCCTGGTAGACTGTAGGAATGCTGTGGACATAATATATCTTGAATTCAGCAAAGCTTTTGACAATGTGTCTCATGATATCCCAACAAACTAGCTAAAAGAGGGCCAGATGGCACAACTATCATATGGATCCACACTTGTCTACAGATTTGGACTCAAAGAGTGTCCATCAATGACACCTTTTCCAACTGGGAGAAGTAACAAGTGATGTACTGCAGAGTTTAGTCCTGGGCCCACTGCTCTTCAACATTTTTATTAATGATTTGGATGAGGAAGTGCATGGAATGCTTATCAAATTTGCAGATGACACAAAACAGGGTGGGATAGCTAATACCCTGGAAGACAGAAAGAAAATTCAAAGCAATCGTGATAGGTTGGAGTGCTGGACTGAAAGCAAAAGAAAGAAATGTAATAGGAACAAATGCCAAGTGCTGCACCCAGGAAAAAGAAACCAAAAGCATTGTTACAAGATGGGGGATACTTGGCTCAAGTGAGAAGGATCTTGGAATCACAAACTGAATATGAGTCAACCATGTGGTGTGGCTACAAAAAACAAATGCTATTTTGGGCTGCATTAATAGAAACATCACTTCCAAATCACATAAAGTACTAGTTCCCCTTTACTCAGGTTAGGCCTCACCTGGAGTATTGCATCCAGTACTGGGTACCACAGTTTAAGAAAGATGTAGACAAACTGGAAAAGGATTCAGAGGAGGGCAACAAGGATGATCGGGGAACTGGAAACAAAGCCCTATGAGGAGAGATTGCAATAACTGGGCATGTTTAGCCTGGTGAAGACTGAGGAGAGATATGATAATCACTCTTCAAGTACCTGAAAGATTGTCACACAGAGGAAAGCCAGGATCAATTCTTGATCATCTCAGAGCATAGGTCACAGAATAATGGGCAGAAGTTAAAGGAAGCCAGATTCCAGGAGAACATCCAGAGGAACTTCCTGACTGTTGGAGCAGTACCAATATGGGACCAATTGCCTAGGGAGCTCATGGGATCTCTCCCACTAGAGGTATTGAAGATACAGCTAAGCTATCTGAGAGGTTTAACTTGGAGTTCTGCATTGAGCAGTGGGTTGGACCCGATGGCCTTCTTGGCCCCTTCCAGCTCAACTTTGCTATCATTTAATGAAACAAAAAGACAGGGAAAGGCATGCAAAACTGACATGAAATCCAATAGAAGTTTTATACCACAAAATGATGGGGTGTTTTTGAGTCATTTTTGTTTTTTGGCTACTCTTGGATTTGGCCATGTATTGTATGGTTACCTACTGGACCTGCAGTTGCAAGGGAGCATGGGGAAGGGTCCCTGATGCTGAGCTTGGCAACTTCAGCTCATCTAGCTTCTTATCATAATTTCCTTTTTATCCTGCAGGCATTTGCTCTGATATCAGTGGCCTAAACTGCCCCTTGTACAATGGCTTTAAGAAGGGATCCAAATACCTTTGGCACTGAGGTCAAAGCAAATGCAAAAATGAATTGCTATGCAACAGCTGTGCCCAAGTGACCTCAACGGACCTGAGGGAAAGGTACAAATTGTACAGTGTAGATATAGGGAGTGGCAGTGACACAATGGAGTTGCTTCAGTGCAGACATGGTTACCCAAGGAAGTAAGAGTGTATGTGTGACATCTTATTGTGGCTTGTCCTGGCAAGAAGGTGAACACTGGAGACAACTGGGGAGCACATGGTGGGTCAGAGTGAGCATTTTCGGGACTGGTAGTAGAGAAGGGCATAAAGCAAGTGGCACCACCAGCAGTCCCAGTTAAGGACAGGGGGTTCCGCTTCTAGCTCCAAGAGGCGACATAAAGCTGGGATTCTAAACGGTTGACCTGGAGAAGCTGATCTAAGGTCGACTGCCTAAACCAACAACCAAATGTGTGGTTCTGATCCTTGTTTATTTGCATTTCTATATGAATTAATAGCCAAAGCTCTTTGGATAGTTCATAACAATTTAAACTCAAAGATGCATAATATACTGGTAAAGCATAATATGAAGCTTTTCTAAGTTTAAAACAGAATAAAAACAGAGGAAAACCAGCAGCTGGAAAATTTAAAAAAAAAAACACACATTGGAAAACAAAATGGAAAAAGTAAAAAGTCTGGAAAAATACAATGGGCTTCACTTGGCACCGCAAAGACCACAAAGTAAGCACTTGGTGAGCCTCTCGGCGGGGTGGAGGGGGGTCCACAGCTGGGGTGCCACCAATGAAAAGTTTCATATGGTCCTGCAGTCTCCCCCAAAGTCAATAATGCATCTCCATGCTAGAGAACTTCTCCAGCCGTATCTGGGCATTCTCATGGCCGTACATGCTTCCACAGTGTGCCACCTCCGCTTTTGTATGGCTGTGTTGTTACTTCGACCAGCACAATTAACCACAATCCTGCCAACTAATGTTAAAGCCATGTTACTATCTAGGCCAGCCTTACTTAACTAGGTGCCCTCCGCATGTGTTGGACTACAATGCTCATCATCCCCATGCTCACTGGCAATTGTGGGAGCTGAACACATCTGGAGACCATGGGATTGGGAAAGGCAGTCAACACCATCCTTAGCTATACAAACACCTACCTAGCTGACACTGAATCTGCCCTCATGCTCGCCCCTTATTCCATGCGATGTCTACCTGATGCTTCACATGCCACCCCAATGCACCCCATCAGCTTTCCTATGGGATCTACTCATAACAAGCACTTCCTTATTTCTGGGGTTGCAGCTGGAATCAAACTTAAGAGCATGATGCCCAATAGACTGAGCTGTGTGGTGCATGTAAACAAGGAGCCATTGGGTCCTACAGGGGTCCACTGTGCATGCCAAGCCACAAGGTACATTTGCAGAGGTGCATCACACCCTGTATTGTTCCTTCACTCTAAACTCCTGGGCAAATTGGTCTGGGGGTGGGAAGGACGGGGATTTCATTTCATTGGTTCTATCACCCATTAGGCCACTTGGCCTCCCTGGACTCTGCCCAGTGCCCAATATCGCCTCCCTCTATCTTCCTGGCCCTTCTGCTTTCTGCTCCCTTCTCTGACAGTGTACCTACCTAGTGATCAATGATTTTTCATTTTGCTGAGAAACTGGCACAAACAGTAGAGTTTACACACTCGCTGCCTTTCTAGTAAAGACAATAACTCAGCACTTTGTCATCACAGGAAATGGGGGCTACGGTACAGGCACTGATGATGTCTGCAGCAATATTTCCAATGGTTCCCCCGTCTCAGAACAAATCTGTTACTGGGGTATGATTCAACTATTTAGGCTATGGCTCAATAATAAAGCCAAGCAGCTTTATGTCTCTGCTGAATGTGTGCGTCTGTGTGTGTCCGTATCTGGAAGGACACACAACCATCAATATACTCTCTAAAAAAAGTTACGTGCTGAGAGCTCTTTCATCCTGGTTCTCTTCAGAGTGCATAAATTGAGGCCTGAGCTCCATTATTCCTCTGTATTTATGGCTGCCCGTAAAAAGAACACCAAATCCACTGAAAATGTTCAATCTGAAAGAAAGCTGAAACATATGAGACTTTTTGGGTTAGGTCTGGTGACTCAACAGCAGTTATTTGTTTAATGGAAGACATATCCATTACCAACTCATAATAGATGGTCCAGAACACACTTTAAGTTACATTCATTTAATGTAATGCTTCCTTATGAATTTCATTTTGTTCTTTGAAAATCAGGGCTCAGCATGAGAGTCTTGGATGTGCTGGTTCTCTGAGGGAAGGTGCAGTTCCTGGAGCTGGAAAAGAATATGGCCACTCTTGAAGAATCCACCACTGGCCTAGGCGGTACCAACAACTATCACTCTATAGCCAATCTGCCATAATTAGGGAAGGAACATTTTAGTTCCAAGTGCAGCACTCCTTGATAAAATGGATTGCCTGGGTCTATGCAAAAGCCCATGTGGTGCAGTGGCTAAGAGTGCAATCTGGGTTCTAGTCCCCACTGGGTGACTTTGGGCCAGTCACAGACTCTCAGCCCAATCTACCTCACAGGGCTGTCCTTATGAGGATAAGTTTGAGAAGAGGAGAATGATGTAAGCCACCTTGAGTTCTTTGGCAGGAGAAAAGCTGGGATAGAAATATAATCAACCAATCAATCAATTGGTAAATAAATAATCTGAGTTATCCTGGTGGCTGACCTGTGCTGGGAGATGGATGGGGTGGCCTCTTGGTTTTCCTGAACATTCAGCACCATTAATTCCATGGGAATTCCATGGCCGCTGCAGTCCTCCTTTGAAGGTTCTTCTTAAGGTTTTTCTTGTGTTTCGTTGACTTTCACCTGCACAGGCCATCAAATAGAGAATACATTGGACTGTATTCTCTTCAATACTGGTCTCTTCAAATAGGGGACTGTCCTCTGAAACGGCCAGAGTTCCTCCATCTCCTTCAGCTCTCTGGGCGGCCCCAGGCTGTTAGGGCCCTCGCCATGTCCTCAACACCGAGCCTCAATGGCACGCCTGTGCGGGGACAGAGGGGGAGCAGCCGCCAAGGGCTCACCGTGAAGTAAGCACCAAACCCTGAGCCGTCGGACTCGCCGGATTGTAGGGACTTTGCTACATTACACCAAATGCACGTTGCTTCCTTAGCGGGAGCTCCTTAGCATAAATGCTGGCCAGTCCCTGCATAGCAAGATCTAGGCCTGAGGTAGTTGTCTCCAGAAGCACTTGGAAGGGGTTTCTATTCATTCCCCTCCACCCGTAAATGAATGCTGGAAAATATTTGTTAATCTTTGCAGAGGATTAGAAGCAAACTTGGCCTGAGGCCAACGCCATGGAGAATATTTTTACAGCTCCAGTGGCCACCAGAGGGCACCAGAGGACCAAACAATGCCAAGCCAGCAGCAATGTCAGCAACCTGTCCTTGCCGCTGTGACAGCAAATCCCAGTTAGCATTTAATGTTGCTTATTACAGAACGTCCAGGGTCATCCTTTTGATCAGCACCGGGCTGAGGCAACAGGGAGAAACGCACACGCACGCTGAGGTTAGCTCATTTACTGTCCTCTTTTCTCCACACCCTACCTCAGAATTTCAAGGCAAGGAAGCCAAGAATGATCTGGCAAGCTCAGGGGACTGTTTAGCCCAGGGCCTGGCAAAATTTCTGGGCCTGCAGGCACCACTGGCACTTGGAGAAACTGTCCTGGGCAGCACCACAAAATGGCTGCCATGGGAGGTGAAGCTAATTACAAAGGAGTACCTAACCTGCCCAAAGAAGTGATGTTGGAGCACTAACTGCACACACACACACTTCTCCTGACTTAAAATCCATAGACCTCTCCTCACATTCACACACACTCTCCATTAAGGTGTATTTGTGTATCACCCAAAAAGAGGACATCTATTTGTACATATTTTGCAGCTGCTAATTTATATGAATGGATGCAATTTTAGAAATTATTATAATTTTAAAAGAAATGGATAGCATCTTGCTATAGTGCGAAGTTCGTGACCAGGTAACCTGGTTTCTTGTTCTGCTGTCCAGGCTGATGCGCATTTCAAACAGCAGGACCTTCCTCTGATGGTCATTTACCTTTAAACTGGACTTGGAATGGACAGATCTTGAAGAGGAGGATGTTTTCAAACTTGAGGGCAGCCTTCCAGAATCCTTTAACTAGAAGATTGTCCTCTGTAAATGAGGACACATGGCTAACCATCCATCCTTCTTCCTACCTACCTTCCTCTCCTCACTGTAAGCACATGAAAAACCACAGATTCACTTTTTTTGAGTTGGAGGAGGAGAACATCCTAGCAGGCATCAAGAAAATCCTCTATGGGGTGTAATGGTATGAATAGTATATTCATTTATATGAATGGTATAACCACATTGCCCATCCTTGGTTTAGCTTAATACAGGGATAGTCAGATGACTAAACCTGGCGTTACAGGCCCTTTTTTGGACATAATATCCTTGTCAGGTCTGCTGTCCGTTAGCGTACTTGTTCTAAGTTGCCCTCCATGTCTGAGGACAAAGAAGGAAAATGCACCTGTGGCACTGGATATTCTTTCAACCTGCTCTAATGAGCACAGAAACGTTTTGCTGCCGTCCTCCCTTTCTCTGGTAGTGTACGAAGGAGGGTGGAATGAAGGAAGACAAGGTACTCCCACTATTGCTACAGCTGGTCAAAGAAATCAAAAGGCCCTTCCATCCTTGCACTGCCCTTTTCAAATCTGATGTAACAGCCAAGAATGGAGACTTGTTAACCATGTTCACTTTGCAGCCTGCTGGTCGGCCAGCTCTGGTCCAAGGCCAGCTTGTTCTTGAGCTCAGATAAGATAAGCTTTGTGCCCCTCTAAAAATGTATTTAAATAATGCAGCACTGGCACATCTTCTTGGCTTAACCCCAGTCACAGATCTGGAATAGTTCTTATCCTTGGAAGAAGAATTATAATATAACTGACTTAAATCAGAAGTTTAGAGATGTACCTCATATTCCTAGTTTAACGACAGAGTACCAGACTAGGATTATACGATCTGTGTCTTAGGCAGATGTTCTTCAGTTCAGAGATAAGGGACAGGAATATAATGGTTTTTAAACTGGATCCTCAATTTCACTCAGTTTTTTACAAAGGGGCCATGAAATGCACAAGAAGATAATAGATCCTTCCTTTTTTGACACCCCTGGTTCAATCCCATTTCACATGACAATCAAGTGCAATGAACTGCAGTTATCTCTTGCACCCTCTGCACCTGCAATGAAGCTGCATCTCTAGGCAACCCGTGTTCTGTCTGCGTCTTCCTATGACCCCTCTTTCCCCCACCCCAGATTAATTTGCCTGCCTGTATGCAACTGATTTATGGCAGGTGCCAATCTGCAGTGACCTTGCACTTTAGCTGATGTGTAATAATAAAGGGCAGCCAGCAGGTCAACTGTTTTAAGGGTTGTGAACTGGCTGGGTGTACAGATCAGCAATCGGGGAGTGCCTGGCCCCATCTGCTCTTGCTTCCACAGATGCAGCACTTCTTGCTGCTGATCCTAGTAACAGTGGTCCAGTTTTAGCTTACCTACTGCACCTGAGCTAAGGGTTAATGGTACCAAGATGTGATGCCTGTCTAAATCTGCATGCATGTCCTTTCAGGTATGAACAATGTATACATGGGTTTTGTGTGTGTGCTTTAACAACCTTCTGGTGCTTGAAATATACACAGGCCTTGATGAGGAAAAGGTTCCTCAGGTTATTTGTACCTGAATATGAAAAACCACAAAAAACAAACAAGTTACATTCATTTAATGTAGTGCTTCCTTATGAATTTCATTTTGTTCTTTGAAAATCAGGGCTCAGCATGAGAGTCTTGGATGTGCTGGTTCTCTGAGGGAAGGTGCAGTTCCTGGAGCTGGAAAAGAATATGGCCACTTTTGAAGAAATCCACTGCTGGCCTAGGCAGGACAAACAACTATCACTCTATAGCCAATCTGCCATAATTAGGGAAGGAACATTTTAGTTCCAAGTGCAGCACTCCTTGATAAAATGGATTGCCTGGATCTATGCAAAAGCCCATGTGGTGCAGTGGCTAAGAGTGCAATCTGGGTTCTAGTCCCCACTGGATGACTTTAGGCCAGTCACAGACTCTCAGCCCAACCTACCTCACAGGGCTGTTGTTGTGAGGATAAGATTGAGAGGAGAATGATGTAAGCTGCCTTGAGTTCCTTGAAACAGGAAAAAAGGTATAAAGCAAATAATAATGATTACAATAAAATGTTTCTGTGTGTTTGTTGCACACCTGATGCAGCATACATATGCTGTGTACTCCAATATTACAAAACATTTTACTTATAAATGACTGTCGGAGTGAAAAGGGCTTCCCTCCTTTGGATGGAAGATGTGATGATCACATGCTTGATGACTATGAGAGAATCCAGGTAGAGACTGGAGGGGAAGAAAGGACTGAGAAAGGGCATTGTGGGACAGGAAGTGGCACTGATGAGGTTCGGAGGAAGAGAAATAAGTGTTATGTGCATTTAATGGCAAGGAGTCATTTTTAGAAGGTCAATATCTAGTGTGAGCGCCAGTGTGGTGCAGTGGTTAAGAGCATGGAACTGGGACTGAGGCCATCTGGGTTCGAGTCCCCGCTCGGCCATGGAGCCAACTGGGTGACTTTGGGCCAGTCACAGACTCTCAGCCCAACCTTCCTCACAGGGCTGTTGTTGTGGGGATAAGATGGAGGAGGAGATGTAAGCTGCCTTGAGCCCTTTGTAGGAAAAAGGCAGGATATAAATCAAATAAATAAATAAATATCCGTTGTGAAAATGTGTTGACTAGCAATACAGCAAATGCACAAAGAGATCAAAACTAGGGTTTGTTGCCACTTTCTTGCTCTAATAGAGTCCTTTTTGCTCAGTGGAGAATATATTATACTCCTATATCTCACCACTAGAATTATTTCATTTGGTGGAAATGTAACTGCAACATCATAACAGAAATGGACCTGAGACAAACTTTGACATGTTCTGGTTTTTTTCAGTACAGCTGCTGAAATATTAATGTGAGGTGCAAAAGGCATGAAAATTGCCTTTGAGGGTACCATAATGGTGAGGATGCAATTTATCCATGCTGCATTGCTTTCAATGGGATGCACATTCTGATGCATTTAAAGGTGCATGCTCTTGCAGTGAAGCGAAGACACATGTTGGCCACTTTTTTACTTTCAACTAGATCTGGATCAGGGATTTTGTTAGTTTTCAGTTGGACCACTGGATGACAATGAAGCTAAAGGAGGATAAGGAGGTTGTGGAGAAGGAGAATGCATTCTTTTCAACTGTCTTCACTGTGGAAGATACAGGACAGACACTTGTGCCTGAACTGATTTGTGCTGGATGGGAGTCTAAGGAAAGGAGAAAAATAATGGTGACAAAAGAGGTTATCCTCAAAATTATTGACAAAAGTTAATAAATCACTAGGCCCAGACAGTATCCATCCTAGAGTTCTTAAAACCTCTGATATGAAATTGTTGATCTAACAAAAACATGTAGCACATCATTAAGATCAGCCACTGTAGCAAAGAACTGGAGAATGGGCCAGGTAAGCCCAGGTTTTTAAACAGGGAGGTGAGCAGAAAATTACAGGCCAGCTAGCCAAACGTCTACTCTAGTTAAATGGGTTGAAAGTATTGTTAAATATGAACTTAGCAAGTATGTAGATGGCCAAGCCTTACTGAAAAAGAATTGGCAGTTGTCACAAATGTTAGCACTGTCTCATTCACCTTTAGAGATTAGTGAGAATATCAATAAATATTTGGACAGGTGTGATCAGAAATGGTTTGACTGGACTTCCAAAAGGCTTTGGTCAAAGTTCCTCACCCAAGACTCCTGAACAACTTAACACTCATAAAATAAGAGGGGAGGTTTGCTTAAGGATCAATAACTGGTTTAATAATAGGAAGCTGAGAATAGGAATGGACAGTAAATTCTCCCCATGGAGGGATGTAATCAGTGGGGTCCCACAGGGATCTGTATTGGAACCAGTGTTTTTTAATTTGTTCATAAATGATCTGGAATGCAAGGTGAGTGCCAAATCATTTAGGGTGTTTAAAAAAAGAATTGTGAGGATTTCAAAAAAGATTTTTCCAAAATAGTCCTCAAAATGGCAAAGGTGGTTCAGTGCATGTAGGTGTAAAGTGATTCAAAAAAGAATGTTAATGGGGACTGGCAGGTACTCGCATGTAACACCAGTTCTCTATCGGTTACACTGGCTGCCAACTGAAGTCTGGGTCCAATTTAAGGTGCTGGTGATGACCTGTAAAGCCCTAAATAGCTTGGGTCTGGGATACCTGAAGGATTGCCTTCTTCCCTATGTGCCCTTGAGATCTGAGGTGGAGGTCTTGCTCCAGGAGACCTCCTTGAAGGCGATTAGGAGGGTGGTTAACCAGAGAAGGGCCTTCTCTGTGGTGGTGCTCCAACTATGGAATACGTTTCCCAAAGAGGTTCGCCTGGCACTGACACCATATTCTTTTCAGCATCAGGCAAAACCCTTTTTATTTTCCTGTTATTTCAATGTTTAGTGATTTTAACTGGGGTTTTTATTTAATGTTATTGGATGCTGTGCTGTTCTGTTTTATTCTGTTGGTTCTTTCATTGTAAGCCATGCCGAGATGCTAGTGGTGGATCAGTTAGAAAAGCTTAATAATTTTTTAAAAATAAATAAAAAATCCCAACTTCAAGCATCTGAACTAGCAGTGAGTGACCAGGAAGGAGATCTTAGGCTTGTGCTGGACAGCTTGATGAAAATGTCAACCCAGTATTCAGCTTCTGCAAAAAAGGCAAATTCCATGTTAGGCATAATTAGGAAGGAAACTGAAAATAAAACTGCCAATATAACCTTGCCTTTGTACAAATCTATTGTGCAACCACACTAAGAATGCTGCTTACAGTTCTGCCCACTGCACCCAAAAAGGCTATTGTAGAGTTAGAAAAAGTACAGAAAATGGCAATTAAAATGATCAAGAGGCTGGGACGATTCCCCTATGAGGAAATGCTACAACATGTAGGATTCTTTAGTTTAGAAAAAGGTAAGTAAGGCAAGGCATGGTAGAGGTGTACAAAATTATGCATGGTGTGGAACAGGTGGAGAGAGAGACATTTTTCTTCCTCTCTCATAATATTAGAACCTGGGGACAGCAAATGAAGCAGATTGATAGGAGATTCAGAGCAGATCAAAGGAAGTACTACTTCACATGGTATATAGTTAAACTATGGAATTCATTTCCAGAAGATGCAGCGATGGCTACCAATTTGGATGGCTTTAAAAGGGTATTGGACAAATTCAAGGAGAGGAAGCTTGCCAAAGCTTTCTAGTCCTGAGGGTTGTATGCTCCTTCCAGTATCAGAGACTTTTGTTGTGGAGCATGGACATGAGGACATGAGGCAGCTTGTAGGCAGCTCATTGGCCGCTGTGTGAACAGAACATAGGGCTAGATGTGCTTTTGGTTTGCTTTTCTGCTCTTCTCTTTTCCCTTTGTTAGAGGCGCTTATGTGTGTTCTGAGGAATGCCCAAGGAGTTTCTTTATCTTGCAAGGGCATCTGCGGGGGTGGCAGAGTGTGGGTGGGACAGCAGCAACCCCAGGGCTGTACCTGAAGGCCAAGATGCAGGGCCTCCACAGCCCAGCCCTCCCTTTCATGGTTCTTGCAAGAGTCAAAGGCAATGGGATAAGGGCAACAGGCCCTGAGTCAGCACTTGGCCTGGTGTGGGTATGACAAGAACCACCAGGCCGATGCCACTCGCTGAAGCACCGTTTCTTCTTATTTTTAACCATTTTAAAGTTAGGAAGCAAACAACTGGGTATGCATAAGCTCTTTTGACAGTTTTAGCAAGAAAGCAAGCTAGCTAGTTAGCTTGTTTCCAAGTAACTGTGTTTAGAATTGAGGCAGCATAAGCTAAATCCATTTTATTCTTATAGCTATGCTGTTATGATTTAAGTGAGTTTAAAATGCAAAACTGCAAATGATCAGAGCATTTCATATATATATCAGTGTTGGCAAGTAGATTTTTGTTTCATGTTAGGTTTTTGCTCCAACGTATCAGGAAGGTAGAAGCAGTGGTGAATCATGGAATGGCAGAGAGGGAGAAGAGAAACGTTAACTGAAATGTTCGCAACTGAAGTAATATATATGGCTGTCTAAATGGATCCCCATAAGATCATTAAGTCCCGGGTCTATAATTACCTAGCTGCACCACTGGATATGCATGCAAATCATGTCACTTCTGTTCATTCTTTCTCGGCCTGCTAAAATCATGCTCATCCATTCATTCAGTAGTTTGCATCCATTCATTCAGCCCACTACTGGGCTGAAGGTTATGGAATATGGTTTTTAATGCAGGTGACAGTAGGGTCGGAGAATATCTAAATATACCATACATATCATGGCTAAACAGTAGGCAACTGAAGTCCCTGGTGACGAAGCTGGCCTGTGGATAACAGCAAGATGATCTACCATTTACCCATGCTCTTCTGACCATTTTTATTGAGGTATTCCGTATTTATTGTAAGGGTTTATATCATGGCCTTCAAAAAGAAGAAAAAGGAAAAGGAAGGAAAGACAGAAACTTTCCCAAGATAGAATTACACATTTTAGTAAAATACAAAATAATATTATAAATAAGTAAAATAAAATTGTTATTGTGGCAATAAAACTGCAGTGAGCAAAATAAAATAGCTGCCTGCTGGCTTCGGGAAGAAGAGGAACTAGGCTTCCCATACATTACCCTCAATCTCTTCTCCCTGCTAGGACAAAACATGCAAAAACTGAAGCCTTCCAATCTCAATCAGCTATGAGCACACCAGAGCAGCAGCAAACGGGAGGAAGGGGAAGGGCAGCCCTTGTAGCTCTGCTCTGTCAGCTAGAATGAGGCCCTCTTTACTCTTTCAAGGCCAGGTCCCAACCACAACCCCAGTTGCTGGGAAAATCCACTTCTACTTCCCCTGACCTGCAGCTACTGTAAGAATTGCAGCTGGACCCAAAAGGGGTGGCAGGCAACATCACCACCCCTAGTCGTCAAAAGGCCCTGGACCCATGAGCCTGGCTACATGACACCACTGTTAGCACGTCTAGATTTGCTGACTGCTGTTGTCGTATGACGTGGGGCAGAGAGAGCTTCTGCCTAAGTGAGTGGAGCTCACCCTTCGGACATCACTGCTCTATTGCCCAGAAACCAGGGCCTCGTGATCGGCCTAATCCTGTCATAGTCCAGGCCCTCTCACACAAATCTCATCTCCCTCTAGATACTCCTACATATACATATACACAACCCCCCCCCCCTTGATACCTTTGGTGAGATTTTGCCTGCGTGTTTGCTATTGGACAAGATATCTCTATATTAACACTACCAAGTCCCCAAAAATGCCATTTTTTTTTGAGCCACCCAAGCTCTCCATTTTGCACACATTAGTAACAAAGTGTTCTGAACCTAGCTCATCCCAGGGCCAGCACCTAACAACTCCTTCCTCTTCCTCTTCCTCCTTTTCTCTAATTCCCAATAGCTGGAGTTTTCTGCACAGTTGAACCATGCCACGAGGGAAACATTTTGTCAAATCCCCTTCTTCCTCAGAATAAAGAGGAGCTTGCATGCTACTCTGAGCAATTTTGATGAGCATGTTCAGTTTATCCACAGAGGATGATGGGCCATTAATGCCCAGGTAGCCGGAAGTAAGAGATGTGAGCTAGGCAAGATTTCCAATTCATTCCTGGCTGAAAGGGTTCATTAGAGAGGAAATATTCCAGCCTTTGTATCTAGAGGGCTGGAAAGAGGCAGTAAGAGGTAGGCTGCTGTGGCCTGGGGAAGTCTGGCTATTACACCATGTTTGCTGGATCTTCAGACGGACAGGAATTTTACTCTCAGGCTTTTCTCTTCAGGCAGGCCTCTACATTAGAAGTGGGTGACCTGTAAGAGAGACTTCAAGACAGGCAAGCTTCTTGGTAGACTGGCAAAGTTTTAAGCCTAGAATTGCAATTAGGCACACATTAATTCTGCTTCCCTCACTGGTGGTAAAAGAATGAATGAAATGCAGGCATGGTTTCATATATAATCTACCTTGGCCCTGGATGGTGCACTGGAAACTGCATTTTGTTATTCTACTTCCATGTATCCCTTTGGGTTCCCTTTTATCACATCTCAACTTGGCACAGAACTTCTACTGCTTTTTCTGTGCACTGAACTTTCAGCCAGTATAGAATTTCCCAGGCTAGCTTAATCATTGCTCTTGGGACACAAAGAACCAAGAAGGAAGGAGAGAAAGAGAGAGGGAGAGGGAGAGAGAGAATCACAGGAATCATTTTTCAGTGATGTAAGGTACTTCTTAATGGTCAAAAATATAGTGGGCATCTGGAGTTACAATCAGGTTACATGTTTATTACTGATAGAGGCATAACACAATAAATATCTGCAAAGACTCATTATCAATAGTGAGCTAATTAACAGCAGTTAAAGTTGAGTGACATCAATTGAAATAGAAGCAAATGAACAAGATAGGAATACTGATATGGTAAACCCTGGCTGTGCATTAAAACTCATGGTTTCCAGTTCAGCTGCTGAATATTAACAACTTCATCTGCAAACTGATGCCAAAATCATGGCAGCGAACCAGTGATGCTTCAGCCTGGGTTCAGTAGACCATATGGCAACACCTATCCCAGAACAATTCTAGTGGATGACAAATTGGAGGATAATTCTGTGCCACTGCCACAGGAAGGAAGGAGAGGGGTCCCGGCGGGTTTTACTCTGCTAGTCGAATGGCTATAGGGGGTGGCAGCGCTCATCTCCATTTCTAAGGCCATGAGCCAGTGCTGTTTGAAGATGTTCCTGTGGTCAGGCGGCCAGCAACTGCCATAGAACAGCCCTTTAAAAATAATCTCAGTTGGTTCACTGTTAGCATCATTGGTACTCTAGTCACTTGTGTCCGTGCTTTCCCTCTTCAGCTAGGGACACCAAAACTTACCTAAGCTGGTAATCACAGGAAGGCAATACTGTCTAATCAATGGTCAATGTAAACCTGCTATTTCCTTGTTCTACCTTACAAACAATAGACTAGCCAGTGAGTTCTTGACTCTTATCAGTCTTTGGACTGAAGACCATTGTAACTGGTTCTCTGCTAGGCAGAGGTGTCCTGTAACATCAGGGGGGTGGAATTGATGGCCTTCATGGCCCCTTCCAACTCTATTATTCTATGACTCTGTGGGGTCTAAGAGGGCAGGGAACTGTGTCCTCAGGAAGTATAGCCTATAAACAGGGCTAAGCCTTTGGAAGCAGTGTGATGCAATCCAGGATTCTGGAACCATGAATCGTAATGCAAGCCAGGATGGAAGAGAAACCAAGAAGCAGGAGCAAGCTAGAGTTAGGAACGACCAAAGAAGACAGAGACATGTGCTTGAGCACAGTTAGAACTTACTGCACACACAAGGCTTGATTGGAACAGGAAGCCCTCTTCTCTTAGACTCGTTCCTATCCAGAAGTTTCCAATGGCCAGGCTGGGTAGACAGAAAGTGCCTAAAGCTTGAAAGAACTTCACTGAGAAACCGCTACAGCAGATCACTGGTTCACCACATGGGCATCTGCACAGAACTCCTGCCAGAGCGAAACACCTGAATACAACACTGAAGCTAGTTTGCAACAGTCTGCAATACTCAGACCTCCTGTTCTGAAGCTAATTCAGAACAAAAGTCAGTAGAGGCCTTCAGTTGTCACCGTGGCAAAAAGTCCTGAGCAGAACAGAGACAGAACGACAAACTGGACACTTCCATGTGGGCCACCTTGGGGACATTTCTTAAGCATGAAGGGCGCCTATTTAATCTGCCACTTACAGGTCACCGAGGAAAAATGAGTAGAACACCAAGGGGTGTTGTCTTACCCACAATGCTATCAGAGGTCATAAGTCACATCATTCTAATTATTAAACATATAGCTGGGAATTGGGTCACTAATGCAGATGTATCTTGACAGAGTGCGTATTGATCTGTCCAGGCAGAACTGGCAAATAATATCTATGATTTATCATTTGTGAGAAATTTTTTACATTGGGATTTTGTTTACATGAAGAAATAATAGCTTTTCCTCTCTTCCTTCAAATCATTCCTCAGAATCAATCTTTTCTACAAAACCTGTGGCTTTCCCTTTCTGCTTAAGCTATAGGTAATAGCAGCAAAGTGTTTTCTTTAGCCCAGCAGGTGATGATGGGACTTCAGCACTGGGCCTCTCCTTCAAAGTATCTTGGACTGGCAGTGTGAGCTGTCTTCCCCTGTGCGCCATCTTCTCCCCCTCCTTCCCTAGCTGTGTTCAGATTGGAGGAAAGCAGCTGGAGGGATCGGCAGAAGGGAAGGCTCTCCCGGCAGTCAGGACTGTGATGGCTGTTTTGCTGCTTCATTGGCTGGTTCCTATCATGGTCCAATTGAGACTGTGTTGCTACAAGAAGGTTGGGGAAGAAACACTTCCCTGCATGCTGTTTGCCCAAACCTCACCCACCTGAAGAGTGACTTTGCTGCTGACTTCCCAAACTGTTACGGAGTTGTTTCAAATCAGTGGGTGACCTGATCAACAATCCCTGGACATCACGCTCCGTTCCATGGTCACATCTTGGCTTGTGCCATGTTCTTCTTTCTGGCCCATCCTTGTCAGGCATAGGGAGGCCACTGGCACATCACCAAAAAGAGGACACCAATTTTTTTTACAACACATAAATATGCAGATATGTGCATAAAAATGAACTCTTTTTAAAAGTGTGATTTACATAGAAATACAATATATAATACTTCAGCAGGGAAAACTGACTAGATAACCAGTGTCTCTGCACTATCTGACCATCTACTAAGTATTGCTAGGAAATGGTTCCTCTTATTTAAACCAGACTTTAGTGGACAGCCCTTCAAATAAGTGGACTAATCTTTATAAAGTAGGACACCTGACCACTCTAGTTATGCATTGATCCTTTCACCAGAAGTCTGTAGCTCAAATCATTATTTTCTTCATTCCTCATTCTTTAGCAGCCTTCTCCATTCTGGTGCCTTCCAGATGTTTGGAATGCTAGCTCCCATAATCCCCAGCCAGTATGGCCAATGGTCAGAAATGCTGGAAGTTGTAGTCTTCCAGGAGGGTACCAGGTTGGGGAATGCTAGTGAACCTACTGCCTCCTCTTTTAAACTGCTTTCTTTTTCCTTTCCTTCCCTCAGTACTAACTCCCTGCCCTCATATCTAGATCTCACCAGAACATTATCCACCCAGTATTTCTGTTCCTGTTGCCCATTATAACCCTGCTAGTGACCTTTTCTCCTCAAGATCTACCATGCTCAGGTCTTCTCCACTTACTCCCCTCTGTTGCTAACTCCCTCTTCCTTCACACTCCTCCTTAAAAGCCCACCTTTTCTGCAATCCCCTCTTTGTTTAGCCCTTCCAACTGTATTTGAACCAAAATGAATCCTAACTATACTTCTTATGGAATCCTCTTGCATGCTTACTTCTACTTGAAACTAAAACCCATTTTGCCTAATGGATTTTACTCCCAGGTAAGTATGCATAGGATTGCAGCCCTTAATTATATTTTCTCACATACATGAGCATGTATGTATATTTCCCCCACTCCCATTCCTTCTCTCTCTCAGTTAAAATTTAGATTAAACTCTGCTTGTTTATCTTTATTTAGTATACTTGTATTCCAATCTTCTACTG
This sequence comes from Varanus komodoensis, assembly GCF_004798865.1. Classification (NCBI taxonomy): domain Eukaryota; kingdom Metazoa; phylum Chordata; class Lepidosauria; order Squamata; family Varanidae; genus Varanus; species Varanus komodoensis. The sequence goes on from NW_025335268.1 coordinate 96,018,395, forward strand.
AGAAAACTCTTAAGAAACTCATAGAAATAGTTTAATGACCCCTATTATAGAATTAAAACACAACTGAACAGCAGAGGTGATAAAAGAGCCACCATTAAATATTGGCTTGAGTTGGGGCTCTGCGTTCTTTTGTTGATATTCTTCTGTATCACTGGTGTACCTGTGTCCTTTTCCCAAGGAGTGAATAGCAGCTTCAAGGGTTTTCATCAGAAATGTAGAACATGTGAAGCTGCCCTGTACTGAGGCAGACTCTTGTTTCATCTAAGCCAGTATTGCTGACACTGTCTAGCAGGCTCTCCCAGATGGTAAAGAATTTTTCCAGGAGATGATGGGAATCAAACTCACCATTTTCTGCATGCAAAACTTGTGTCCTACCACTGAGCCACAGCCTCTCCCTGTTTGCAATACAGAGGGGAGGGTTAACTTCCTACACACTTCCATGCACTAAGCTCCAATTCTGATTCAATATTCCTTCCTTAACTGTTTTTGAAAACAGTTATCTAAACCACACAGTTCCACTTCATATCTAGACTTGGATGTCACATGCAAGAAATAGCTGAGTCAACTTTTAACTTTTGGGTTAAAGCATAAAAAGCTTTTCACTCCTTAGAATTTCTTCTTCAGGAAGAATGGACTAAAATAGCTAATACTTCAGTACATGAAGGACAGATTGACTTCATAATGAAGACACTATCTGTGTCTTGTACTGATGAATGCCCAGTACACAGACATTTAAATGACAATGGCAACACCACTAGCGCTAATCATATTTAAGTCACTCCAGACAGATACAGGCCAAATCACACTTTGCCATCACCTGAACACCTTCTTGTGTGTGCATGAATGCTAAGAGTTTCCAACTAGACCATTCATGGAGCTTCACAGCCTTCACATATGAAGGGTCTTTTTACTGTGTTGAACATGCACAGGTAGGAATATGATGGTGAGGAATGTAACAGGAAGCATTCCTCTGAGTACAGCAGGGGGAGTCAGGTGGGCAGAAACAGGCTGCCCCGATTCTGCGGGGCAAGAGTGCAGGTATGCACATTGCTCTCCACTCTCTGCCAGGTCCAGAATCCCCTCTTCCCTCACCACCATCCCATGCCGAGCTATTTCTTCCACAGCTCCCAGGTTGCCACCCCTCAGAACGGCCTCCTCTCCCGCCCTCAGCGTGAGGCACCTCCTGGAGGCGATGCTTGCCTGAGAAAGCAAGCGCCAGTCGCTCTCTCCCATCCCACTGCTGCGGGTGGTGGAGAAGATTTGATTAAGCCCTTCACCTGATGGAGGCAGAGGCGGCCAGATGCAGTGGGAGCCGCCAGAACAAGGCTGAGGCAGGGGGATAGTATGCAAACACATTTTCCAGGCCCATCTGTGCCGTCCTGCTGTCCTGCTGGTGCCACGTCTCTGCTCCCCGCCACACGCCCTGCTCCGAATCCCACCTGGAACCGGGAATCTCTCCAGCGGGTTGGCGTGTGTGCTGCTCCTGCTCCTTCAAGGTGATCTGACTCGATTAGTGCGGCCCTGGCAGGGGCGGCTGAGCGTGCGTGTGCCTGTGTTTGGAGGGAGCTTTCTAGGTTTCCTCCTCGCTCTCTCTTTTCTGCCTTAATTGGAACCCTCCGAGACCAGGCGAAATCGCATTAGCACCAGGCCCCGGCATGCCAAGCCATCCATCTTTTTTTATTACAGCGTAATGGGGCTGCTCGCGAGGCGGCGTTCGATTTGTCACAGGCCTCGTTCGCTGATAACGGGCATTTGTCATCACTTTCTGCCTGTGTTAATGTCATCATCGGCGAGCTGACAGCCGGGCCCGTCGAGGGAGCCCCAGCGACACAACACATCCGTCAAGCTAATATTTCCATGGCTGTGGGGACCGGGCGAGCCGCGGACACACATTAAAGCACCGAGGAGAGGACGGGAGAGGAAAAAGCACCATTGCCATTAATTAAAATGTTGGGGTGGTGTGCAGATGCGTGCATGGCGTCTTGCACTGGAGTGTGCCATCTGTGTGTGTGCATGCCGGTCCGTGGCTGCATGTCTCCCATTAACTGGCACCCGCGTGGATCATGGAGTGCATTTAAAAACTATTTGGGACTAGGGATCCAGAGCACGGTGCGTAAGAAGGTCACTGTTAATCAGCTAGGAGGAAGAGGATAGAGGGAGATGAGGCCATGCAAGAGCACCAGCACCTTGTCCCTGCTCTTCCCCTGGCAGGCGCCTGCTCCTTGATCGCATTATTATTGGACATCCGGCATATTGTCGGGCCTTTGGCAGCCCTGGCTCTGTTGAACCCAGGAAGCCTGACAGAGGCTGCCAATGAGCTCTGGAGTGAGTCCAGAGGAAAAGGAATTCTGCACCACTAGGTCAGGATATAGCAGCCTTCCCCAACCTGGTGCCCTCCAGGTGTGCCAGGCTGCACCTCCCATCATCTCCAGGCATCATGGATTGCTGGGGGAGGAGGGGAGTTATAGTCCTACAGCTCTGGAGGACACGATCATTCCAAGCAAAATCAAAGTGAATTTGAGTTACACAATCTGTATTAAAAAGGTGAACAAGGTATTTTAATGGGTATACAATGAATGGGCCAGGGCAGTGTTAGGTTGCAGGACAGGTGGGAGTTCTGAGATGCTGTCAGCAGCACAATCTGCAGCCAGGTGCAAATCTCTGCTCAGCCATTACATTCACTGGATGGACTTCAGAATAGCCTTCCAAGCCAGTGTGGTGCAGTGGTTGAAAGCACTAGAGCGGGACTCAGGTGAACTGGGTTCTAGTCCCTACTCAGCCATGGAGCCAACTAGGCCAGTCCCAGACTCTCAGCCCAGCCTACCTCACAGGGTTGTTGTGGGGATAAGCTAGAGAGCAGGAGGAGGAGAATGATGTAAGCCTGGGATGGTCTTTCTAACCCGAACCCTAACCTGGTGCACAACCCTAACCCCAATACACGGTTAAAATACCACTGAAAAAGTGCGATATAGACAAGGCTTCCTCAAGGACCTTTTTCTGTGCAGCTCAACATTCCTGCCCATTCCACGCATGATTAAGGTTAGGAGTGTGCATCAGAGTAGGGTTAGGGTTAGAAAATCGAGGTGTCCTGGCATGATTTTGATGGTTGGAATATTTTCAGAAGGGGCAGAAATGTTCAGCTGTGCAGAAAAAGCTACTTGTGGGAGGCTTTTTCAAAATCGCTCTTTTCAACGGTATTTTCCCATATATTGGGGTTACTGGTGTGCACCAGGGTAGGGTTAAGTTTAGAAAAACCAGGTGTCCTGACATTATTTTTATGGTTGGAATGTGTTTAGAATGGGCAGGAATGTTGAGCTGTGCAGAAAAAGCTCCTCAAGGAAGGGATTTTCAAAATTGCTCTCTTTTCAATGGTATTTCACACCTATATTAGAGTGTGCATGAGAGTAGGGTTAGGGTTCGAAAATCGAGATGTCCTGGCATGATTTTAATGGTTGGAATGTGTTTAGAACTGGCAGAAATTTTGAGCTGTGCAGAAAAAGCTACTTGAGGGAGGCTTTTTGAAAATTGCTCTTTTCAATTGTATTTCCCTATATATTGGGGTTACGGGTGTGCATCAGGGTAGGGTTAGGGTTAATAAAACCAGGTGTCCTGGCATGAGTTTGATTCTTGGAATGTGTTTAGAATGGGCAGGAATGTTGAGCGTTTTCGACATACCTCCTCAAGGATTACTTTTTCAAAATCCCGCTCTTCAATGGCATTTTAGCCCTTTGTAAGCCCTGGTTACCTAAAGGAGTGCTTACATCCATACGTGCCCTCCTGCCCCCTGAGATCGGCAGCAAGGGCCCTTCTCCGGGAGGCCTCCGGAAGGACATTAGGAGGGAGAGCACCCGGAGGACGGCTTTCTCTGCGGTGGCGCCCAACCTATGGATGCGTTCCCCAGAGAGGTCCGCCTGGCGCCGTCGTTATTTGCTTTTCGGCACCAGGCCAAGCCCTTTTTATTTAAATGTCATTTTAATGGTTGATTTTATTTATTGATTTTAACAACTTTGGCCAGGGTGTCTCCTACAGTATTTTATTGTATTAACGATATTTATTTATTTATAAGCCGCCCCCAGGCTTAGGCCAATGGGGCGGCATATAAGTCTTCTAAATAAATAAATAAGTATTAAATGTCAAGGGTTAGAAGTGTGCACGAGGGTAGGGTCTGGGTTAGACAAATTAGGCGTCCTGACATGATTTTCGTGTTCGGAATGTGTTTAGAATGGGTAGGAATGTTGAGCTGTGCAAAAAAAGCTCCTCAAGGATGGCATTTTCAAAATCGCCCTCTTTTCAATGTTATTTCAATTGCCTAATATTTCGAAATTGCCTAATTTGTCTAACCCTGACCCTACCCTGGTGCACACCCCTAACATTAATACAAGGCTAAAATACCATTGATGAGCGCGATTTTGAAAAAGCCATCCTTGAGGAGGTTTTTCTACACAGCTCAACATTTCTGCCCATTCTGAAAATATTCCAACCATCAGAATCATCCCAGGACACCTGGTTTTTCTAACCCTAACCCTAACCTGGTGCACAACCCTAACCCCAATGCACGGCTAAAATACCATTGAAAGAGCGCGATATAAAAAGCTTCCTTGAGGACCTTTTTCTATGCAGCTCAACATTCCTGCCCATTCTAAACACATTCCAAGAATCAAAATCATGCCAGGACACCTGGTTTTTATAACCCTAACCCTACTCTGAGGCACGCTCCTAACCCTAATATAGGGGTGAAATACACATTCCAACCATCAAAATCATGTCAAGACACCTGGTTTTTCTAACCCTAACCCTACCCTGGTGCACAACCCTAACCCTAATACACAGCTAAAATACCATTAAAAGAGCATGATTTAGAAAAACCTACCTTCAGTAGCTTTTTCTGCACAGCTCAACATTCCCGCCCATTCCTTGCATGATTTTGATGGTTGGAATGTGTTAAGAATGGGCAGGAATGTTGAGCTGTGCAGAAAAAGCTCCTCAAGGACGGGATTTTCAAAATCGCCCTCTTTTCAATGGTATTTCACACCTATATTAGGGTTAGCAGTGTGCATGAGAGTAGGGTTAGGTTCTGAAAATCGATATGTCCTGGCATGATTTTGATGGCTGGAATGTGTTTAGAATGGGCAGAAATTTTGAGCTGTGCAGAGGTCCACCTGGCACCGTTATTATTTGCTTTTCGTCACCAGGCGAAGACCTTTTTACTTAAAAGTTATTTTAACTATTAATTTATTATTATTGTATTTATGGATTTTAATATGTAGCCGAGATGGTACCAGTTTTTAAATTATTGATTGTAGTTTTATGTATGTTGGGAGCCGCCCTGAGGCTTTGTTGGGATGGGGGTGGCATAGAAAAGTTTTAAATAAATAAATAATAAAAAGCTACTTGAAGGAAGCTTTTTGAAAATTGCTCTTTTCAATGATATTTTCCTATATATTGGGGTTACGGGTGTGCATCAGGGTAGGGTTAGGGTTAGAAAGACCAGGTGTCCTGGCATGAGTTTGATTCTTGGAATGTTTTTAGAATGGGCAGGAATGTTGAGCGTTTTCGACATACCTCCTCAAGGATTACTTTTTCAAAATCCCGCTCTTCAATGGCATTTTAGCCCTTTGTAAGCCCTGGTTACCTAAAGGAGTGCTTACGTCCATACGTGCCCTCCTGCCCCCTGAGATCGGCAGCAAGGGCCCTTCTCCGGGAGGCCTCCGGAAGGACATTAGGAGGGAGAGCACCCGGAGGACGGCTTTCTCTGCGGTGGCGCCCAACCTATGGATGCGTTCCCCAGAGAGGTCCGCCTGGCGCCGTCGTTATTTGCTTTTCGGCACCAGGCCAAGCCCTTTTTATTTAAATGTCATTTTAATTGTTGATTTTATTTATTGATTTTAACAACTTTGGCCAGGATGTCGCCAACTGTATTTTATTGTATTAATGATATTTATTTATTTGTAAGCCGCCCCCAGGCTTAGGCGAATGGGGCGGCGTATAAGTCTGCTAAATAAAAAATAAGTATTAAATATCAAGGGTTAGAAGTGTGCACCAGGGTAGGGTCTGGGTTAGACAAATTAGGCGTCCTGACATGATTTTCATGTTTGGAATGTGTTTAGAATGGGCAGCAAAATCTTGAGCTGTGCAGAAAAATCTCCTCACGGATGGCTTTTTCAAAATTGCCCCCTATTCAATGGTATTTCAACCCTATATTAGGGTTAGGGGTGTGCCTTCAGGTAGGGTTAGGGGAAGAAAAAAGAGGTGTCCTGGAATGATTATGATGGTTGGAATGTTTTTAGAATGTGCAGAAATGATGAGCTGTGCAGAAAAAGCTCATCATGTATGGGTTTTTCAAAATCACGTTCTTCAATGGTATTTTAGCCCTATATTCGGGCTAGAAGTGTGCATCACGGTTTGGTTAGGGAATGAAAAACCAGGTGTCCTGGCATGATTTTGATGGTTGGGATCTGTTTTGAATGGGCAGAAATATTGAGCTGTGCAGAAAAAGCTCCTCAAGGATGGCTTTTTCAAAATCGCTCCCTTTTCAAAGATAGTTCTCCCATAAATTACGGTTAGGGGTGTACATCAGGGTAGGGTTAGGGTTAGAGAAACCAGGTGTCCTGGCATGATTTTGGTTTTTAGAAAGTGTTTTAATTCGGCAGAAATGTTGAGCTCTTCAGAAAAAGCTACTTGAGGAATGCTTTTTATAATCACCTTCTTTTCCATGGAACTTTCCCCCTTCATTAGGGTTACAGTTGTGCATCAGGGTAGGGTTAAGGTTAGAAAATCAAGGTGTCCTGGCCTGGTTATGATTACTGGTATTCGTTTAGAATGGGCGGAAAAGTTTTGCTGTTCAGAAAAATCTCCTCAAGGATGGCTTTTTCAAAATCACGCTCTTCAATGGTGTTTTTGCCCTATATTAAGGTTAGGAGTGTGCCTTAGGGTAGGGTTAGGGTTAGGCCTGTTGGGGCCGGGGAGCTCAGTAATTCAGCGCGGGTCCACAGATCGTGGGCTGTGCCGGAGATATAGGTGTTTTTAGTGACTGATTAGCAGATAAACATTCAAGTGCTGTGAATTTTGACAGGTCCCAAGTGCAGCTTTTAACATTCAGATGAAGGAGATTACATTGGGGCAAAGAGAATCTTTTCAGCAATGTTTCGTGTAACATGAGAGCCTGCAGGAATCTTGTTTTGCAGAGGAATGTAGTGATTTACTTAAAAAGCTAGCGCAGTGTTCCTGAGTGCAGCTTTGAGCAGAACAGCGGCTGTGCCTGCGCGTGTTTTGAGTGACGGAGTCGCAGCAGAGGGGTTCAAGAGCCACGTGCGGCTCCAGAGCCGCGAGTTGCCAACCCCTGGTTTAGGGTAAGAAGAAGGTGGTGTCATTGGACGATTTTGATGGTTGGAATGTGTTTAGAATGGGCAGAAATACTGAGCTGTGCAGGAAAAGCTCATCAAGGACAGCTTTTTCAAAATTGCTCTTTTTTCAATGGGATTTCACCCCTATATTGCAGTTGCAGGTGTGCATCTGGGTAGGGTTACGGTTGGAAAAATGTGGTGTCCTGGCTTGATTTTGTTTTTTAGAATGTGGTTAGAATGGGCAGAAATCTTTTTTTATAGTAAGTTTTATTCAAAATAACCCTAAAACAAAGAAAGACTAAAAACAACATCAATCATCAGAAACATCGGACCTGCTGGGTCAGCCCCCACATTTTTTTCCATTTTTGATAACTTAGAAACATTTTTAAATCTATACAAAGTCCCATTTCTCTAGCCAATAATAAATAGAGTCCCAGGTTTGATAGAAATCAGTATCTTCTTTCTCCTTCAATGACAAAGTCAATCTATCCCTTTCTACACAGTCCAAGATCTTTTTTAGGATCAGTTCGTCAGTGGGTGGGTCTTCGCTTTTACAGTGTTGGGCAAATGCAATCCTCGCCACAGTAATTACATGTAAAATCAAGTACATGTCTTGTTTACTAATATCAACAGGTATAGTGCCTAATAAGAAGGCTTCAGTTTTAAAAGCTAAGGATTTTTGTAACATTTTCTCAAGCCATTTATGTATTTTAATCCAATACTTTTTCGCATTATCGCAAGTCCACCACATATGATAGAAAGTACCCAACTTAGGTTTACATTTCCAACATCCACTTGACATATTTGGAAACATCTTAGCTAATCTATTTGGTGACAGATACCATCTATAAAACATTTTATACAGGTTTTCTTTATACAAAGTTGCTAATGTTACCTTAATATTTCTCTCCCACAGCTTTTGCCATTTTTCTAATTCAATATTAAATCCAAAATTTTGTGCCCATGTTATCATAGTTTCCTCAACCTGTTCATCTTCCATTCTCCTGTCGAGTAAGAAATTATATAGTCTTTTAATCATCTGGTTTAGGCATCACCTGATCAAATGCTCTTAAATCTCTATAAAAGCTCCACATTTTATAGTCTTTAGCATATCTTGATTGTATCTGCGCCTTATGCCACCAAGAAATATTACATCTTGTTCTTGTGTTTCTTGATTCAATTTCAGTCCTCCATCATTATCCAAAATGTCGTCATATCTTATGATCCCTTCAAAGTTCATTTGGATATACAAGAGCTTCCATAGGTGAAAGCCATCTTGGTGATTTATTATACAATTTTGTCTTTAACTTTTCCCACACCGACGTTAATGATTTCCTAAAATAGTGACTTAAAAAAGAGCAATGTAGCTTAGCCTTTTCATACCACATATAAGCATGCCAACCCATTTGCAAATCATGCCCTTCAAGATACAAAATTCTCTTATTTCTTAAAGTTATCCATTCTTTTAACCACATTAAAACAGAAGCTTGATAGTACAACATCCAATCAGGGAGACCAAAGCCCCCATTCTCTTTAGCCTCCTGAAGTATTTTTAGTTTAATCCTTGGTTTCTTCTTTCTCCACATAAATCTTGAGATTTGAAAATTTAAATCATCAAAAAAATTTCTATCAATTTTTATGGGAATCACTTGGAATAGGAACAAAAGCTTTGGTAATATATTCATTTTAGCCAGTGCTATTCTTCCCAGCAAGGATACTTGCAAATTAGCCCATTTTTCCAAATCACTCTTAATTTCCTTAAATAGTTTATCATAATTGTCTTCTTTCAGAGTGGTACACTTAGTTGTAAGATAAATTCCCAAATATTTAACCTTTTTAACAATCCAAAAGCCTACTTGTTCCACCAGAGTTTTTCTCTGCTCCTGTGTGAGATTTTTTACTAACAATTTCGTCTTTTCTCTATTTATTTTCATCCCAGTAACCTCGCCATATTCTTCAATCCTTTGCAGAGTTTAGGCATTGTTACTAAGGGTTCCTCTGTTATGAAAACTAGATCATCTGCAAATGCTTGCAGTTTATAGCTTTCATCTCTGATTCTAGTACCTTTAATGTCCATATCGTCCCTGATATTTCTGTTTAACACTTCTAAGATCAATATAAACAACAGAGGTGATAGCGGGCATCCTTGTCTTGTACCCTTTTGTGTATCTATAATATTTGTAAATTCTCCATTGATTATAATCCTAGCAGACTGCTTTTGAAAGATGCTTGATATCGTATTAATGAACTTTTCACCAAACTCCATTTGAGCTGGCTGTTGCTTCAAAAATTGCCAGTTAACATTGTCAAAAGCCTTCTGTGTGTCCATGAATAATAGTGCCATTGGTTTTTCTGTATGTATCTCACAATACTCTAAGATGTCCAGGACAGTTCTCAATTTATTCCTCATTTGTCTTTTAGGTAGAAAACCATTTTGATCTGAGTGAATAAAGTCTGTTAGATACTTCTTCAATCTTTCTGCCATTATGGAGGCAAAAATTTTGTAATCCATGTTTAATAGTGATATAGGTGTATAATTTTGAATCTGCATCAAGTCCGTGTCTTCTTTCGGTATTAATGTGATATTTGACTCTGTCCAAGTATTCATTTGTACCTTAAGGTTTTTGTTTTTTGTTTTGGATGGATCTTCCTGTAATTCTTGTTCACATTTCGTCAATTCCTCTACTATTTTAGCTTGCTCTTGTTTTTTCCTTTTGTTTATTTTTGCTGAGTATGTTATTCTCAGCCCCCTGACATAGGCTTTGGCTGTATCTCAGACATTTTGCAAAGAGGTTTCTTCAGTTTTATTTATTTGAACGAATATTTGCATTTCCTTATTTATCTCTTCTGTGAATTTTTTATCCTTTAATAAGGCCTTGTTTAACCTCCATTTGGGCATTTTTACTGTCCCTTTCAGTGTTATAGTTACAGGGTTGTGATCTGCCCAGACATTTGCCTCTATTTCAGCTTCTAGTGAGTCTGGTACTAAGTCTGGGGTTATCCAAATCATATCAATTCTAGACCACGACCTATGTCCATTCGAATAGAAAGTATATTTAGCAGAGGTTGGGTTTTTATGTCTCCAAACATAAAAACATATGTCTCCAAACATGTCTCTAAACATCTATCAATCAGAATTCTTCAATCATATTAGAACAAGACTTTGGGAGTATCCTCCTGCCTTTTCTGCCCTTAATCTCACTCTCATGGTCCATTTTTTTGTCCACAATTGCATTAAAGTCTCCCATTACACACATGGTCTGGAAGTCCAGTAGTCTGGTAGTAAAGCATGTAATTTTTGGTAAAACATTTCCTGATGGTCGTTTGGGGCATAAATCACCACTAAAAGCACCTTTTTAAGTTTCATTGTGATTTCAACCATCAGAATCCTACCATCCTCATCAGCTAATATATATTTAGGGTCTAATTTTTCCTTGATGTATAATGCTGAACCTCTTGAGAAATGGAAAATATAAATAGCTTTCCAAGCTTTGAACATTCCAAAAGCTTTCTATGTTGTTTCTTAATATGTGTTTCTTGTAGGCAAATTATATCTAATTTTCACTTTTGAAGTTGAGAGAGAATCCTTCACCTTTTAGAAGATAGAATGGGCAGAAATCTTGAGCTGTGCAGAAAAAGCTGTTCAAGGCCAGCTTTTTCAAAATCGCCCATTTTTCAATGTTGTTTTACTAGTATATTAAGGTTAGGGTTGTGGATCAGGGTAGGGTTAGGGTTGTAAAAACACAGTGTCATGGCATGATTTTGGGTCTTAGAATTTGTTTAGAATGGGCAGAAATGTTGAGTGTGCAAAGCTACTCAAGGATTGTCTTCTTCTTAATGAACTTTACCACTATATTAGGTTTAGGGGTGTGCACCAGGGTATGATTAAGGTTAGAAAAAGGAGGTTTCATGGCATGATTTTGATGGTTGGAATGTGTTTAGAATGGGCAGAAATGATGAGCTATGCAGAAAAAGCTACTCAAGGAAGGCTTTTTCATAATTGTGCTCATGTGTATGGAATTTCCCCCCTATATTAGGGTTAGGGGAGTGCACCAGGGTAGGGTTGGGCCAGTAATAGTGAACATGTGGCGCACGTGCCACAGTGGGCAAGCAGAGCCTTCTCTTTCGGCACGCTGTCCAAGTTACCCCAGAATCGCCCCAGCAGCCAAGCATGGGAGAACAGTACATATTGGGTTCATTTGCATGGTTGGAAATTAGTAGCAGCGCCAGGTGTTGATTTCACGAGGCATAACTCTTTAGCCACGACTCCTCCAAGCTTTCAAATGGCTAGTCAGTGTTCTGCCAAGGATATACATATTTGCTTGTACTGGCTGTGAAGCTTTGTTCTTAACTAAAACCTCAGTTTTCAGGATTTAGTGTAGCGTTGGCCCTTTGTGAAATATAACTGGGTCTTGGGTTGCAGTTGGGGTACTCAGTCTCTCAAAGTTTCGCCATCACTGCTGCAAGGAATGCTGAGCTGGCACTTGATCTTCTGGGGATAGTTTATATGCACCATGAATTGCTTTGTATTAAGAACACGCAATTTTTGCATTTTTCTGTTTCATTTGCAGGCATGAAGCTGATGACATGAAAGTCTTAAAACATTGTAGCTTTGTGCAAAAAGTTCCTTGGAATATTAATTTCTTTAACCTTGAGAAGAGAAGACAGAGGGGCGATATAATAATGCTATATAAATCCTTGAAAGGTTTTTAGAAAGAGAATAGAGAGGATTTCTTCTCAAGATTATCCCAGAGTGCAGGACATGGAATAATGGGCTCAACTTACAGCCCAGGTTCTGGCTAGATATCAGGAAAAACACCCTCTCTGTTAGAACTGTACAACAATGGAACCAACTACCTAGGGAGGTTGTGGCCTCTCCCGCACTGAGGCCTTCAGGATGCGATTGGACAGCCATCCAAGAGAGATGGTTTAACTTGGTGTCCTGCACTGAGCAGAGGGTTGGACCCATTGACTCTCTGGTCCTCTTCCATCTCTATGGTTACATGATTCTATGAATATCCTTCTTAGAATGTATCTTGTAAAGATGACTTGTACGAAGCTTTCCTGAAAGGATAGGAGATTCGGGAATGCCTGCCAGCATTTTGAGATCAGAATTTGAAAGCCATAGGTTAGATCCAAATGAACTTAAATACTCACATTGAAATCTGTGGGACTTAAGTTAGTATGTATGACTGAGGGTGCAATACTGTGGACTGCTCACAAGCCCCCAGGCACAGAGGCTTCCAAGATGCCTATGTCCTACCAGGCTGGAACTGGCAGAGGGGTTGTGAAGGTTCTCCACCCTCCCATCTTTTTGTTGGACAGGCTTTTTTTTTTTTTTTTTTTTTGCCCTTCTAAAATAAGCACCTTAGAGAGGGAAGGAAAGAGGCTGAGGGAAGCTTCAGTATAAAGTATGTCTGGGTCTTTCTGGTCTCCTTCCTTCCTCGCCCACTGGAAAACTGCCCTGTCCCTCTTTCAAGGTCAATTCAAGGTCAATTCCGCAGCCTTGTAGCAGCAGCTGGCACAATTCTCTCCATATCACATATCTCTGACTCCCCTTCCAAGGCTGGAGCATGGTCTCTGATTTTGAAGAGGAGAATCCAAGACATTCTTTGGTCCGTGATGGGTGTCCATGGACTACAGGCTTGCTCTTTAAGTCTGGCTCTAACCGAATGAAATCACAACATTAATACCAAATTCACACTTAAGCTGGTAACCTATACTGATGATTTGTCACAAAGATGGCCCATGCACAGATGTACCAATAGCCATGGAGATGTTCCAGGTATTGCTTGAATGGGTGCCACTAAGCCTGCAAACAGAGTGAGGATGGACATTTTATTCTCCTGTTTTTTTTCTTGTTATAATCTTGGTAGGACTTTGCAATGTGCCTTTTCCATATGTTTGAATTCAATTGGCCCTCAAGCCAATTCAATCATCATGCCCCCCTTGCAACACTTAGTTGCATGTGGAAGTAGTTTCCAAATGTCTAACTGTGATATTCTTCTATACCAGCATCTCAGAATCCTGATGCCAGTTGCACCAGAACAGGCCAAGCCACACGGAAAAGCTTCCAAGCATCAGAGAACCACATGGAAGTGCTTGTTGTGGTCTCTTTGTGGGGTTCTAGCATGGCCTTTGGTGAAAAAGACAAAATATGCTTGATTTGCATTGCCATGCATTTCCTGCTTCTGATGAATGTGATACAGCCAGCAAAAACTTTGTGCTTGGCAAAGTCTTCTCTTAAACTGTCATGTCAACTGTTCTGTTTGTTTCCCCAGGTAGTCCAACAGGTAACCTGTTCCTGACCACAGAGCTGAACCTAACTCATCTTTCCAAGAATAATCAATCCTTCTCTTCTTACTGACAGTTTGATCATCACGATTCAGTTTGGGAGACAGGGTAACACTTCGGTTCATAAATTGAAAAGTACCGTATTTTTCGCTCTATAAGATGCACCTAGTTTTTAGAGGAGGAAAACAAGAAAAAAAATATTCTGAATCAAATGGTTTACTAAACTATTTAATAAACTATAACAGAATACAGTAATACCGTATTTCAACCTTGTAAAGTGAACAGCAGTCAACAGTGGCATTAAGAACCATCATCACTGTCATTAACAAAAGAGAGACTTTAAAGTTCGAGTGCTCTTCTAGTTTTCGTTGAACCCATAGAACTCATCATCACTAGAGTCAGAATTGATGAAGCTCTGTTGCTCACAATCACTGACATCACTTTCTCAGTCAGTAGTGGAATTATTGAAGGAATCCACAATCTACACCAGTTATACAAGAGCTGCTGCAGACAATTCAATAACAAATCTAAAAAAGCCAGTAATGTCCACACTGCCCTAGTAGCAAATAATAGAAAAAAACTTCTGACAAAAAATGAGATATTGTACAGTAAATCAAACACACAGCGGACTAAATAGCCTTTTAAGAATAAACTTCATACATGAAGGTAATGCTGTTCAAATATCCACTGATCCTAAAAAAAATGTGCCTGATCAACTAACAGATAACTGATCCATGCAAAGCTTCCTGATAATCACAGGCACATTCCCCATCACTTCCCCATGGGCTTCATTAAAAGACGGGTTGCCATTTGAAAACACACACCGACCTGTGATTAACAGCTCTCACCTGTGCCAGAGGAGGGGGGCGGAGCAGGGCGCGCTGAGCGCGTGCCGGCCAGGTGGTGCCACGTGGTGCAGGCGACCGGCAGTGTGCCGGCGATGGTCTTCTGGGAGGCGTGGCGGAAGCGGCAGGTCTTTCTGGGTGATGGGGGTGAGCAGTCTGTCTCTCCGTGCTCTCCGTGCGGCCGGCAGGTTAAAGGCCGTGGCTCCTCCTCCGCACTGCTCCCCGAGTGGCACAGATCTCACCTGCGCCAGAGTGGGGGGGCAGAGCAGGCCGTGCCGAGTGCGTGCCGGCCAGGTGGTACCACGTGGTGCAGACAGGCCGGCAACATCCCGGGCATCAGACACACACACATTCGCTCTATAAGACGCACAGACATTTCCCCTTACTTTTGAGGGGGGGAAAAGTGCGTCTTATAGAGCAAAAAATACAGCAATTGTGCTTCTCATCAGGAAAGTCCATTTGTGGAATAAGCAGAGGGGGAGAGCTGCAGAGCAGTGAGGGAAGCATCCATAGTTCCCTCCTCTACCTTGCATGGTGTGCTAACGAGTCCACCCACCCCCTCTCATACCAAATCTGTGGAGACAGTCAGTACAGCAGATCCCCAGACGGGGAGTGCAAATGCTTGTTCTTTGTAAATGAAGAACATAATTAACATTAAATTAAGGTAATACAAATGAAGACAACCCAGAGCCTGACAGGATGAGTGTTTGGGGAGGCAGTACAGAGGAGTGATTCATATTTTTAATTTACTGTGCAAATAGACTAGCAGGGCTTGGGGGGAGGGGGCAGGGCCATCGGTTGGAGTGGGGATTCTTCCCCCACTGTTGTTTTGCTGTGCTTTAAGCACACAATGACTATTAAAGTCAACTGCCCATATAATGGGACATCTCCTACATGACTGAGCTCCAAGAGGCAGCTCGGTGTAGCAATAAATCCTTTTAGTGTTGTCTGCCTGGTACACAACCTTGGGGGAGCAGCGAGAGATCAGTAGGTAAATATGCACCTTCCACCATAAGCAAGGCCAGGGAGATGGCCTCTGCCCAGCAACTGGCGTGGAGAAGAGATTTTCTACGCTGCCTTCTCCAACCTGATGCCCTCCAGATATATTGGACTACCGTCTCCATGACCCCCAGCCAGCTGCTCAGCCCTGCAAGATCTATAAGACAGTTCATGAAAAATAGATCAGCAATGGAAAGGTTCCGTAAGTTCTTGGAATGGATGTCTACGCTGCTTGCTTGGATGGGACTTCCTCTGTCTCCTGGGTTCTATCACCTGCCTCGCATCAGCGCTGCGAACGTTGCCGAAAGCAATCAAAAAACAAAACCAAGCACACAACCAGCCTGCAACCAAGTCCGAAACAGCAGGACCTAGAAGCATTTATTAAAACAAAGCAGTTGCTACACTTTTTATGAGGTCCAGCTGATTGTCCCTTGCTTACCAAAGCATAATCACTGATACTTAATCAAGGGAAAGGGTTCTGCTCATTCGCTGCTTGACATCTTTAGACTTGCTGGGGGATGTGTAGATATGGATGGTACAAAAAGTTCATACGAAAAGAAGAAGCGTGGGATATATATATATATGTGAAAGGCATGTATTACAGTCCTTGCCCAATAGGATTTTAGATGGCAGAAAGGCATTGTTTCAACCTCCTGTTTTTCTGCAGATAGTCAGAAGAAGAGGCCATTTCTTTCCCTGACATCCCCACCAGGTTTTCTGCCGTTACAGCTCATACGTGATGCATAGGCTCACATGAACCCCAACCCCACCATCTATTTGCACTGACAGAATATGGGAGAAGGCCTAGGAACTGATTTGAACTAACCCTGTCCCCAGTCACCGGTAAGGACAGAAGAGGAGCCCTGCCAGATCAGACCAAAGGCCTGTCTAGTCCAGCACTCTGTTATACAGGACATGGGTGCAAGAGCATGTTCTTGCTCCTGGTCTTCAGCAAATAGTGCTCAGAGGCATTCTTGATGGGGAAGGCTATCCGCAGCTACTAGGCCTGATGGGGCTATGCTGCCCCCAGGAGGAGAGCAGTATGAAAAATGCACAGCAGTGGCTGGGGAACTTGGGGATGGGGAAGGTGCTGCTCCACTCACGTTCTGCTTGTGGGAGCTGTTTGGCCACTGGATGAACAGAAAGCTGGTCCAGATGGGCTCTTGGGCTGATCCAGCATGGCTCTTGTGACATACTATCTCTGGTACCGGAGACAATATCTGCCCATTAGGGCCAGACCTAGGTCTGATTGCCATAGCAGAATTTTAACAAACATTTAAGTGAAAAACATCTCCAAATAATACATTCCGGTTCTGATTTCTTGCCAAATTGTAACATGATGCAACATTTACTTCTTACTATGTATAGCTACTACCCCCATTCACCCAGCTAGTGTGGCTGGTAGTCAGGGATTATGGGAGTGAGGTCCCAAACCCCGGAAGGGCCCCAGAATTGCCTACTCTGCTATAGATGAACCCCACTGCAACTTGCTGGACTTGCCACTTACAGAGAAAAGCAACTGAGCAAAACGTGGAGTTGGCTTGGCATGGAGTTAGCCTCTGATAGGTTAAACACCCAGGCTGAAGTGCAAGATCGGTCTGGACCTTGCCTCCCACTTCTGCCTGCCTCAACAGAAGACACAACCAGAGCCTAAGATCTCATAAACACAGGAGAAGGCATCGGGCACTAGAAGCAGAGCAGCAGCTTCCACATCCCCCTTAGCAACTTTTACAGCGTTTGCTTCAGGGGCAGAGTTCCAGTTCACAGGGGCTTCAATATTACTAAACAGCAGCACAGAGAATGCTGCGCTCATTCTGGCAAAAATCAATAAATGAATAAATAAATACAGGCTGCAAAGAGGCCTGAAATGATTCTCGTTTGCAGGGAATGAGAGACACCAAGTGTAATTTAGGGTTTGATATTATGAAAGCCTTGCTGCTCTAAAGCAGCAGGATGCTCAGTGGCTCATTAATAAAGAATAAACTTGGAGTCTATTTACAAGGCACTTTTTGGGATTATTTACACTCCATTATACATACATAATGTTGCACATATTTACCGCTTGGCTCAGTGGTGAAGAGAGGAAGGGGGGGGGGTGCTCAGCTGCCCCACCCCTTTCTCTTCAAGTGAGGACACTCCTGGAGGGGGGGTAGATATTTAGGGACGTACGCAACACTGAAGGCAGTGGTCTACTTTCTGAGCCCACATAAACAGGAAGCCTGGATGCCAGTACAGCCTGTGACATTTTTCACGTCTCTGGCTCTGAAGTGTGGGAAACTGTTTCTGTTGAAGATGTCAATGTGCTCCTTCCTTCTCCTCCTCTGTGGCTAGTTGCCTCCGAGTGGCATCCCGGAATTGTCTCCCACACGCAGCTTTCACACAAGCAGAACAGCTCAGAACTTGACCCAAAGCCATAAAGCAATTCCTATAAGAGGTAGGTATGATCAGTGTAGAAGTGGTAAATTTTAAAAATGACGTTTCCCACAGCCAGGCAAACCAAATTGTCGATCCCTATCAACAAATCCGCTCTAGCAGTTTTCATCTCCAGTGGGAGCAGGGGTTTTTGTAGTGGATCTTAATGGCCCATTCAAAACCAAGCCACTCCAAAATAATTAACCTTACAAGAAGGAACACTATATTGCTGTTGGGAAAATTCAGTCTCCGACTGCAGCTACATTCAGTTGGAAAAGGAAAACCTGTGAAGGGTGGACAGATGCTATTGACTGTGCTAAGCAAAAATTCCCAGGGCTTTAATCCTGCACGTTGGTGGTTCACTACCCGACTGGATATGGTCCCACAGGACAGTCTCAAGTGTGATGGAACCTGGCAAAAGATGCAGACGTGATAATCAGGCGTATCTGCACTGAGACTATCTGCATTTGTCAGACTTTACTACAGGATTCAGTGCCACTGCTAGTGCATATCCATAATGTCCGCATTGCTGAAAATAGGAGGAATATGGCGACTTCGGCATCTCACGGGACGTAAAGCTTTTGCTTCCACCTGTTTAGAGGGATCTTGTTGAATCAAGCAAATGGTTAAACAACAAAGGTAGAAGAGCATCTAAAGTCAAAGCATGTGACACCAGAGGATTAAAAACAGGTGCTTGCTGACATTTTATTTACTTATTTATTAAATTTCTACTTTGCCCTTTATCCAGGTTGACTCTCTGGGAAACATGAGCCATAATCCAAAGGTGCTGTGGGGGGTTGTGCTTAAAAGCTATGGGGACAAATAAGTGAGGCTAAGTCACAGAATACCAGATTTGCCCAGACTGGGGGTCTCTGTCAAGCCACTCTCCAAACCCCTTTCCTCTCCTGTATGGAAGAGACCACCAACAAAGACTTGACATGCCAGGAAAACTTCCCTCTCCAAATCAGGAGCAATTTTGAAAGCCTGATTCTAAATGTGTTTCCTTAGAAGTTTATTGTCCCAATGAGTCCCATAGCATTTGCTTTCTGCTAAGTAACAAGGTTAGGATTACATCCTGAATGTTCATAGTTGTGCAGCTGGGCAAAGCATCCACTTGAGATTACTGACTAACAGGGACATCTAGTGGTTATTGATGGCAAAACCTTTCAGGTAACACAAACAAACAACATCTTAGAAGAACCATTCCGTAAAATTCAAAATGTATTCACCTGCTGGCTTTGGATGTTTGCACATATGAACCTTACGTCTCTATTTGATTATCTATAATATGAATGTGAAGCCTGCTTTGGCCATTTGTTTATTTCAAACATTTACATGCCTGATTTCAGGTAAAACTTTCCAAGCCAGTTTACAGCAAGACCATAATGCATAGTGCATCAAATATAAACCACAATATAAAACTTTTTTTAAAAAACCTACTAAATGTTACGGCATTAAAATAGGAGTTGTTAAAAGCATACGCAGAACCTCCATAGGTTAAAAAGCTGTTTGAAATGAAAACATTTTCAAGGTCCATATAAAAGCCAGTAAAGTAGGGCCCTTACTTATTTGCATGGGGAGGGTGTTTCACAAACCAGGGGCCACTACTGAGAATGCCTCGTCCCTCTGCCAGTTGAACCGTTCTCAGAGGTGAACCTGGGAGCCTGGCCCCTGAGGCCCATCCCAGTGCCCAGGCAGGTTCATAAGGGAGTAGATGGTCCTTCAAATAACTGTGCCATTCACACGTTAAATGAAGTCAGAATGGGAGGATCACAATGTCAGGAAGCATTTTATTCTAACCCTTACGAACTGGAAAACAGCAAATGCACTGGGAGAAACAAACTCTGTCTTGGCTGGAAGGCAGAGGGAGCACCCACCCATTTTGCCATAGTTCTGCAGTCAGACAACAGGGAGAAGAGACTCCCACCACAGTGTCTCCTCCGCAGTGCCAGGTGGTGAAGCATCAAGGAAACATGCCAGTGCAGGAAGACAGAGAAGGTGCAATGAGATAGGATGGATAAGCTGTAAGGACATTGGCGTAAGTAGAGCTCCGAGTCCCTTCCTTTCCTTATTATTTATTTCCTCCCTTTGCACTCTCCTTCCTCGCTGAGACAGAACAGATGGGACTTCGCTTAATTTTTAAAATGACAGCAACAGAACTGCTGCCTTATAGCAGGAGTGCAATCTGTCTTGGGTTGGAACATGACCCAGTTGTGGGCCATGAACCATTTATTGAAGACCAGTGCTATATGTTACTGCATTGCTCTGTAGAAATGGCAATGCTTTTGTCCTGTTAAGACCGGACCACATGAATCCGGGCTGTAGCCTTCCTTGTTCTGGGCCGGTGGTTTGTCTCGTTACACTGATAAAGCAGGTCCTTCAGGTGGGACTTGTGGTATTCAACAACTCCTTGTATCCCCGTCACTCAATTGCTCCATTTCCAGCTCATGCCTGCCAACCCTGACAGTGGCTCTCTAGGGTTTTTGAGAGGGTGCCCCCTCACCCCAGCTGCACCTGGAGGCCTCTGAGACTGACCCTGGGATCTCTTGCTTGCAAAACTTGGGTTTTACCTTTGAATTAGAGATGATACATCACAATCGCCCAGGAGTCAAGGTGTACAAAGTACACATATTTTTGCACCTGGTAGATACTTAGGAACATTTTGCATATGCCTGAGTAGTTGTGTTGGTTCTTCCTATAGCTGCTGTGTGTGTTTACATGGGTTGTTTTTGTCTTGGCTTTGCACTCTCATTGTGGATGAGTGCAAATGTAAATATGTCACTGCTATTCCTAGATTCCCCTGCTTATGCTGCTTGTGATATTTGCCACCTCCACTGCCTTATTTTATCTTCGTACCTTGCCTTTTAAGGCAAGTTCCCCACGGCACTCTTACAGATTAGGTGCTATGTTGACCTACCAGTATTATTCTAGCATTGATTTTTGGTTGTAGAACTACAGGGGTGACCTCTTGCTTCTGATGTCTGTTCACAGGTCACATGTGAGCATAGCTTCAGGTAAGGAACATCTGGAAGCAGGCTGGTAGCTCTCCCTAAAAAACTCCAAATTTGTTTTAGATAGATATTTGTCTTCATATTTGCTGTCTGTTTATATGTTTGTAAGTAAATGGTTTTCATAACATATATTTAAGGTTTTGACTTTTGTAATGCATACAGAGAACTTCAGGTATTGAGCAGTATAGAAATATAGTAAACAAAATAAAATTAAACAAATGTCTTAGAAGAATGAGAATGAATTCTACCCATGACCATATGGTGTGTGAGACTGAATTTCCTGAGTTTTCTTTTGATTCCCAGCTGCTAGAAGGCAGGGAAGGAGGAAGTAAGGGGCTGAAACTGAAGAGCCCCCCTAGTGCTGAGAGGTGGGCAGAAGCAGATTCTTTAGGTCCAAATCAGATGCTCTTTCAAATGTTTTCTCCATGTCCTTTTTGTACTGTTAGCCAGGCAGAAAGAAAGGAGTTGAAGAAATAAAATCAATAAGATCATTTCTTTTTTGCTAAGAGAAAGAAGAAAGCTCACCATGGTGGCTTTCTAAATGGAAGAGAAACAGCCTCCCAAAACTGTGCGTGGGGAACCTCAGGAAAAGTTAGATTCTGACTCAGAGAATTCCAGGGAGCTGTTCTCCAGAGCACCATAGCCATTGAACCTGGTCATCTTGACAAAGTCTGGCAAATTAGGCAGGAAGCTGTGGCGAGAGGCAAACATGTGGCTGATTTCCATGAATGTCTTGTTTTTGGTTTCAGGGATGATTACATAGACATACAATGCAACCAAAAGGCAGATGGCACAGAAGACCAGATAGCAGAAGGCACCAGCGGACACCTGCGAACGGAAGCAGAATGGAGTCAAGACATGTGCATTCTTTCCTCAGACCTCATGCAATGCAATAAAAAGCCATCACCAGCAATTTGAGTATGTACAACTTGATCACAACTGTGGTGAATGTCATGATCTCAGCCCCAGGTACCATTCCTGGTTTTCATAACCCATCCCATCTACCAGGGCCTCATAAGAAGATAGAAGGTTGTGTATGCTCAGCATGGCCTAGCAAGTGGGTTTCCACCAGGGCTCTTTCCCAGACCTACCTGGAGATGCTGTAAGCTGAACTTAGGACTGTTGCATGCAAAACCTGGGCTCTACCACTGAGCTACACCTGGACCCCCTTCTTGATGCATTTCCCTGGGGCGATTAGAGGGATTTCCCAGTCTAGATCACATAGCCTTCCAAAGTTGAGCCAGAAAACTCAAATTCTATGGCTGAAATTAATTGGCATAGTTAATATTCACATACAAATGGACTGGATTCAGGCAGTATGATAACCCACATTCAAGGGTTGCGTATGGGTTGACTGTGGGTTGTTGTTGAAATGTTAACTAAACCCAGCTGAACTAACAAGCCATGAACTGGCAATCACAAACAACATGTCAAGAACCTATGATTCATTGTTGGGTTGCAAATGGTGGGTTGCTCACCATGGTTTGTTATCCTGACTGGGTTCCGATGACACAATAATCCACGCTTCAACAAAAACCCAGAGTTCAGGAATAGCACACACAACCGTTGTGTCCAGTCATCCACACACCCCTTCACCCTGGCACAAGCCAGCCTCCTGTTCTGGCCCCGCAGAAGAAACCTGGGCCTGTTCGCTCCTCCGGTGTTGCCTTCTCGTGCTGCTTCTATGAGAGATGGCCCAGTACTTTTAGAACAAAGCGATTTCGTGTCTTGAGGCAGTGAATGTCAGTTACAAAACGTTTGGCTTGGTGGAATTGGTTTGCTGTTTTGGTATATCCTTGTGATCTGATTAGGGATTCGTCTGTCAAGACCAGCTGGGTTTTGCTGCAAGTTCTCTGTCCTGTAATTTGAGGATCATTGACTGGTCTTTGTGCTCCCTTAGAAGCTCAATACAAGCTTCAATATCAGGTCTGAAAAGACACAGACTCGGACGCCTCTAGCAAATGCTTGCTTCACTACTAAATAGCTGGTGACTGTGTGGGCATCCCCATCTTTGTAACAGAGTAAGTGACCTGGTGCCTATCAGGTGTTGCTGAACTGCAGTGCTCATCATCCCAAGCTAGTGCGGCTAATTGCCAGGGAAGATGAAATTTGGAGTCCAGCTATGTCTGGAGGGTGCCAGGCTGCCTACCCTATGGTTTTTCCCACTTACAAGTCAGGGGCAGGATTCCCACAGAGAAAGTATTAATCCAGCCTTCCCCAACCTGATGTCTTCCAGATGCTTTGGACCTCAACTCCTAGCAGCCCCATGCAGCACAACCAATTGAGAGATTATGGAAATTGTACTCCAAAACATCTGGAGGGCATCAGAACAGGGAAGGCTCCAGTAAGCTACCCCATACCTCTGGAGAGCCTTCCTTGCTTCTAATGACAGCTTCTTTCTAGGTCACACAGAAGATGCAGCATTCATGAGAATGTAAGAGCAGCCATGCTGACTCAGTCCAAGTGTCCATCTGGTCCAGCATGCTGCTCACACAGTGACCAACCAGCTGCCTCTGGGAAACCCGACAGCAGTGCAACAGCATCCTCCCACCCGTGTTCCTTAGCACCTGGTGTACATAAGCATATTGTCTCTGACGCCAGAGGAAGCATGCAGCCACTAGGACTAGTGGCCACTGAAAGCCTTCTCCATGAATTTGGCCAGGCCTCCTTTAAAGCCATCCAGATTGGTTATCCTCCTCTTGGTTGTGTGCAGGAACTACTGCTAACAGAATCGTAATGCATCCCCAGTATGCAAACCACCCCATCCCTTGCAGGCCACTGCTACAGCTGCAGAGGCTTATATAACAGCACCACAAGGCATGACGACCGTTTTTCCTGTCGGATAGTGGTGCTGAACATCTTCCAGCCATTCAGAGGACCAAATTCCATTTCAGAGACGCTCCTGGGAGCTACGTTCTGCGGTGGGGGCGTGACACTATAAGTACTAGTATATATGGTAGGTTACAGCTCTTAGCAAGTAAGGCTTGGGAGAAGGATTTACTCCTTTTAGAATGGGGAAAACCTTGCAAACGCCAGGAAACCTCCATGGGATCAAGGGGAGGAGGCGGTACCAGTGGAAAGGGAACCCCCAAAAGGTGGGCTGGGACCCAGGGGGGCCATATTTGGCAGGAGATGCTGCACCCTGCCATTGGAGGATCCTGGACTGTACCACCCCCTCAGTGCCAGCGCTACCTGTAGGAAGGGGAACACAAAGCCAACAGTGAAGTTTGAGAGCCAGTTGAGGGAGCCACCCACAATGTACGCAGGTGGCCGGTGTGACTGCTTGAAGAGTTCGGCTGTCATCAGAAATGGGACCCCGGCTGTAAGAGAAGGGTAGTCCTGAGAACCCAGCAGGCCAAGCTGCACTTTAGTTTGAGCTCTTGTCACCAGGGACAGACTGTCGGTACACAAACAAAACCAGACCCTGAAACTAACTCTTTTGTGATGGTTCAACTTGGGTTGGAAGAAGCCATTTTAAAAGCACCAGATTTTCAAAGATGATTTCCAGCAGAATTAGAAAAAAAATGTTGGTGCAAGAGGGAACATTCATATATCACTGCAGGGATAAACTGGAACAGAACCTGTGCAAGCAAAGAGCAAGAACAAATTTTTGCCCTCAAGCATTTTCAAGGCAACAGGCATGCCTTACAAGGGTGCAAACAGCATTCTCCAAGCCCTCTACCACCCTCTTTTCTAGAGTCATTCTTCACCCAATCTGCTGCTGCTTTTACACCATTCCCATGCACAGCCCCTATTTTAGACAAATAGAAATTTATTTTTGTGATCCCAGCTAGTCACAGATGATGCTGAAAAGGTGACAATGTCACAGAACAAATCAACTATGGCTTTAAGGTGACATCAGGTTAAATGAAGTTGCATTGCTCTAACTGAGCCGTTGGTGCACCAGAATGCAACTGAAATGTTTAGTGGAGCTCACATCCCATCGAGATCAACTCAACATCAACATTCATCTTTGACTATTATTCATTTGAATGTGCACCGGCTGAACACTGTCTGTCTGCACTATTGTTCTCCAAGAAATCTGTGTGCTGGAATGTACGTTCCGATGGACGTTTTCATGCAACTGGAACTGAGGGCAATGTAACTTTATTGCAACACAGAAAAACAGGATTGTGTGCCTCGTTGATGAGGCAAGGTGGACATGGTCCGTCTTTCACTAACATTTGAACACCCCTCCAATAGCTGAAAATGGAGGTGGTGGGGTTTGCTTTTCGAGGACTATGAAATTGTTCATAAAACTCCCTATTTCAGCTCAGCTACACATTTAAGGATGTATCCAATGGGACTCTTCTGCCTCTGCTGCTTTAGTTGTGCACCACTTGCTCAATGAGGCTTTCACATTTCTAAAAATAACCCTGGAATTTTGGCTCATTTCCGGGTCAGGGCAGGTCAACGGAGCTCCCTTCTGCAAGCTCTGCTGACCTAACCCGTTCTGGAAATGAGCCATTTTGCTTGTTCCAGTTTATTTTTAGAAGCACAAAAGCCCTGTTGCACAAGCAGTCGCTCCTGAAAGTGCATGGGCACAGTAGGGTGCAACCACAGTAGGAAGCTAATATGAGCAGAGACTTCTTTAAGAGGAGCCATCCTGCACAGGAGCTGAGACTTTTGACTGAGAAATAGGAATGCTGATGTTCTAACCATACTGCAAGATCTGGCCTCTTTTATCATGTAGCAATGTAAGCAGCACATCCTTCTTTCAGGACCATGTAGAACAGTTTGCTGAAATAAATGTGTTTTAAAAAAAATTAAACAGAATCCATTGAAGGAATGTTAAGGGAGGGAAAGCTCTTTCTGAACATTGCTCACAGATCACCCAGAGTGGGAAGAGAGATATTTTTATTTTAAAAGTCAGATTCATCATTGTTTGTGAACAATGAGCCATTAAAATCCTAATTAAAGATGTAATTACAGCGAATAAATTCTGGGCCGACAATGAGTTATGGATCTGTTGGCGGCTGCACTAATACATCAATTGGGTAAACCAGCAGCCGCCTCGTCCATCATATTTAGAGTGCTGTGCTTTTGCCTCTTCGTTAGCAGCAGCCAGCAGAAGAAAAGCTTGTGCAACCCCAAGTAAAAGAACAGAAGAACTTCTGAATTCTGACAGGTGCTTCAAATCCTGCATTCTGAGCAAATGACAGATTCCATTTCCTGCCGCTGTCTTGTTGGCATGATCTTTTGGGTGCCCACAACTACCAAACTCTATATTTTCGCACCTTCTATCAACTCCAAGTGGCTCTAACAAAAACACCAAGGAGAATTCACCATAAGAAAGCTCACTACTCATTCCATCATCTCAAGAGACCAAAGTATTTGCATCCTTTCCATTTGCTTCTCCCACCCAGTTCCTCTTACTCCTGTTCTTGGACTCTTCAGCTACAGAAGGGTTGGAGTCCTATAATCCACACATATGTGGCCTCAGGCCCTCTAGACTTCTGTTGGGGCCCAGTGGACTTGAAGAGAGACTGGGTCATACTGCGATTCACTGGATGCCCCCTCCTGGCACTAGGAACCCACCTGGTCCCATGCAGAATCCAGCGATGATGCCAATGACACATGCCACACTGACGTAACGCATCCAAGACACAGTTGCCTGCAAGTAGGGTAGAACGTTGTTGAAAGAACCAGTACAAAATGCAACAGGAGATGTTTCTCTGACTCCCAACTCCTGAATTCCACCACTATGTCCAGTCTGCACCCTACGGGCACAATCTTCAAACTGCATGTTGTCTCATTCTGGCTGATCTCATTTATCTGTGCAACTTGTTTCCAGCTGGTGATGCCCTATGCTCAGATATGCCAGCCCTAAGCTTCTCCATTCTTGCTCCCTTAACTTGTCTTCAGTTTTATCTTCATACATTTTGACCAGTATTTCAGTGAAGACAAGTTTTTCTTTCATCCTCTCTTAATTTGTGGAGTCACACTAAAGCTTGCACTAAATTCACCTACCAGACCGAGACCACATTATCTTTGCATTTATGTTTTAGCCTCCAGGTGTGAAGAGGAAGTCCAGTGTACCTACTGTCCCAAGAGAAGATAATATAACAGGAAAAGCTGTTGAGAACCCAAGACCTCCTAATACCACATCCTGGAATGATACACAAGATCAAATTTCTGATATAGTACTGCAGAAATTTTTTTACGAACCCAGATTCCCAGGTAAAGCCTTGTCCATGGGGCTGTTCTTACCTGCAGCACCAGAGACAGGGTGATGCCTACACAGCAGATGCCCATGAAACAGAAACCAACTATAATGAGTGGGCGACGTCCCAATTTTTCAATGGTGAAGCACTAAAAGAGAAAGGAGGTCTAGTATAGGATACATTGACTGAATTCAAACTACATGATAACCTTCACTCAGGAGTTGAGTATTGGTTGAGTTAGACTGCTCCTGAACCATGGGCAGCTGTTGAAACATACAGGTTGTTGAGATCAACAGTAGTAAACAACCCAAGAACAAATCATGGGTTCTCCTGGAATATTGTGCATGGTTAACACAGCTGAGCTCAGACAACATGGTAACTCAAGGTTCAATAACAACTCACACTCAAGAGTGGTGAACCCAGTTATTGATTCTCATTGATTCTCTTATCAATTAACTCTCAATTGACTTATTATTGAGTCTCTCTCTCTCTCTCTCTCTCTCTCTCTCTCTTACACACACACACACAGAGTTAGGGCTTAGAGAGATCCAATGCCAGCACTTTCTGGTTTGCATGGACAGGCATTGTCTGCCATCCTCCTCAGAATGTCCTGTTCCCTCTGAGGTTAGATGTTCTCACAGTAGCTTCTGCAGGGTGGTGGGGAGGGATTGATGAATTTTTCCACCAACAATATATTGGTTCTCCATTGTAAAACAATGTGTTTTGGAGCTTCTTGGTCTTGAATGGGCCATTAAGACCCATTAGCTTTACAAAAGATGTGCTTCTGGTGCAGATAAAACTGCAAGAAGTGGTTTGTTGATGACTGACTGAATTTATGGACTCTCTCTGGGGGTATAGCTCTGGGGACTCCCACGATGAGCACCCAGACTCCAAAATGTACCTCTGCACCGTTGCAGCATCTGCACATGTGTCTCTATGCAGACACATAGGCAGGTTTATTGGATGGTGGGCACAACGGTAGCCTGGCTCTACATCAGCTTTGAGAGGGGATTCAGGGTTAGGGAAGGAGCAGAGGGGGTGCTCTGGGATCTCGGAATCCGTGCTTGCCAGGACGGGGGTGGGGGAAGAAGCTGCCAGAAGGAAGCCAAAGCAGGAAGGCTGCTGACAGCAGAACAAATGCCTGTAATTTTATAACCAACCTCAGCGCATCCATTGGGGGCCGTTTTTGTCGGCACTCAGGAGCAATCAGGCTGATGGAGCGATGAGCTTGCTGGAGTCAGGCATTGCTGACGGGCAGCAAAGGAGGTTGGTGGTGGGAGAGCGATGCATTTGTGTACCAGGGAGAGGCACCGGCCTGACATGGACAGCCCTGAGTGATATCCGGTGAGAAAGTTGTCCCAGCAATGCTAGGATTTGGAATCAAAGGGATGGGGAGAGCTGAAGTGAGCACCCCGTGATACGAAAGTAGCCCCAAGATGGATTAGATATAAGACTTTTCAGCAATTTATACTTCTAACAGAAGCAAAGAAACACAAATTTCAAGTGGCTGTGCCCAGCAAACCTGCAGGTTGCCTACAGGTACAGCTTACTGCACCCCTCAAAGCCGTTGTTTTACCTGTCTGTGGGCCATGCAAAGCTATGGGCTATTAGTAATAATTCCAAGAGTCCTTTCAAGTCATCTCCCAGGCAAATTCTCAATGCTACAAATAACTTCCAGTGGTGGGAAAACAGCTATTTGCTTTATAAATGACTTCTGTCCTTTTGTGTTACTGAAGAGTAACTCTACAGGTAGGAGGTACCATTAATTAACCTTTTCTCTGAGAGAAATGGAAGGAGTAAGTGGTGAGCAGAAGGTAGATTTCTGGATACTTTGGACTTCAACTACCAGAAGTTCCAGCCATCATGGCTGGCAATTAGGAATGCCTGGAGCTGAAGCCCGAAACTTCTTATGCCCAACTCTAACGTGCACAACACCAGTGGGAGGGAGGGAGCTGCACGCCAAGGTTCCTCCTCTGAGCTGGCACAAGCCACAGGCCTTTTCCTTTGGAAAACTTTCTTCATTGCTCCCAAGTGTAAGTCGCCCAGAATGGATCTCTAAGCATGCACAGAGTGTTCGTTGAACCCAGTCTAGTGTTTACCTCCAGGAATTCTCCTTATATACATACCTGGGCCGCATCCCCTTGGGAGCGGCTTTGTGAAGGTGAGAACACCTCCTCTCCTCGTGTTCCCAACTCACTGGCTTTGCAGCAGCGGCAGCCCAGGAGAGACCCAGCTAGGGCTACTGCTACTCCATAAAGCAGCGTATCTTGTGCATGCCGAGGGCCATGAACAATTGTCTTCCGACTGGTGTGCTGGCCAGAAGGGCAGTACAGAGTGCTAGGATTAGGCAGTGAGGACCAAGACCCTGTGGGATCCAGTTGAGCCCATCCCTGCAAAGCAGACTTTTTATATCCGGACACAAACATGCTTGGGGATATTCGTCTCCTTCCAGTCCTTCTGTGTATCCATGCAAGGATTACCTAGAAACCTTCACCTCTCCAATTCTCTCGTAATAGCACTAAAATCCATAACTAGCTGACTCAATGAGTGAATTCATTATTTCAGCCATTTAAAGAACCAAGCAGCATTCTGTGTAACCAGACTGTCCACTGGGCAGCCTTTTGGAACTATCTATTTGGTCAGTTCTTTTAGGTGCTTCTTGAAATATGCCTTGCAATTGCTGTTTTCCCACAACCAAACCTGACAGCGAAGCCTTCTCTTTTCTCTGTCCTGCATCATCCACAGGTACACAGGCATTCTTCTCCACTCAAAATAGCAACAGAGACATAACCCCCCACCCCATACAGAGCAAAGCACTGTTAAATATAGTAGAGTGCTAAGTTGTCCTACTTAACAAAGGACTGTTCTCAATTTGAAGGGTTGTCCTGTCCCGGTCTGTTGTTGTACTCTATGCAGAGAGTTTTGACTATTGAGTTGTATAGAAATAAAAATATTATGGACAACAGTGATGGTGGTGTCTGCTTCAAAGAGAAAGAATGGTGAAAAGGAAGGGAGAACAAGAGCTTTGAACTCATCAACACTTAGCATCTGAGGCCTGCCTGGCACCAACTTTTTGGCACCAAAAAAAGACTGTCCTTTACTTCAGGGCATTCAGTGAGTCTGCTGCGAATTGCTAGTTGTTGAACAGGTCTTCCAATTATTGTAATTTTTAAAATTTGTTTGAAATTTGGTTCTAAAATTTCTATTGTAAACTTTTTATGATATGGAGTATTTTACATTGAATTTTTAATGTGCTATTGTAAACTGCCCAGAGAGCTTTGACTATTGGGCTGCATCAAAAATCAAGCAGTCAGTCAGTCAATCAATCTGGATGGCAGGCTGAGCTGGCAAAGAAGTCACCAAGTTACTATTCTCCCCACTATGGTAAGAATTACTGCGTTTCAATTTAGATTATAGTAATTCTTTTTCAATTTGCATTTAGAAATTTAAGCAAAGGCAAATGTACAAACTGGTCTCCTTTTCTTTCATGATAAATCTCCTCTGTTTTGGTCATCCTAAATGTGTATCACAGCATAAGGTACACTATCTAGAACTTAGCAACTCTCATCTAATTAACAGCTGACGATGTGCTGGCCCTTACTGAGCAAAGCTCCAGTATTTCCCCCAACCTGCAGAAGTAGAGAATTGAGATTGGAAGGCCAAGGGAAAACATAGATATAAGGAAGCTAAATTCCAAATGAGCACTATATGTAAGGTGTGAAAATGTGTTTACTGCTTACTTGATGCAAAACTCAAGATGGGCACCTTAGTTTACAATTGTTATGTGAGCATGTTTGGGACATGTGTCAGTCTGTAAATGCTTTGAGCTGAAGGTTTTGATCCCAGAACCCTCTCTCACTCTTATCCAGGCTTCCTACTCTGCTTTCTAGATTTCCCTAATTCAGAAGTAATATTTGCTGTCCAATGGAGATCAGGAAAGCAAAGACAGAGAGAGTTACTCATTTCACAGCTACTCTGTTATCTTATTCTGTTATCCTATATCAGGGTAGGCAACTTTTCTGGGCCCATGAGGAATTTGAGAGACTGTTCTGGGCACCCCCACAAAATGGCTGCCATTGGGGTTGGGGGAGAATGGTCACAAAGGACAAGTGACCTGCCCCAAAGTTTGAATAGCAGAGATTGGGGCTCATTTCCAGCACACTAAACACCAACACTGAGCCCACTCTTTTCAGTGCCAAGAGAAGCCTATTTCACAACAGGCGAACTCCTCCCCTCCTTTGTCAGCCAATTTATTCCTGCCTATCTCTTTCCCACTTTGGACCAAACCCATGCGCCTCTCACACACCATGGAGCATAACCCACAGACACTTTATCATACCAGTCACACGAATCACACATGACCTGCTCCCATCCAGCCATCCTTGCTCATTCACTCGGACACACATGAACCTGATATATCCAGGTGGATCCTCAAGCCAAGAACTCTCTCCTTTCAGTTGAATAAATAGGTAAACATTAAACGTAGGTGTTCAGAGGCACATTGGCTTTGCTTAATTATGGAACCTCTCCTCCCAGTTGAGGAATGCTGAAGGGCAGTCTGGGGGTCCCACTGGTGTACCCCAACCATCAAAGAGGCCCGATCCTGAGGAGGGGGGGCAATTGCCCCTTCATGTAGAAAGCTCAATCAAGCGTCTAGCTCAAGCCTAGCTGGCAGCATAACAACAACGCCCCTTTAAGGACAAGGTGTACCCCAGAACTTTACACACTTACGCCTATCAAGCCAGCAACAACCTCGATTGCGCCAGTGCCCACTGTGGTGTAGGGTATCTCTTGGTCGGGGATGCCGGCCTTCTCAAAAATGGCATTTGTGTAAAACCAGATCTGTCAAGGAAGAGCAGGGGACATTGTAAGCACAGGCGAGCCTGGGTTGCATCCTTGCCAAAGCAAGGTACTGCTTCCAACCCCTTGGGAGAGGGACCGCTCTCCTGAAAAGCAGGAGTCAGAGAACCAGTGCCTGCAGCAGATCCCTGCCTCCTCTCGCAAGATAAGTCAGTGGGCCCCAATAAGCACAGTTTGAGGGTCCAGGTTCAAATAAAAATAGTTAGGGGCCTGTCACTGTTGCTTGTACTCCACTTGATTTGCCAGACAGGATTATTGGAAAGACAGATACTGACATCTTTACTTCCTGGTGTAAAACAATAAATCCATTTGGGGATGAGCATGATCCTCCCCAGCTGTGACTCTTTCTTTTGGGTAACTCCGATGGGGAATTCAATGAAGGGCAAAAACAGCGGGACTGGGATGCAGCTGAGCTTGAAGATAATGAATGGGCAGAGACAGCTCTGTCATTCCTCCCTTTTGGCCTTCCTTAGGGCTGATGGAAACTGGAGTCCAACCATAGATGGAGGGCCAGAAGGTGGAGAGGGGAAGCAGCGGGGGGCCAGTGCATCCGGGCCGGTGGTGGCCCTGGGGCTGATGGCTCGGCACAGCAGCCCTTACCGCATCGATTCCAGAGAGCTGCATGCCCACGTTGATCACCACAACAGAGAGCACTTGCCGCCTCACAGAGCGATCCAGCAGCAGATGCCACACAGTGACGGTCTCCACAGAGGCGAGCGAACGCTTCTCCGCTTCCATTTCTTCAATCACGTCCTGCACGTCATACTTGCCAAGCAACCAGCGCAGTGCTGTAAGCGCAAAGTAAGTTGGATGAGAAAACTCCAGGCAGGGATGTGGGACTGCCACCCGGAGGGCTGTGCCTTGCCTCCAAAGGGACATTTCTTACCCCTGCCCTGCCCCGTGACCAGATCAAAAGCAGTGCAAATGCTGCAGGGATCCCACATGTTGATATTCTCTCTCTTTGACTATTTGGGTGGGCTTTGGAAACAGAGCAGATGTGTGAGTAAGACTGCAGGCTTTGCACCTGGGAATCCCCTCTGGCTAGAGGGTGCCGATTTTAATATGGAGCCAGTCTGGAGAAAAGGCGGCCCTGGAGCAACAGGCGTTGGCCATGCCTGCATCACCCCATGAAGCCACTAGTACAAACACAGACCTTTGGATAGGGAAGGGCGAGAGTTTCACTGGAGTGGATCAAGAACCAAAGAGGTCCCTTCTCCCCAATAATAATGCCCAAGGGAAGAGGGGTGATGGGCACAGACAGAGCTCTGCTTCTTAAATCAGTCCACGACTTCTCTTATTTTATGCTACTTCAGTACCACCTCTGGCTTTCTATGCCAAGCCCAGATACTTGAATGAAGCAAGCATTTGTTGTGGGCTTTTGTTCATTTGATTTTTAAGCAGCCAGACCTCAGTGCTGGTCATATGAACCTAATTTTTTCTACTGAAAGGGAAAGGTGGCCCCTGGGTTATTTGTTACTTATTTGACTTCTAGGTCACCCCCTTAGCCATAAGGCTCTCAGGGGTGGCTCACAGTATGTTATGCAACAGTTAAAATAACACAGTGCATAATACATTCAACAACACATGATAAAGTATAAAAGCAAACAATAAACAATAAAATCAATAATAGGCTAAACAATATAGATAAAATAAGTTTAAATAGTATAAGAAGGGGGCATCAAAATTAAACACTCAATATATATATAACCATTTAAAGCCTCCTAAAACAAAATGGAATAAAATTATACATAAACAAATGAGATAAAAATGGTCTGGTATTAAAATCATAGTGTGGCTGCACATAAAAACCATAAAAACCAATCAACTCAGCTGCCAAAATGGATGTGAAAGAGGAACATTTTTAATAGGCATCTAAAATAATAAAGGGATGATGCCAGCTGGATGTCAGATGGAAGTGAGTTCCATAGTTGGGATGCTACTACAGAAAAGGCCCTTCTCTTCGTACTTCATTAGGGGGGAGATATAGAGAAGAGCCTCAGATGATGACCTTAGTGACTGGGATGGTACATATGGAGATAGGCATCCCTTCCGACAGGTTGGCCCCAAGCCTTTTAGGGATTCATATGTTATTGGAAGCGCCTTGAAGTGGGCCCAGATGGCAACTGGCAGCCAATGCGCCCTGCACAGGACTGGCATGATATGTTCACGAGCACCTGTCCTTGTCAGCAGGTGTCCTGCCTGATCCTGGACAAGTTGCGGTGTCCAGACCAGTTTCAAAGACAGCCCCATGGAGAGCACAATCCGAGAATCCAGGTACGAGGGTGGCTGTGTGTGGATAACTGCAGCAACATCCAAGCAGGGATGCAGCTGATAACCAGCTGAAGCTGGTAGAAAGTGCTCCCGGCTACCGAGTCCACCTGAGCAACAAGTGACATCGTGGGCTCCAGGAGGGCTCCAGGGCTGTGAACCTGGTCCTTTAGGAGGAATGCGACTGAGTCCGGGATAGGTTGGAAGTTCCCCATTTGGACAGACAGACTCCCCACCAACAGTACCTCTGTCTTGTCTGGACTGAGCTTCAGCTTATTGCCCACATCCAGTCCATTACCGAGCCCAGGCACTGGTCAAGAATGGACACTGCCTCACCTGGATCAGATATAAATGAGATGGAGCGCTGAGTGTCATTGCCTACGGATGACACCAGCCCAAACCTCCCAGCAGTTTCATGTAGATATTTAAAAAGCATGGGGTGCAAAACACAGTCCTGTTCCTGGCCTTGGGTATGGATGGGGAGGGAAGGTACGTCCCAGGACACATCGTGCCCACCACGGTTGGGTGGCAAGCAGCAGATGGCTCCTCACTCACCCTTAGTAGCTGCATGGACATTGTTCTTCTCAATGAGCAGGTACCGCGGGCTTTCTGGAAACCAGTGGAGCAGCAACATCTGCAGGAAGGCTGGAACTACCACCACAGAGAGGAAGAGAGGCCAGTAGGGATCCTAGGAAGAAAGCATCCCCAGAGGTGGGAGGGGAGAGCTTGCTCCTGGCAAAGAGGAGCACATGCCCCCCACGGCTGCTAGAACACAAGATATTAAGTCTATTAAGCATGTCCCTTCCTCCCTTTTTCTCCTCCAGGAATGTCTTGGGAAGCCTAGTCTGGAGGGCCTAATTACAGAAACTGGAAGGGGGAAATTTTCAAAATGCCAACAGGAAAACAAGCTGTGGCTATTAAGGAATGACACCATTAATGGTTGGGAGGGTGCATAGATAGAAAGGAGGGTAGCCTGAGGAATGAGCTCTCCCTCCTTTCTTTAACTGTGTCTCTCCCACTTTCTCCAACATGATCCTTAATGCTGGTTCCTTTTCTTTCTGTGGCAGACTTTCTCATCACATAAAATGATTATGGGCTCACCCTCTGATTGCTATGAAGGAGTTTGAGGTTGGGAGAAGAGAGGGTTAAAGGGGTTCTGAGTCACTGCTTCAAATTCCTAAATTTGATCGAAGGCCAGGTATAATCTCTGCAGGTATATAAAATTTCCTTTAGTTAAGGAAATTAGAGGCAGGTTGTCCAGATGGGACAGGAAATAGTAGAAGATACTTCTAGAAGAGACATTAAGATGACTCACCCCCATCCTAACTAAGGGGGTGACTAACGTGTCCGTGCATCTCTGCACACATGCTTGCACCTGAGGGAAGGTGGTGGCTGAACTTATGGGAGCTGGGAGACAGTGAATCTGCAATTCAAAAAGAGTGAGAAAGACCTAAGAGCTGTAAGCAGGGATGTATGGGCATTTTGTCTAGGTTTGTTTTTACTTTGAATTGATTCTGTTCACAACTCTGCATGTGGACAGATATGTAATTTTCTGGAAAAGCTTGCAAGTTCCCAAACTTTGATTCAGGTCTGAAAACTGTGCTTAAAAAACAGAACATGTTATGCTTTATGGTTTGAAAGTGTGCCTTCTGAATGTGCATTTTAAACAATGATCACTTTTTTGATTCAAAAGCCAAACAGTAAAACTTCCTCACATTTAAAACAGGAGGTTCTAAATGAACATGTACCTTGTGTGTTCTCTCATTCCCTAGCTGAAAGCATATGATTAGGCACAGCTCATCCTCTCAGGAAATCTGATGCTGGAGCTGTGGAATAACTGTTTATACGAGTAATTACCTCTATCCATAATCAATGGTATATTTGTAAATAAACTCACCATGAATTCATATATGGGAATCTCCAGCTATCTCTTCCAAAAGGAGCAAAATCTGGGTAATAAGCACTAACCTAAGAAATTATCTGTGCTCAGAGAAGTGGAGAGCACTTAACAGCACATTCTGGTGTGAGAAGTCTCCCTGCCTCATCACGGTGTCCTTAAACTGATACTTCTTAAATCTTCCTGACCCATTCCATGTTAAAGATGGGGGCAAAAGCATTTACCTCCCCCAGCAGCTCTGGCAGGCCCAAAACTTGGGCAGAGAAGACCCCCAGACAGATGAAGATGCTTGGTACAAGGCCCAGGAATCCACGAAGGTTCTTTGGTGAAATTTCTCCCAGGTACATGGGCACCACACTGAGACATATCCCTGGTAGGAAGGAAACAGAGGTGGAGAACCAGTGGACATCTTTTGGCATGCAGGAGCATATGTTCCACAGGGCCAAGACAACAGTCTTTGAGCAAGCAGCCTCCGAGCTGAGGATTAGCTGTGTATCTTCAAGGAGTCATTCATCTACCTAAATGCCCACCCCCAAGGCAATCGTAATTTTTGGTTGCAACAAACAGGAAGGATTTGCAAGAGCTTAATATCTAGTTTATGTTGGCATAACATTTTGTGGTGATCACCTCAATTCAGAAGATGCAGGAAATGCATTCGCTTCTAATATATTCCTTGAACTTTTCTTTTTTCTTGGCAGGAACTCAGTTCCAACTTCAAAACTAAAAAGTTAACCATTTCTTTTGTTTTCAAGTAAGAAATGTCAATGGCAAAAAAAGACAGCTGATCTGGGGGGCCCTCAAACTTTTTGGACCTGCAAACATATTTGGAAATTTGAGAAACCATCATGGGCACCACCACAAAATGGCTCCCAAGGATGAGGATTTGGCTAGTCCTATGTTCACTGCTGCAGGAACTAGCTAGTCAAGAGGAGGTGGTGTGGAAAGAAATAGGCAGGTTAGAGACTAGAAGAAAGGAGGAAATGGAAACTGTTCCTTACTGAGTTGCCCAATATTCTACCATCCTGTTGAATGCAAAAAGATTTGTTTTGAGTAGACCTGTCCAGGATTGGGGTGTCAATCATAAGCCCCCACAGGCCATCCAAAGGTACAATCCAGAAACAAGTTCAGAATGTGGACTATTGCTTGTGAGGATTAAGTAGCAGTGTACTAAATAGCGCTGTTGCCTCACATTGCTTCACACGCACCACCCCCAAATAGAGAAGAATGGCTGAGCAGAGTGTCATCTCCTACCAGAGTGAATGCCAGTGATGAAACGTCCAATGATGACTAATTCAGGTGATTCCAAATACCGACTGAACCCCATTAACATGCCAGCCAGAAGGACTAGGAAGTTGCTACGTACCAAGGTACCATTCCTAGTAGGGATGATAGAAACTTTAATTTCAGGAAGTTCCAAAGACCACCATATTGTTTTCCCCTCCTTCAGTTCCTTAAACACTCTGTTTTCCACTGCAGCACAACACTCAACTTGCATCCCCAAAATTATCATAGCCCAGTTACCCTCTCTTCCTTTACCTTAACAAAGCATGGCATTTCCAATTTATGCTGGCGAGGTGGTCATGGAGTGGGTACATATTTTCATATGTGGTGGGAATGTGGATATATAATGAAGTTTTAGAAAGAGGGTTTTTTAAAAGAGAGTAGTAAAATATTAAGTTTAAATATTGAAATATGCCCTGAGATTGCATTATTTTCAATATTTGATAAGAAACAATGGAGGTGGAATAATAAATAACGAATAACAAATTTAATAACTGCTGTGAGATTACTTATAGCTGAGAAGTGGAAATAAAATAGGATTATCAATTGTGTGATTGGTGCAGAGAAGTTTGGAATATAGCTATTAATGATAAATTTACCTGTGATATTAAAGTGAGAAAAGAACATATAAAAATAAGTTTAATGAGATTTATGTATTTATTGAGTGTGTTTTTAAAAAAGGGAAAGGATTTGAACCATCAAAAGAATTATTGCAGTTTTAAGAAGGGGGAAATGTCCTGAAAGAATATTTGAATGAGTTTTCCTATCTATGACATGTACCCTATGGTCCTGGTGGTGGGGGCACAGTGTGTTTAAGATTTATTTTAACTGTATGTTTAATCTTATATGATTTTATCTCAGTTGTAAGATTTTTTAAAGTTGTATTTTAGATTGAAAAATTAATTAAAAAAACAACAAAGCATAGCCTTTTCCCTTCTCCTCAATTTCCATTAAGCCAGCTTGTCATGTTCTAACATGCCTTCTCCAACCTGGTGCACTCCAGAAGTATTGGACTATAACCCCCATCATGCACTAGCCAGCATGACCATACTGTCTGGAGAAGGTAGTTCAAAGCATCATGAGTGCATTAGGTTGGAAAGTTTGTATCACATACATATATTTACAAGCTGCCCAGAGAACCCTTGGGTTATG
Organism: Varanus komodoensis; assembly: GCF_004798865.1. Classification (NCBI taxonomy): domain Eukaryota; kingdom Metazoa; phylum Chordata; class Lepidosauria; order Squamata; family Varanidae; genus Varanus; species Varanus komodoensis. Next base: position 96,056,921 of record NW_025335268.1, read on the forward strand.
GGGTGGCATAGAAGTAGAATGAAATAAATAAATACATCTCAGAAATGGATGATCTAGCTATGTAGAAGCTGTGCAGCCTCCCAGATGGTTGGAATTTTACCATTATTCTTATGTTTGGACCTTAAATTGGAGCACATGGGTATTGTTCTTATTGCAGAGTTTAAATCCAAAACAGGAGTCAAGAGGCAGGCAAAAATAGTGAATCAGTCATGACAGTAAGTTTAACTTAAATGACCCACTGTATTTGCATATTTCCTTTGTTTGCATGCCATCTTTTAACACAAATGGTTCAGGAACAATCATGTTGCTGTTTTATTCTTAACATTAAATTAGAAACATCTTCAAACAGCCTAACAAACATTCAGTACAAACAACAGTTTGAAAGCATCCTTCTAGATCACCCTGTTAATTTCTGATGGCCTGGCCCAATGAATAGATGTTTGCATCCAAAAAGGAATTGAAGTTAATTATAGATATTTATACATGTTGCCTGGCCTTTCATAAACAAGTGCTCTCTAAATGTGTTGAACTACAGTTCCCATCATTCCAATGATCACTCTTGCTAGAATGATGGGAGTTCTTGTCCAACACATTTGGAGCACACCGGGTCAGAGGAAGGATGTCCTAACCCATGTAAATTGGAGACAGGCCAACTTGGATCTCTGAGCAACTTCACAGTTGTGTGGGTAATTGCAGTGCCCAGAGCTTAAGTCCAGATAATGCTGTTTGCAGGAGCATATGGGAATTGTTCTTATGATAGACTTGAGATTTGGCAAGAAGCCTCAGCTCAGCTCAAAATAAGGAGATGATACAGTAGTGGGGAATCAAAGCATGCTCAGGTAGGATCAATTAATTTGTGGCCATTCTGTTAAAATCTATGCGTCCACCAGAGCATGCTCGCATTCGCTCTCGCTCTTTCTCTCTTTCTCTCTGTGTATGTGTGTGTGTGTGAGAGAGATTCTATCACAAAATGTGCAGATTGGTGGAAGATGGTGGGATATAAGGAAAGGTGCACCTTTTTATCTTTCTCAGAACACTTACAGCTGCAGTTAATACTGTTTTCTGACAGGTGTGCAAGTTTCACCTCCATTTACTTCCCAGACTTTAAATGGACCCAAATTTCTCCTTCATTTACTTCCCAGTCATTAAATCTGGGCATATTTTTGTTTCAGCTGAAAGCTTGGCAATTGGTCCTTAACAACTGTGCACCAATTAACTTACATGCAGTTGCTCTTTATCAATTTCTTTGCTCCCTATTTCACTTCAAGGGTCCTTTTGAAGGCAGTCGATAGGGCAAGCCTACACTGACTGGATAGCCATAAGATTGCATGAACAAAAGCCTAACTTTTTTAAAAATTAAATGCGCGTTTATGAAATTCTCAGGGACTGGAAAAAAGCAAATTAATGCCAACTGTGCTTTTTTGAGACTTGGAGGACCCCCCACCACCCAGACACAGCTGCACAAGGGGTAGCAATTGGGCTGGAGAGGGAGAGGCTCCAGGGATTCTGGCATGAGGACACTGGGATATTGGCTGCTTTGCTTTTTGCTTTCACCCTAAATGAGCCAATGGAAATTGCAGTCCAATGTATCTGGAGGGCCCCAGAATGGGGAAAACTAATACAGACTTTCAGGGGGAGAGAGGGTGGTTCCAGTGGTGTGAGCTGCCCTGAGAGGGTCACTGGAGAATCAACCCACAACTAGCTGCATGGCCAGCATCTCATTAATTGGCCTTCCTTTGACCTTTAATTTTTATAACTCCCAGTGTCAGTCCTGGCTTAATCATAGCCACCCATTCAGATTTTTTTCTGTCCCCTTTCTTAGGGCCACCACTGGAAGGCATATGGAGGCTTAGAGGCTTCCATGCATACTGCTGCTTTCACAGCAGGCTTCAGGTTTGCAGTGGGGTGGCAGGGACACATGTGGGTAGGATGCTTTCTATGGGCTCCTTCTCCAAAGTGATCTCCCCCCCCCCACCCCACCGCTGTTGTCATTGTGCCTTTGCTTGCTTGCATATTTGTTTATAATTTGAAATAATTTTGTGCTACTCCTCAATCAAAAAATCTCTCATGGTGGCTTAGATATAACTGTTAAGCAAGACAGTTTCTGTGCTCAGGCTTACAATCTAAATGGACAAAACCCACCAGGCAAAAGGGATGGGGAAGGAAGAACTAGCTCATTTAGCATTGCTGGTGGAATTGCTTTCCCTCTCATCTCCCTCAGCACAAGTCACTGGAGTGGCTGCTGGTGGGGTCAGTTAAGGGGAAACTGCTTTTAATGAAGGATGTTTTTCAGCAGAGCTGTGCAAAGGCCCTGCTTGCCTGCTCCCTTTGGGCCCAATTCAGAAAGTTGCCCAGAGAGAGATGGCAAGGTGGACCAAGGCTGTTTCTTCTCCGTAGTCTGGTCACAGCTAATTTGCTTAGATGGGACTGGTGAACAGGGAACAGCAACAAGGAGGAACAGCAGTCAGGTCAGAAGGCTCTAGTGAAGGGCACCTGATGTTTTAGCCTACAAGTCCCATCAGCCCTAGCCAAAATAGCCAATGGTGAAAGATGATGGGAACTGTAAACATCTAGATTGTCAAAAGAGGCCCTCCTCTGATATAGGACAGTCTTCCTCAATCTGGCTCCTTCCAGATGTGTCAGAGTATGACTTCCACCCTCCCCTTTCGACATGAGGACGTAGTCCTGTACTTTGAAGGATACCAGGTTGGGAAAGTGGTCCTGGACAGAGCACTTCTGCAGGAACCCAGCTATGCTGGGCCAGCCTGGCTTGTTTCCCTAACCATCTATGCTTGACATAATGCGCAGAAGTGTGAAGACCCTTCCAGCTCAGGGCCATCCACCAACAAGGCAATGCCCAACTCACTGTTATGTCATGTGACACTCGCCCCAAGCTGTGCTCCTCACACGGTCCTTGCCATTACATTCCAGATTTCTTTGGACCAGTATATGTTGCATTTCCCGTGTGCGTGCGCACATCCCCACATACATGCATATATACCAGTGTGTGCTGCATTTGTGGTACTGTGTAGGCTGAGGAGAGAAAGTGTCTGACGGGGCTTCAGAAAAACAGCAGCAACTCAGTTGCTGTCAGCCTCCTCACGGTTTTCATCTCTCTCTAACTTACCCAGTGAATTAGACGGTAAATACAGTGCTACTTCTCTCCCTTCCCATTCTTTTTGACAAAAATAAAATTTGTAATGTCTTTTTGAGTCTGAAAGCACAGGTCCACTCAAAAGAAAATCAGCTTATTTTCAATGGCCTAAGAAGTCAGACTGACTTCACTGGGAGTTGCCTTGGGGTGTGGAGGAACAAGGGTGCAATATCACTGGCTTCACCCCATGGGAGGTAGAAGAACAGCAGCAAGAAGCTCCAGGACTGCCCCCTTCTCCCTGCAACCCTTCTCCTTTTCCAAAATTCTGTGTGAGGGGACAGGAACAGCGGAATGGTACTGCTTTCCCCTGGTGAATGTGCATATAGCTAATTGTAACACAAACACAAAGGCAAATGAACCTTAAAGGACACTCCCCCACACACACATCCTCTTTCCAACTCCTCCAACTTCTGCAATTGCATTTGTGTGTGACACAAGCTCACATTCTCATTGCTGCTCTGGTTTCATTAGCATGTGCCTCAGCTGTGATAAAGGCATTTTGCACCAATACCAAGACTGTGCTCCCTCCTAAACACTCTCTCCCTCATCTGTGCTGCCGTGTTCGGATTTGGTGTTGCTACTGCTCTTACCTTCCGTATTGGGTCACGAGCATTCCCACCGGAAAGGACCCTATCAGGCCTCCCAGGGCAAAGATGGAAACCGTCAGTGAGTACATGAGCGTGAGAGGCCCTTGAGCCAGGCCTTGCCCGTAACGCTGGTACCATGTGGCATTGTAGAAGGCTTTGATGTGCTGCAAAGGAGAAAGATACAGCATGGGGAAGCGGCTGCACAGGAGGGAGCTCCAGAGTTCCAGCGCCACATCCACCGTGCCTGGAGTTTAACCACAGCTGGGTCTCATGACATCTGGAGAGGAGAGTGTTGTCCAACGGGAAGGGGAAATACAGAGGGTTGTAGCAGGCTGGGAAATGTGGGGAGGGTCCCTTCTACCACCAGAGTCATTTGTCATTTTAAGGAGAGGGCAGGATAGTGAGCGATGGGCATCATGTGCCGTCCCCCTCCCAATCTTACCACTGCTGGAGAGTTCACCACGGCCAGGTTGTAGCCATACAGCATGGAGGACCCAAATGAGGACAGGAAGGTGACAGCAAGCAGTGGGAAGGTGAGGTGCTGGGGGAGATAAAATGCATCTCAGACAAGGAGGAGATAAACATGGATCATGAGACACCCCAAAAGTCTGATTTTACCTTCAAGAGTTGCCCTGGGTTCTCTACACTGGTGGCCCCAGATGGTGCTGAAAAATTCCAGAGGCAACAAACAGAAGCAACAAGGAAGTTTAGGGACTGAAAAAACTGAAGCCACTTGCAGTCAAGCCCAAAACAAGTTCGGTCAGAACTAAGTTGACTCAAACATTAAGAGAGTTTGAGCTGACTAAGATTTGCGGGAGAATTTACTTGGCTGGTTAAGAGAAGTTGATGAGAACACAGCGATGCAACTAGGTAATTTTACATCCTGGACTTAACGATCTTCGGAGTGCAGGGGGAATTTTCGACTGCCATGCTCTGTTGCTTCACTTGCAAAGCCCACAATTAACATTCCTCTTCTCCTCACCCAACCAGCATGCTTTACAGCTGCTTTTACATTCCTGTTTAACAGCCCTGATTTTGTGTAACACCCCAAAAAAAAAAAAAAAAAAACCCAAAACCAAAACCAAACCAAACCTCTGAGCACATGCAGTTCTGTATTTTAACCTCACTCCACTGATAGCATTAACATGATTAGAGGTATAAAATGGAGTTTGCTTCTGCTGCTCTGATCAGCTGCCACTTTCGTGGGTCCCCCAGCCTGGCCTTTGGTCCAGCCCGAGCTGCACAATGGTAAGAATTGATCTCTCTCTCTCTCACACACACACACACACAGAGACTTTTTGTAAGAGAGCCAGTGCTGAGGTACAGTACAGTTACTGTACTGTAACACAGTACAGGAGTTAGCTAACAAGCTTTCATCCCAGAAGCTTTCATAAGTGGTGTCTTACGAAGCAGCCTGGGAGAGGATAGTAGCATCTGCTGCGTGAGAGAGGGTGAACCTGCACCCTTGGTGGGTAAGCAGCACAGAAGTTATTACCTTAGTACCATGGAGGTGTAGCCCTCAAAACAATGCCCAAGGCAGGCCATGTGCTCCATGCTGCCATCCATGCCTGTGATGCTGACAGGCTACGAAGCCCCATGCCTTCCGCACTGGCTCGAGGCACGGCAAGAGCGTCATTGCTTGAGAACTGGTGCCTCATGCATTGATGCTCAGTAGTGGATGTTGGTATGCTCCATCAAACCGCCCAGCAAGCTCTTCCTGTTTTGCATTGGCAGCTAAATATAAGGTTGTTGTAGGCCAAAAGGGGGTCTCCTTTACTCATTTCCTACAGTTGTCCCGCAGCAAGTGCCTTTATAACCCTCATAAAACTGGGCAATAATTCATCATTGCTCCAACTATCCAAATCCTCTTAGAAATGCATCAACAGCTCTCACAAAAATGAAACTATTTGAGTATTATTAGTGTGAAACATGGCAAAGCAGTGAAACATGGGTAGGCACTGAGTGCTAAACTGAGCACAGAGTATCACAGTTGTGGATGAGGAAATGATGTATTTTAAGGAAACTAGAATCACAAGCCACTCAAAACATAAAAGAAAGAAAACTTGTTTCAACATCTGGGCAAAAGCAGTCTCTATTTACCTAGTATGGAGAAAGAACAATGCACACTTGCCTAGTTAAAGACTTTCTATGCAGTTTTGTTTAAGCCATTACAGTTAATCTAACAGAGCATTTGGGGAAGGCAAACTGGGGTCCTCCAGATGTTTTAGACCCTACATTCTAGAATCTACTACATTGGTTCTGCTGGCTCTGGCTTATAGGAGTTATAATCCAAAGTATCTTAAGGACACTAGGTTGTATACCTACCATCAAACTTGAGATGGCAAAGAGACATGAAGGAGTGACTTAGTATGAGGCTTTAAAACCTCAAAAAAACAAACAAACCCCAAAACCAAAAACACCTTGAATTGAAATAGACTGGCAGACAATGGAAATGAAACCAGCAGAGTTGTGTGGTTTATCCACTGAGCCCAGACAATTTCCCAGCAACTGTATTTTGAATCACCTGGAGTGAATGCCTTCAAAGGCATCTGCATGCAGAATGCTTTACAGCAATCTAATCTGAATGTTGGTGGGGCATGACCAACTGAGACCATGTCCATTTTCTCAAGGAAAGGACTCTGTTGATGTAATAATCTAAGCTGGTAAAAAGCACCCCTGGTCATGGACACATGCAAGATTGCCCCAAGTCATGTTAATGTGGAGTGAAACTCTTTCCAAAATACCCTGTGCACTGAACCCAGAACAATCGGCACTCCACCAACAAGCACTTACACTTTGAAGTGGAATGAATACAAATTTGTCCATCGCATTCAATCCATCACTGACTACAAATGGATGTAGTGGGCTGGATGAGGGCCAATAAACTGAAGCTCAATCCAGGTAAGACAGAGGTTCTGTTGGTGGGTGATTTGAGCTCCTGGGTAGGTGACTCGGGCCTTGCCCTGGATGGGGATGCACTCCCTCTAAAGGACAGGGTCTGCAGCTTGGGAGTGCTCCTTGACCTGGAGCTGTCCTTGGAAGCCCAAGTGACAGTGGTGGCGAGGAGCGCTTTCCTTCAGCTTTGGCTAATCTATCAGCTGCATCCCTACCAGGAGGAAGACTGCCTAGCAACAGTAACACATGCATTGGTTACTTCCCGGTTGGATTTCTGTAATGCGCTTTATGTGAAGCTGCCCTTGAAGACAGTCTGGATACTTCAGGTGGTTCAAAATAGAGCTGCCAGGATGCTATCGGGGACTGGGCGTTATTCTCATATAACCCCAGTCCTCTTTCAGCTCCATTGGCTTCCCATCAAAGTCCGGGCTCAACTCAAGGTGCTGGTTATTACCTACAAAGCCCTAAATGGTTTGGGACCAGGATACCTAAAGGAATGCCCTTTTCCCTATTTGCCCTCCCGCCCCCTGAGATCGGCAACAGAAGCCCTCCTCCGGGAATCCTCTGTGAAAGACGTTAGGAAAGGAGGAGGGAGTAGCCAGAGGAGGGCCTTCTCTGCGGTGGCGCCCCGACTATGGAATGCTCTCCCCAGAGAGGTCCGCCTGGCACTGTCATTATATGTTTTTTGGTGCCAGGTTAAGACCTTTTTATTTAATCAATATTTTAATATGTTTTAATATTGAATTTTATTATTGTATTTTATTACTTTGCAGCCAGAGTGGGTCATCAATTTATTTATGCTGCTAGCCATCCAGAGACCTTAGTAATTGGACAGCATACAAATTTTATAAATAATAAATAAATATGGGGTCAACAGGACCCAAGATTTAAGAATTAGGAAAGTAATTGGAAATGTGATATTTACAGAATGTAAACAGTATATAAGGAGAGTTTTACATGGGCCCAGGCCAGATCTTTGGAATAGATAATGCCAAAATTGTAGGGCATTAAAGAATTTTAATGTCATTTTAGTTTTTCTGAGATGGGGAAATTCTTAAATACATTTCAGATGAGGAAAAAACTTGCATGAGTGCAAAGGAGAGAGAGCCAGCTACCCAGTGGGACTCAATTAGCATTTTTCAGATTGTGTATGGAGAGATTTTCTTAGAAGGATGATGTTAATTTGTGCAATACAAAACGCATGTTAATGGAAGCCAAAATAGCTAACATGGGTATGTGGGAAGCTTAACCGAAAGCAATCATAGAAGCAGCTGGATATGAGTTTTACAGCATAACAGGAGGTAGTTTGGCTAAGGCAATACAAATGAAGCCTAATTTTTATATGGAAAAAACATAGGGACACAGAGAGGCTCTTTAACAGAGTTGAAGGAGATCCCAAAGAGTGGGAGTTAAAGCCTGCTTTGGAAACAAGGCTTAACATTTCCCCAAGAGCAGAAACAACCAAGGGATTATAACAGCCCCCCCCCCCCCCCCCGGTAAAGGGGTGAATTCCCCACTACCTACAGCTTCACACTAGAATCTGGCCATCACACATTAGCTTAGGCCCTAAGGTTTCCTCCTCCCAGAAACCCCAACCAGCACTGGTGCCGGTGTGCTGCCTCTAACAGCACCAAAGCTGCAAATGCCAGCTACTGAGGGGTTGTGGAAGAGGAAAACATGACGGCTCTAAGGAAGGCCTGCGTTTAAGGAGCAGAGCCTTGCATGCAGGAGAGTCTGCAGATTCTCACAGTCTGCCGGTGAGGCAGATGAAACTCTTAGCCAAAGCTCTGGAAAGCTGCTGCCAGTCAATGTTGACAATACTGAGCCAGACAGGCGAGTGATCTCAGACAGTATTGGGCCATTTCCTGTGTTCTCTGAGGGGCAAAACTGCAGTTGTGCTGGGATTTGCAGTACAGAAGCAGTGATGCAAGTTGGTGTCAGTAGCAGGGAGTGGGAAATGGGGGAGGACAGAGCACACGGGCTGCACAACACGCATCCAGGAGAGGCTCGTGGCCTACAGGCTGTGGGTTCTGCACATTACCTTAATGCAATTCCTTATGCTTCATAATAACTGTACCCAGAAAGAGAGCCACTACCCAAAAAACCTACAGACAATGAAGCAACACTACACAACCAGATGGCAGACAGGAAATCTGGATGGCAAACCATTCTGGCAAACAGAAATGAGTGGCTGTGGGTACTACTAATACATTGCATTTATAGGCCACCTTTTTTCCTCTTGTGAGGAACCCAGAGCAGTTTCCATAGCTCCATTTTATTGTCATGACAACCGTCCTGTGAGGCTGGGAGTGAGTGACTGGCCCAAGTCAGCCTGTGAGCTTCATGGCCAAGAGGGGACTAGAACCTGGGTCTTCCTGGTTCCCAGTCCAACACTCGAGCCACCAGGCCAGCTCTCCAAATGTTTCATGAATTTGTGAGTCATCCTCGCACAGAAGCCATCCTTAAGCCACGAACAGGGAAGCTGAAGCAAACAAAGTGAGCTGTGCTTCGAAAAGCACCATGGCCACAGGGTAGTTTTCTGAAGCATCCTGTTCCAGCTTGGTCTCCTCCAGATGTTTTGAATGACAACTCCCAAGGATTTTCATCATTGGTCATGCTGGCTGGGGCTGATGGGAGCTGATGTCAAAAGAGCAGAAAGAAAAGGCTGCTTGAAATGGTGTAGCTAGCGATGGACAACTTTCTGTCAGTCCAGTGGCATCTGCAGTTGAAAAACTCTGAGAAAAGTTCCTCTGGATGCAGTGCCCTCCCTTTTGCCTCAGATTGCTTCAGCCAGCAAGCAAAGACCCTCCCCAGGAGAGCAGGAAGCTGTCATTCCACCTAGTTGAGAGCACAGTAGCAGGAAATGGAACGTTGGCCAGCCTCCTCACGGTGGGTGCAATTAAAACTCCCAAAAATCCCGTGAGGAATGCCTGAAACAGCAGGTCAGGCTCAAGGGAGATGCCTCAGCGGCATACGAAAAGCTGTAACAATCACTTACCCCCGTGATGCTCCTGTGGAAGCAAAAGGGATTGCTGTCCATTTGGGCAAGGTACCTCTTTGCCTTCCTTCTGGAAAATATGCTGCAGACTCAGCAAAGTGAAGTAGAAGATTGTGCTCCTCTCAGTGAAACATGATGAACAGGACTGTCCAGCAGAGGGGGAAAGGAAAGAGAGTCTGCCAAAGAGACCCAAGCCTAGGAGAGACAGGGGCCCCTCCCTGTCCAAGACTTTGCCAGGTGACTGACAGGCAGAACGCGCCCCTAGCAATGAGGTAAAACCAAGAAAGAAAAGTGGGTGGCAGGCAGAGTGGAAGAGAAATCCAAGAGGCGGTAGAAAAGCTCTCCTTCGTTAAGCCCTTTGAGGCAGCATGGAATCACATGATAGTTAATGTGATTCGCTTTGCCTATTTGAAAACTAGATATATTGGTCAGAATCCGGAGCTGCAAGGACCTCCCGGCATTGCCCAGGCCACTATTAACCCTCTGCATGCTTGATGTCCTTGAGGGAGGAGGCCATTGGCAGCATAGAAGCCTTTGAAAATAAGGACCAATGTGGAACAAATGTGTTTCTACAGAACTGGAGCCCCAAACTTGCATTCAAACCAACAGGGCTTGATTAAAAGCTGCAGGAGGCCCTACATGTATAATTTATGTCCGTACCCTTGTCATGCTCTCCCTTTTCCAGTATCCACATACATAGATGGTGGCTGAACAGATGTCTTTTGGGTGCACTTCCTCCCCTTTGTTCTGTGTTTCTACACATGCATGCAGTCAAAATAGCCCTAGCTGCCAAAATGGAGAGAAACCCAGGTTTGGGATGGATGTGGAGTTCTGGCTGCACAAAATTCACCAGAGGATTGTGAAGAAGGAAGTAGCTCAGAAATATCTTTATGTGGATTTTTCTGGTTCTGGAACGATTCTCTATTGCAGTAACTCTGCTCAGTGGTCCCTCAACACGAGCAAAAGCCATTAGCATTAAAAATAGCCTAGAGGATTCTGGGTGGGCATAGTTCAGCTGTTGACATGATCCTCCAGTTAATGCTGCATTTTAAAATGTTCTGCTCTTCCCCTCAATACATTTGTTTGAATAACCTCTCTGCTCTTAAATCCCCCATTCATCCATTCTCGCAGTCTTCCAAAGTGCTGAGGGATGCTCCTCCTACAGTGCTTGCGCTTAGTCTTTAAAATACAGGGCAGTATTCAGACCAACAGGGTTGATGTTTTTCTGGATACAGTCTGGCTGGTTTGATTTCTGCAAACTAGCAAACAGGGTTAGAATCCACTTTTACAAGAGAAAAAGATGGCCACCAACTTGCACAATTTTAAAAGGGGATTGGATAAATTCATAGAGGATAAGACTATGATTGGTGGCTAGTCCTGAAGGCTACTTCTAGTATCAGAGGCATTTTCTCAGGAACGTGTGTGCTGTTGCACCCATTTACAGCTTGTGGGTTTCCTACCCCATATACATTAAAGGTGAGAAGTGGGAAAGTGGCAGGGAACTGTTGGTCCCCTGCCATTTCCATACATGTGGCAAAGTTCTGAAGAGATCTAGTACAGGTGAGCCACATTATGAAGAAGAAACACGGAAACCCCTTTTTAACACAAAAGATTTGTGTAGGTGACGCTTGTGTAGAAGACCCTGATCAGCTTGCAGCATCACTTATGCACCTAAGCCACTTTCATTTAGAAGTGTTGATTTTGTAGCTATGCAAATATTCTACAAGGGAGTTCCTACCTTGTCAGTCTTTAAAGATATTTCAGCCAGGGGAGGTCAATGTGTTGACCAATGTGTAGGCAGCAGCCTTCACCTCCAATTTCAGAAGAAAACCACATGGATTTTGTGAAATTAGTCATTTATTCTTTGGCTCCTTTAATGAAGATGTGCTTGAAAATTACTGAGTAATGTTTGGGAACCAAGAGGGCCAAACAAGGTGATTTCTGCTCCTGAGACATAGCACTTAAACTCTCAGGGCTGGGCTGGGCTAGGCTGGGCTGGGCTGAAAAGATCGAAAGGCTGAGGAAAAGGTTGGAGATGTGCAGAAGTGAAAAAGTATTGGGCTGGCTAGAAGCAGAAAATGGCTGCAGGATAGGTCAAGAAAAGGCCCTGGTGATTCTCTTGGTAGTTCAAGTCAGAAGCTTCCTTCTGCAAGGAATCAACAGCTGTTCGTCTTCACGGGGCAGCAGATCAGGCACAAGACTGAAACCTCCCAGCAGAAATTCTGTTTTCTCCACACTGTGCGGCCACCCTCCATGAAGCCTATGTTTATTCTCTCCAGTCATAAAAGAAGTTTTGTCTTCTCTCAAGTTGGTGGAGGGGATTGTGCAAGATTCTGGGAATTCTGCCAGGCTGGAATGTGGCTTGCTGCCTCTCAATACCAACTTACAGAACTTGCAGCCATTGTAAGTACTTGGTATACCAACATGTGGCTATGAACATACTATCTCGCTTCTTTTCAGTCCCACACTAGCAACTGACTAGCCTCAGCATCATTACGCACAATGCATCTCAATTCCCAGGCTGCACGCTTCTCGCATCGCAGGCTAATTTCACAAGAGGCACTTGTTTTCTAATCTAAAATAATGTCATGAAATTATATTATGCCAAAGTGCATGTTCAAGGTTTTGCATTCTATGATCAGCAGCCCCTGCATTTCTTCAGACTGCATCACTACACAGGGCCCCATGCTTTGTATTACAACGCCCACCTCTCCCTTGCAGGCCATCTGCCACATCACTAAAGCAGCCTAAACTTATGAAAACCCACAAAGTCCATAAACCTGCTGTGCACAAGCACTGCTCTGGCCTTGAGGGGCTTCTCAGTACTGGGTGTGCATCATGCTGTAAAGGCACCCAAGCTGTATGTCCATGGATTTTTCTGAACAGATTTGGAAGGCTGTCAAGAGCAAGACAACTCAGTACAAAAATGGCTTTAGATATATAGCACATCAACACTGCACAAGGGAAATGAAAGGGTATCCCATAGCCAGGAACATGTGTAAGATCAAGATGCAATTTTTATTGTGGTAAGTGTGAACACATATGACATCTCTGCACTGTTGGCCATGTGAGTGGTGGACCAACCCTGCAGGCAACTATCCAGAATACTGTTCAATGCAATCCAGTTGCTGCCAGATTCCCTTTCTCAAGGAACAAGCAGCAAGTCGCAAGTTGTAAATATCTCCAGAAAGGAAGCTCACCCTGAACAGGAAGCCAAGGGGAAGGTACCTAGCAGCATATTTAGAGGTGAAAAGAGCAAAGAAAGCAAGCAACAGGGTAATGCTCTGTGAAGACAGAGATTTGGCCAAATACCCTGTAGCGTAAAAACACACTTTCCCAACCTGGTTCCCCTCCAGTTGTGTTGCCAAAATGCACAAAATAGGTGAGAACACTAAATTGGCAAAGACTGATGCAAGACTTGCCCGTCCCTCTATGTGGTGGCTCCAGCTGACCTGGGTATGGGAGGAACAAGAGATCAGACAGGCCTATGCTCTTTTCTTCAGGGTTTCTTCTCTTCCCACTCGGTGTGTGTGTGTGAGGGAGTAAGGGAGGGAGGGACAAACTTACTCTCTTTATGGACCACCGAAAGGAACCTTTGCATTCTGTAAAATATCCCAGTGTCTGCCCCTGCTCTCTAGTAACTACTGCAGTTTGTTATCTTCAGTTGATTTGTTCTGAAATGCACCCATTTCTCATACATTATATTTTCTTTCTGTGTGAAATAACCAATAAAGCCCTATACAATTTACACAGATTTGTCCAGGGTTGGACATGGATGCTGTGATAAGGAAAACAGGTCTTACATACTTAAAGAACTGCTGCTCATGCATGTGTTTCCAAAAATAAATTCTCTAATAAATTCTCATTATTCAATTACCTTAGAAAAATCCTGAAGAAAAGGTATATTTAGGTATGCTAAAATGTATGGCACAGTGGCATCCAGGTCATAGTATATTACAAAATAGTTCTATGTAAAACTGAAAGAAGGGAGAGCAAGCAGAAACCAAATGATGCATCTGATGAATGGTGTATTTCTGCTTACTTCTGTTGAAAAGAGACCATCTGAATCATGCCGGATCTTGTCTTTGAATCTATGCTAATTTCAATACTTGCATTCCTAAGCAAAATTATGATTTTTTTTCGCTGAAATATCTTGTACAATCCATTTGGTAAAGAGCATTTTCCCTTTCTGGAAAAGCACTGCATTTGCTGTCATGCATTCCAATAATTTACAGTGCTCTAGCAGCAACCCATCAGTAATGAATGGAACTCTTTACAAAGTATTCCAATTTATGAATAATCTGTCCCAGTTTAAATGAATGACAGCCAACACACTTAACTAGACAATAGTGCAGTACTCTTTGCCACAGTGCCTGGGAAACAAGCCTTCCATTACAATCCAAGAAATAAAAACACTTTGTATGTTCACAGCTTAATCTTATATTTATATTTATCTTCTGAACAGTTAAAATAGTCTTTAAAAAACACACTTGTTACTGCGACCCTAGCTCAAATGAACATTAGTACGGTAGCTACACATCACCAGAACATAATGGCAAAAATTCCAAACCACTTATTAGAATCTAGAGAACAGAGAGAGTAGAGGTACAAGTAAGATCATATGCTTTCTAACGTGTGGCCACAATTCTCTGAGCTTCCGGCAATAGGCGTGTAGTGGTCTGGGTGTTTACTTTTAAAGGAACAACGAGCTATTGGATAAATTGTCCTTACACCCAATTCTACTTTGAAAGATTTTGAAGTTGCATGCCTTTCCATTGTCTATACAAAAACAGAAAGGGGAAATTGCTGTTGTTTTGTTTTTTTTTGAAAAGACATAATAAAGTCTGCCATTATATTTTTTTGCAACCTTCCCAAGTGTATGGACCCACAACTACTTTCTTTTTTCCTACTCAAAAATCCTAATTTCATTAAGTAAAAAATTGTGACCATTTATTTTGTTTCACAGAGCTAAAGAAATCAAAGCTCTTCATGAACCAATAAAGGCAGCTAAGTAGGATTATGAAGTGGCATGTAGAAAATAAAAATGGGGGCATTTAGAAGTATTTTATTAAAAAGTTCCTGCGCCTTTCTGATAAAGCATCTGCCAGAGCATGCAGGGCATGTTCTCTCCAATTCTGCATGCACGATATTGATGTACACACATTAGATTCCTGAAATCTCAGCTTCCCTTTAAAAAAAACACAAGAAGATTCAAACTCACATTATAAGGAAAATACATTTGAAAACATGCAGGAATCGCTGTGAAATATTCTGGTCAAAGAATAAAGCTTCAGTTTCTGCAGCCCATATTCAATGCCTGCAAGTTTGCTCTTGCTCATATAGGCACTCATGTCCATCCCTTGCCTCTCGCCGGTCCACCGCTCCTTGCCTAGTGTTTGAATATTGTGCAAGAACAAAGCATGCAAATTAATACAAATTAAGCAAAACTGGGTACATTTACTGATTTCCATCATTTATTGTGAACACTAAATTTTGAATTTTCTATGCACATAGGTAGACCTGCATTAACAGACAACTTATTTTTCTGCAGAAAAGCTGTGCAGTACTCCAGGGCAAATATTTCTGCGTTTGGAAAGACGACTTCAGCTCAGAGAGTCTGCAGGCATTTTAGAGGCATGAGTCAGGTAATGGTTTCCAAAGAGGGTTGGATGTACGGTTATGATCCAATGCTAGGGCTAGTGTGGCGTTGTTAAAGGACCCCTTCCTGAGCATACTTTGCGTCACTAAAACAGTACTAACAATTCGTAACAAATCTAGGTATGTTCCCTGTCACCTTAAGAGGCTCCGAGTACAACTGAGCTACAGCCCAATGGCATTCTGCAGATGTACTAAATTGCTGCAACATGTCACTATATTCATGAAGAAAGATGCTGCGAAGCCGCAAAGAGGGACTCTCTTGACTGAAAAGCGGATGGACCACAACTTCACTGGGGAGCCTTCTAAAAGATGGGCTGCACCCATGCTTTATTCCAGGTGCTGTGTTACAGATCAGTAGAAAGCAAACACATCTTATAATACACGGATTTTGCTTCTGGAACATGCAGTTCCCAGCATGCAGCATTTAGACCCAAGTGAAGACTGCTTGTGTCAAGGTAGCCTACAGTGCAAATTGTGCTTCCATGGTCATTGTGGACTCATCCCCGGTTGGACAGACTCACCCAGAAGTACGATATGAGGTGGAATGACCATCATTTGGAAGATTTACTGTTTCAGGAGAACTAACTAAAGGGGAGGGGAATGAATCACAGCACTGCTGAGCATTGTTAATATGCATCCTATAGGTCACTTAGGGACCCCAGAAAAGTCCTGCATCTCTTGAGGTTTTTCCTGTTCTCCCTGCCCAATTCCAGGAGGACAGAGTAAATGGAAGCATGCAACCCAGATAAGCCTTTGGAAACCATTGCATTTTTCTTCTACCCTCCTGCAGAGCGTATCTTTTTACTTGCACACAGCAAAACAGAAAACACATGAACAACCATTTCTCTTGGTAACACTGATAACTCCTAGGCATCTTTGAACTGGACCTGGAAGGAAGGAAGGAAGCCCACAGGACCAGTTGACCTCATTTGGAAAAGTGTTACTCACATGGGCTCAAATAGGCAGATTTATACATATGAACTTAGAGAAGGGAAACACACATAAGTAACTCTTTCTTCTCCTTCCATGAATTCAAAGTAGTAGGCTATTTCTTTTTTTCCTGTAGCCGCAAGATGTCTCTCACCTTATTTCAAAAACAAGCACAACACCTTAAATAATCATCAAAACGTTTAGCTTGTCCCAGTGTTTAGTCAGGAACAGTGACAGTGACTCAACATTATGGGGGGAGAGGGCGAGGTCCTATGCTACATACTTGTCTGCCTATATTGAACTCAGATATTTTGAAGGAATCAACTGTCCTAGGACTAGATATGTACATTTTTATAGAAAGGATTTCTCCTATGGCTAAGAGCCAGTTGTGTGCTGCTTTTCCTCCTGAGTACCTGCCTGCAGAGCTCTCCCCTTCAAGGAGTGAAAGGTTTTTTGAGACCATCAATTCAAAGTTAGCATTTCATTCTACAGCAAGTTGCTGTAGAACTCAACCCTCTTTTCAGAAGTATTAGTATGATTAAAATTCTCCTTCCAGCTTTTACTTCAGATCCATTTGAGAATTACCTATCCAGTCAATCCATTATACAGGTAACATACAGAGATGACAATGTAGAAGATTTCAAAGCTTCCTCTTCTATGGAACACCAACACTGCCAAACAGTTAATGGCTGGAGATACAGTAGACCAAAGGCAGTAAAAACACCATTCCCTTTGCGATCATACAACTTGAGTGGGCTAGAAGTTGATGGAGGAGGTCACCCTTTTCCAGTATCCTTTTTCCATGCCATCACATGGTAGATCTTTATTCAGCAGAAAGATGCCATTTTAACTTCTTTTGAAATGGTGTACAGGAATATCTCACTATTTTCCCCTTAAGGTTATGATTTACACATTGTGATTAATTGTCCAGTAAAATGTTTGTTTAGAAAACAAACAAACCAGTACTTTGGGAGCAGCAGCAAGAAAGAGGAGGACCATGACTGTCAAGGAAGGGTTCTATCCATCATTTTCATCTGATCTCCAACTTTTCAGAACTCAGCAAGAGTTTGACAAAATCCCATGTGTTTGACAGAGCCACTGCCAAACAAACACCCCCCCCCCCATTCAGGAGAGAAAACATGGATCTTACAGCTTTACCTGAAAACAAGGGAAAGAAGAGAAACCTGTTGATGCTCCAGCTTTTGCAGATCAACAGTCTTATATACAAGCAATGCCACAAACTTTGGGACCTAAGAGAATAGTAGGCACGAGACCCAAGGGCACAGTGGCTAAACAATGTTAAGGGCAACATGATTAAGAAGTAGTATGTGATAAACTGCCTCTTTTTCTCTTGCTGGACAAACTAGGCAAGGCAAAACTTTCTGATTTATGAAGGGTCTTTGTTCAAGAAGCATACACAAAAAGATCAGATCGGCATGACTTCTCCATGGCACCAGAGAACAGTTGTCTCTGACCATGCCTTTGGTGCTAATAAAGGCCTGGATTATATGTAGGCTGAAACCCATGTGGCAGAGACATCTCTCTGAACCACTGTTGAGAGCCATGTGGACAGGACCAGCTGCCCAAATTTCCCAGCTCCCATCAACTTCTGGCCAACAAGACCTGCTGTGGCAAATGCTAAACGTTATCATGGATGATTCCTTGGGCAACTGATACTCCCAAGAAAATGAGGAAACAGGCCATGAAGGGAACTTGCTTACCTAGCAGCAGAAAATGAAACATTTGTTTCCTACATGCTAACTTAAAACAAACCTTTGCCAGCCTCCTCTTAAGCTTTCCATGCTAGGAGACAGAGGTTTCTGATATTCCCATTAGCGATGGCAATTATGTATAGTTTCCTAATGTGTTGTCAGCTAATTAGTACCATGAAAGGTTTACTTCTGTACTCCTAGATAAAACCCACTGCTTTTCTTTTCTGCCATTCTCCCATCCCCAACAAATTGGTCCTACAGTTGTAGGCTGAACAGTAGAGTTAACATAGCTTCCCATTACTTTAGTAGTTCCCTTCCAATGCACCAATGTCAGCTCCTGAACAATGATACAATCAGGTTAGCTGGAAAACTGGAATGACTAAATCAATCTCTGCTGATGGAGTCCAACTGGGATGCTCTACTAATTCTGAAGTCAAGCTCTTGCTTGGAATAAGGAATGCGCCAAAAATGAAGGAAACCAGGAGAACACTGAGATCTGTTCTTGGTACATCCTTTTGATGATGAAATGTGGCCCATGAACCAATAAACTCGACATCAGCACCAATACACCCTCCCACATACTCTTAAACAACATTAGACTTTGGCAGAAAAAAGCTTAAATTTCCACTTACTGGCATCTGCCAGTCCAACATTTCATACAGTTGAGTAACTGCAAAGGGCTTAGCTGAAATTGCTTAGATTTCCATCAAGACCACTTAACAGGCTTCTGGCCCCCAGGGCCTTCATTTGGCATTAATTTGGCTCTTCTCTAAAGTCCAAGGTCCTTCCAACACTAGAGGGAAGTCCTGAAAGGTAGAGGCATCAGCCTACTGTTCCCCTCCTACCAACACATCAAAAGGTGATTCTCCCAGATGGTTACTCTTTCGACTTAAGAGTAAAACATGACATTCTGGTAACATGTTAAACATATTTTAAGGATGTCTGCAATCAGCCAAGAGAGGAAATGAGTGTGGGAAGAAGGGAGGTGTATACATCAGTTATTCATGAACGATAAAAGCAATCTTTTGATATAGCAGCACTTGAGCAGTCAGCTGTGCTGAGAAGACCTTGTCTGAGATCAACCACATGCCAACTTGGTTCCAGAAGTGTGTCTGTGAATCTCTCTTCAGTAATAACTGTTAATGTGGATAATTCTTTTGCCCCGGCATTGGCAGATAATTTAAATATCGCAGCTTAAATGAGTCCTGGAGAAAATGACAAGAAAAAGAAAAAAATAATCAGTCAGCTCTATCTTTGCAAACAGAACTTAGTAAACTAGCAAGAGGCAACTATGAGTTCTAGACACTCAAAGTGGATTTATCTAGGCAAATTTTAATATGCCCTTCGGCTAGAGTGGAAGCAGTTGTCCATCTCCACATTCTTTGCAGGATTTCCCATCCTCTGAACAACTTTGAAACACTATCCTCCACTCCCATTTTGGCTAATACCTGCTATTTTTAGTGTACTCACTAGAAAATCCCTCCACACTTGCCAGACTGGATGAAAGTGGAAGGAGCTCTAACATTAAAGTAAAATGTCACAAATCTGCCAGTACTGTCTCAACTGAAGGACTGCACCTTCACAAGCTCAATTTCCTGGGTTATTCTCTTCAAGTGCAAATTGCCTTTCCTTGTTCCAGTTAAAAAGGTCTGTTCACACATTATAATGAACATAAATTCATATTGCACACATGTTCAGATAACTGTAAGAATCTGTCTGCAAGTGAACTTTATACATGCACTAGAAATTCTATTTCATCTAGGCACACATCATACATGCAACTGCACGCATGGTGAGGAAATGCACATATGGCTTTGTGAACTGACGAACAAGTGATATCTGTGTGCAACGCTATACAATCTACGCCTGGAGTACAATCCTGATCTCCATAGGACATTCTGAGTTATAAGAATGTGGTGTTTCTGAGATAAAGATTCAAGATAGGAAAGAGACTAGAGCAACCTCAGAAAGAATAAATAATGAAAACAACAAAACAAAAGACCCTCCCCTGCAATCTGGAAAAGACAGAAGAAGAGGGAACTGCTCACTAGTGGATAACTGATTTATTGGATTCCATTCGCCTCTATTTCTGTTTGCTTTTGTTTAGATACTTGAGTTGTATACTTACTTTATATTACTTTCTCCTGCTTCCCCCTCCTTATATAAATACTTGTTGGCTCACATTTTTTAACTTCCATTAGCATTTTATATATTTTCATTTTTATTCATAACATTTTCAAAGTTTCATATTAGCATTTCTGGTGGATATATACATTAAAAGACTCTGCCAAATTAAAAGACTTTACTATATTTATAACAGTGCAGGCAGAACTCCAGGAGCACTCTCCAATGCAAGCCGCACTGAATATGCTAGGCCTTCTTTCAGTGTAAGAAGCAGCACATGTATGCATAACTGCTTGAATGAACCCCCTCCTCACATTTACTCCAGATCCTCAGATTCCTTATTTCTAATGTTTGTAAATCAAGCAGGAGCAATGTCAGTCTTACAGCATCTGCCACATATTCTTCTAGATGAATGAATGCCCTTTGCAGGAGAAGACAATACTCAGAACGCAGAAAACCCTACAAGGACACATGCATTTTCCATTACATGTAAATATATGTGCAGAGATCAGCAACTACGTGTGCTCTGTATACAGATCAGAGATGTGCTGCATGAGACCTGTGAGAACCGCAAATGGCACAATCTTATTCCAACCTTTTATATGCCAGTAAGTCGTCATTCTCTAAGACTCTGCAGCAGACTTGTTGATTTACTTCAGGACATTCCTCATCTGTTCTAAATACGGATTCTCTTTTTGGCTGTCAGTAAGCTAAAGCCCAGGAATGATTCTTCAGTCATCTCCGAGCCAACCAACTGGAGAGCTGTGACTTAAAATAAACCCTAAAACGAAGTATTTCCTATGCCATTTACAAGTCAGATACAGAGAAGGCACACCAGAATGGCTCCTGCTTTAGCGAACAGAAAATGAATTTAAGTGTTGTACAGATCCAAATTCCTGCATTCTCCCTAAGCTTGCCTTGGTGAATCATTCCCCCACGTGGAAAGGTCAGTTAGCCTCACAGATGCAAAACTAGATGGATGGCAGAATTGGTGCTGAGTGGCCCTTTAGCCTCATTTGGGGCCAACTGTCAAGGAATGCACTCAGTTACTGAATCAGAAAGAATCTGCACTCCTGCAAATACTGTAAGCCACTTAGCCATTATGGTTCTTGCCTCTCCACTATGGAATCTACCTGATACCCCCAAGGGTCCCTTTATTTTTACCTGTGCAAGTGTGAGGTACAGTCTAGTGCTATTTATCTGGAGATGTAAGTATATGTTCTGGAGGGGGAGCGGTTAGATTCTGCTTGGGTAGCTGGATCATTCAGGAAGTCCCAGATAAGGATGGTGTCATCATGCGAGCTACTGACAATTTGAAATTCATCAAATTGGAGACGGAAAACTCTACCAGAGTGCTCCTAGATAAGGGAAAGAGAGAAGCCAAATTTATTCATTTGTATTTTCCCTAGAGTTGCTGGAGATTTAAGCAAGTAAATATATTTTGTATTTATTCTGTATTCACAGCTTAGAAAAGTCACTCAATCCATATGTTTTTGAAAAGTAGTTCTGACATTATTAATAAATGGCCTGTCCAGTGGCCCATGACCTGGTTATTTTTGTCTGCTGCACTTTTCTTCCAGTGGTTCTTCCTTAAACCTCCTGACACCATCTGGGTGGTTGCTGTCACAACACAGCACATCATCCACCCTCTTGCTTTGACCTTTAATGGTTTGTTAAAGAATCTAAAAGTTTTTATTTAAAAACCAAAACATCAAATGTTCATCCCATGCATATTGAAAGAGAATGCTGGAAAATGTGTTGGGATTATCTTCAGAAGCTTCAGAAATGTGAGATGCCCTTGTAATGGTCAGGAAGTGGGACATCTGCATTCCCTTCCCCCCTTCCCATGCTTCCAAGGGCATGTCTACTGTTCTTGTAATACACAGATCACCCCATACATCCTCTTTCACTCCGTATGTTTAACAACTGCTAAAAAGTCCCCAAACCTTCAATTTCTTTGCATCCCTTAGAAGCACCACAAATAACTAAGCCAACTCCCATATTTGCTATCATCTTAGAATCTACACATGTGATTGTCCAACCTTTCCTTGAATACCCTCAACTTCTCTTTACATAACTCATCTGCTTATCTAAGCCATCTCTCAAACAGAAAGCCCTTCCATTTAACCAATAAACTACTTCCATAGGAGAGGTATGTAAAGACCTTTGCCCCTGAATGACCTCATTCACCCTTCCTTGGATATGTCTATGAGACAACTTTAATGAGGCAGTGCCATCTTAGGGTTGTTTACACTGGTGGCTTAGCCATGAGCAGCAGGCCTCGCAACTGATTCTCAGCTGAAGTGTGAATGAGGTCATTCGGGGCAATGGACGCCGACTCCCCTAGTGCTTCCTTAATGCCTAGTGTATTCTGTGTTTCTCAGATTTGGACTTCTAGGATCAGAAAGGCAAAACAAGATGCCTCTTTCCCCTGCCACTTGCTTCAGTGGGTGCTGTTTTCTGGGATGAAGTACAGGATGTACTTAAGGATTATCAGGCAGTAGCTGCTGAGCTGTCCTGTACCAGGAGGGCTGGTTTAGAAAAGTGCTCTGCACCTCTACAACAATGGACACACAGGGACATTTCCATCCTGGAGACAGCAAGCCAAAATAGACAGCTTCTTTTTGGTACAGAAGTTCTTGCCAATTACCTGCTGCCCCTTTAACTGTCTTTGCACTTTGCAGCTTCTCTACTTTGGGTATCCCTTTAAAACATTTGGTGATGTATTCTAGACTCATCCAAGCAGTGCAATGTTATGACCGCTCTCTTTTTGTGTATGGCACTTCTATTTAAAAAATATCAAGCAAAGCAGCATTTTGTCTTCCTTGCAGAAAAAGCAAATTGTGCCCTACGTAGTAGTGGGACCCACCTTTAGGTCTAACCTTGAATGGATTTGATGGAGTGACTGAGGAGGGGCATGCCATGGTGTAATTGGCCAAAACAGATCAGATTTCATCACATACGAATACTGGAATAACTCATCTCCTGCTCCCCATCAATTAAAAGCTCTTACCACAAGAGTGCGCAGACAGAGGGTTCCAGCAGGAGCACGTGGGTCGAGAGCAGCCACCAAATCCCAGACTTTAATCTTCCTGAGGCACAAAAGAGAATAAAAAACCAGTGTTAAAGGGAAAGCATCAGCACTAGACAAGATTATTTTAAAGGAGCCATTAAACACAGCTCAGAATCTAAAACTTAGGTGATGAATCCAATAGTTCACAGGGAGTAACACCCTCAGACAAAACCTCTGGCATTGAACTGGGTGCTCTTAAAGAAGGTAAAGAGTACACTGGTAACATAGACGTCAAGCAAAATCAAAGAGATGCTATCAATTAAAACTGGCATCTTGGCAGCAAATGGGCTGAGGACAGATAATGAAAAATCTGAGGAAGTGATTAAGCCCCTGCTTGACCTGAAAAATGTTGATGTCTGATCCTCGATGCACCAGAGCTAGTCAGTTCCTGTTGGTGAAGAAAGCCAGAGTAGAAGACAGTAGCGTTAACTGGATTCGTGCATTAAGCAGGCAGGTGAGCTGCTAGAAAGCTTCCCTCCTTAATCTATTACTCTGCAGGCATTCCGAAAGGCCCCCTAGCAACCTCATGTGTCTTCATTCCACTCTGATTACTCTTGTGTCATCTGCCATCAAGAAAATGTTCAGGCATAAATTAAGTCACTATCTCTCAGCCTACTTGAGACAAATGATTCCCCAGTAAGCTATCTTCTGAGTCCTTCTCCTTGCTTCAAACTAATGAGGGCAGAGAAAGGGAAGGATGGCTGTCTGTTAGTAGGAGTGTAATAATGCAGGCATTCTGATTTAACCCAACCCAAAGGTACAACAGTGGAAATAATAAGGGTCAGTATACACATGTATAGGGACCAGTGCACTGAGAAAACGTATCAACTTGACATTAGTCTGTCCAGGGAGAACATGGTGATGGGGGTGGCAGGGCTGCATGCTTATCTCCACTTCCACAGTTACCACTGCCATCACTGTGTACAGGCAGTCCCTGAGTTATGAATGCCTGAACTGCAAACAACCCGTACTTACAATCAAACTGCCATAAAGCCTATTAATTTTTAGAAATTACTGCAAAAATTGCCAGCACCGTAGAGAGAGAAGCAGCAAAAGGGTAGAGGGGGAGACCTCCAAAGCAGGCCCTCCTGCCCTGTCCATCCGAAGAGGGAAATCTCTCTGGCATTTTCTTGCTGCCAAGGGGGTTACTGGTGAGTTTGGACAAGGATGGGGGTGGGCGGGTTTGAGATATTTGCGTTTTTTTCCACTTTCACAACTGCCTGGTGCCCCAACCCCAGGGGAATATGGAACTCTGGCTGTATGTGATTCGACTGGCATACAAATTCAACTTAAAGATGGATTTGCATTTTCTCAGGAATGGACCTCATTGGTAACATGGGGCCTGCACAACTCTGAATCCAGTGCAGGGCTGTGCTCCACATGATCAAGTGCCCTGCATAGCCGGTGTTCTCAGTCACATGCAGAGCCTCTAACAATATGGGAGGCTTCAGAAGTTATATTCAATACAACCCCAGGGGAACTCTAATTGTTGAATGAGCTTCCCATTCAGGTACACCTGGTGCCTCTAGCATGCTCTTTTGATGCCAGGTGAAGATCTTATTTCTCAGGTGTTTCAGTCTCTCAGTTTCGATTGCTTTAAATATGGTACTGCATTTCAAATCTTTGTACTGCTGCTAGATTTTATTTTGGTTTTTATTTTAGTATTATACTATAACTTTAAACTTTTCTATTGTATTTCATCATGTTATATTTTATGGTTTTAATTGTTGTGAACTGCCCTGAAAGCTTTGGTTATTGGTGGGTATAGTAACGTAATTTTAAAAAATGACATAAGGACATCTTGCACAGCTTCTTGGGTGTGTTGTGGTTAGGCAGCTTCATTCCCAAAACACTGTCAATCTATTACTGCCTCATGCTGCAGCCCTCTGTCTCCTCCTCCCCTCTTTCCCTTCTCTCTCTGATCCAGAAGCAAACACCTGCATGCTTGATGCATGAATGGTACTCTAGAAAGGAGAATCCTTCTCATCTAATGAGACTCAGCCTGGTTTCACACAACATGCTCAGCCCCTGTGGAAATGTAAGGACGTACTCTGGTTAAAATTTCCTTTACTGACAGTTAGACCTAGCATGGCTTGTGTTCATCATGCTCCCATGTTCCTTCCTCCGTCCTCCTGCCTTATCCTGTAACAGTAGGAGTAATGAGATGTCCCCTGAGCTGTAGCAAGGTACTGGCCATGGCTTATTCTTTTAAGTCTGCCTGTGTTATCCACACTTGGAAAAGTGGGAGCCACAGAAGACCACACAAACACCCCCTAATGAACCCAAGGTCTCTGCTGCAAAGGGGGCTTTTCCAATCCCCCATCTTTAAAAAAAACAACCCTGAAAAAAGCTCTCAGTGTGGGCAACAAAGCTGCAATTTTGCATGGACACTTGTCTGCACACACAAAGTATACATGCCAAAATACAACTTTGTAAAGCATTGCTATTTTTAATGTCTCTTCTAAAGGATGCGTGCATGTGCACCCATATTTGCAGCTGTGTCATGTGAACCCAGTCTCTATCTCTGAGTTCTGGGGAGAAGGCCAAGAGAGGAGGTGCTTGTGTACTGGAACTGCTCCATAGCAATATATTTCCATGCAAAACTGATCCCCAGAATAAGATGAAATTGTGCCATCATTTTAGAGCAGGTGTTAAGGACCTATAATTTCAGAATGATTATCATCATGATTTCAGCTGGTTCTGCACTGCATCACTAGATTAAGTTGAACTAGGATTTCATCAGCAATTTTGGAAGTGAGTGTTTGATAGGCACAAAAACTGAGGGTAAGCAGAAAGACACAGAACAAGTAGGTCAAAGGCAAGCTTGCCTTAAAATGAAAATCAAATGTCTGGAAGCAAAGGAGAGCCATATCATGGAAAGGGTTATATGCAGTAACTGCAAAGCTTCAGGACTGAAGTAAGTATGGGATGGGGGTATATAATGACAGAGAAAGAGAAATACTAGGCATCTGCATTCCATCACTAAATTCTCACCCATCATAGGCTCCACTGACTATTCTCTTGCTATCAAAGCGAATGCATCTCACCAGCTCCTCATGGCCTTCCAGAACCCGCAGGCATGCCCCACATTCAATGTCCCATAACCTAGGAGAAGGCAAAACAAGTAATTGCTATTATGCATTTGCTAATAAAAATGACAATAAACTATACCTGAATGTAGATAACACTGTGATACTATTCTATGTGAACTTGAAATAAAAAATGCCTTTAAAGAAGGCAAAAGAATTAGACTTATTGTTAACTGGCTTTAATACTGGAGGAATACTTAGATCATTGTCAAAATAAGACGGAGCCATAGATAAAGCATGTTTTGCATGCAGAAGGTCTCTCGTTTGATCTGTGCCCATTTCATGAGGGCAGGAAAAATGCAAGCCTGAGAACTGCATCCGAAATATCAGTTTATTAGAGGAAACCTGTCACTGTCAACCAAGCCTTGGTAACCTTTTAGACTGATCATTATAATGCATTGCATGTAGGGCTATCCTTGGAGATTGTTCAAAACCTTCAGCGTTTGAAAAATACTGCTGTTGATTTATAGTGGGAACAGGAAGCAAGCAGGATATTACACTGACAAGTACAATGTTGGCTCACCCAAATAAATATTGGTGTTGCTTGTTCAGCTATAAAGCCTAAATCAATTTGGGTCCAAGTAGCTCACTAAGTACAAGCCTTGTGTTATATACAGATCTGTAGTTAAAACAGACATGCAGAGCCTTTGGACTGTGGACTTAATCTGGCCCACTGTTCACTCCAATCTGGCCCATGAGGACTCCTGGGGTACCTCCATGGCGCCCAGTGCACTGGAAAAAGCTCCCAGAGTGCATTCCAGCTGTCATCTCTGATCTCAAATCAGAGATAAGAACCAGGATGCAGGCAGAGGTGATCTGGCCCACACTGGGAAGTACACAAGCCAAGTCGCTTTGCCAATACTGAGATGAAGGCTGCTTCTCCTGAGTACCTTTTCCCCATGCTGGAAGGCAGAGAACGCCATCCTTCTCCAAGCACAAAGAAACCCTCCAGGCTCAAGAGGTGGGTCTTGACATCAGTGGGCAATCATCCCCATCTAATAACAATTCTGCACCTGATTTAGTATCTGCCAAATCGCATTGCAATATAATGTTGACCTGTTGCCAAGATGACAAGTTTGACCAAGCTGGTCAGTGTAAATGAAAGGTTTGATAGGAATCCTGAATTAAGGAGATGGTAATTGGACCGTGCAGCACTGTTGCAAGGTTGCCCCAGAGAACAGGTGGTGTTGCAAACATCATGACCTCTAGATAGAAAGCCAGTTGTTACACGTTTTATGATCCAATGGCTGTATAACTTGACAATCTGACTTCCATGGATCTATGAATCATACAAATGTCTCTTTCCTTAAGGAACAGATACTCTTTACTCTGTATCTGCACAACCAAACTGCTCTGAAAGACAGCAGGCTCTGTGTTAGGGTTTTGGATATTTTTAGCACATTGGTAGAGTGGTTGGGAAAGTGAAAAGTGTCTGAGTCTGTGAACCAAGTAGGTGAAAATGTCCTCAAGACATCCAGTTTATTTTCAGGGTTGGGGCCTTGCAGTTTTAGCTGTGAATCACAGGCAGCACCTTCCCTTTGTTTATATACACTTTTTCACATAAAAAGTCCCATGGAAAAGTGCTGACAATGATATCCCCCACTCCCATAATCTACAATCATTCTCATCTGAGAAGAATTGCTATGCATCCTTTTGATGTTGCAGTGTGTGCGTGTGTGTGGGTAGTGGGGTGGGAGGAAACATGGCTGTTTGTACTGTCTTACTATGCAGCAGTTCAAACACCCCTCTTTTCTTCCTCACAACACACTGTAACTGGCATTATGCCATGACATGGCATACCTCTTCAAATACACTATGGGCAGAAATTAAGATGACTGCTACCACTTTTCCACAGCAATAAACCCTGTTTTGTTTTTTTTTAAGGGGGGAGTATAAAAGAACAGAGTAGCTTCAAGTCACTGACTCAAAGACTGCTACAACTGTTAGTTTTCTGCTTATCTCTGGCTCCTAAAAGTCAAATGATCAAGGATTTGGTGTAATTCCCTTGTGACGAAAGATTACAACAGCTGAGATTGTTTAGCTTACAAAAAAGGCAAGCAAAGGGAGACATGATAGGGTCATGCAGAATTATGGTATGGAGATACTGATTAGGAAAACGTTTTCTCTTTCTCCTATACTACTGAAACCAAGAGTCATCTCATGAAGTGAACGGAGGAAGATCCAGGACAGCTAAAAGTACTTCTTTAACACAGTGCATCGCTGCACTATGGAATTCACTTCTGCAGGGTGTAGCAGTAGCCTGCTTTTAAGATATTGGGCAAATTCATGGAGGGGAAAGGCTACCAATAGCTATATGCCCCCTCTCATGGCTGAGGCACTTTACATACAGCAGTTGCTGGGAAACCTGAGCTGGAAGGTGGTATGACACTTCTGTCTTGCTTGTGGGATTCTGTGGCAGCTGGTGGGCCCACTGTGTGAAGAGAATGCTGGAATACCTTTTGTCTGATCCAGCAGGGCTCTTCTTCTGCTCTTTAGGCTGCCTGCTAATGTGCAAAAAGCACCTCATCACTTTCACACCCCAAGATAGTGCAAAAATCAAGGCTCTTTCAGTTCAGTCTGAGTTTTATAACATCTAAATCTCTGGCCTTATTCCTATCTCTGTGTTACTCTTCCAAAAAGAGGGAATGTAATCTAGTTATCCTTCTTTTGCTGTGCTTGCCATTCAGTGAGACTGGAGTCCCATATTTATAGGAGCTCAGTGTAAAGAACAAGGTCAATTCTGTGGTGGTTAGTACAGTTCTGGAACTGGCCCCATGTCCCTGAGGAGGCCCCTTCAAGCTGCTTTACAATACAGCTTTCAGCACCAGACAAAAGCATCTTTTCTTTACCTAGCCCTCTAATTTTATAAATTTCTGGTTCTGGCTGGTGTTGATCTGTGTTACTGTTTTGCTGTGCTCTACAGAACACTATACACACACAGCCTGTGCCCAGAATGTAGATTGCAGTTTACAATCTACATTCATAGGACAAGAAATGGATGGGGGGAATAGTCGCTTCATGCCAAAGTTTGGAATACTGATTTCAGAAAGCGTACAAGGCCAAATATGCATCCAACCAAGATTCTGATGAGATATGCTGCCAACCGCTACAAAATTCTAGCACAAGCAAAAAAGTAATTGTATTCCTCTTTAAATTTATTACCATATTGACATTTATATTTGTTGGTTATTAGTATGTGTGGGATTGTAGTTGCTTTTCCCAAGCTCTGCAATGTTTTAACTGTTTCCTGCTTGGATTGCTATTGAGATGTGTCTTTTCCAAATGTTATGCCAGTAAGGCTTCTCATGTCTATTTGTTGTTTCTTCAAATTGGCAGACAGGCTCTTTGCTACAGTGGAGACTGGACCTCAGTTCATGACATTAAGTAAACCCAATTTTCTTACAAAAATAGTGTCAGCCTTTTGTTTAACCATACCAGGAGGCCAATCCCCCAATATGTTTCTGTCATCAAACAAAGCTATGGCACTGTTTACAAATCCTTTGATCTTTGCAAGGCTTAAATAGAATGCAGCTGGTGAGTGAAGGTGATAATTGGTTAATAGCTTCAACTGTCCTGCTCCAATTCCCCAGTCTTTCCTTTAAAATGTCTGTCGCAGCACTCCAATCATTTGCTTTCATTACTCATGTTACTGCAATCACCTTCAGTAACTAGTTTTCTCTAAAGCTATGCTAGTCAATTACCAGCTTCTAAAGTCCCTTAATGAAAGGATTTGTATCTTTGTTTTGTATTTTTATTTGGATAGGAAGTGGTTTGGTATATTTGACCTTGGACCCAGAGAATTACACACAACAGAAAAGGTCATCTGTTGAAGCAATTAAAGGGGATTCCGTCCCAATTTTTGAAATCTCTGCAAGCCCACTAATGTTCCCTGTTGTAGGCTTGCAGTGGCAACTTTGTCTGCTCTATAAATTATCCTTAAGTAATAATTTGAATAATAACATCACCACAATTCCCATAGGTGCTGGTTCTAAAAGCAGTATGCCCAACAACCAGAAGAAACATTTTACTACAGAGTAGGATCAGGACTGGGCTGGCACTATATTCTTTCTAGAAAAGTAAAACACTTGGATGGAATAAACCTTTGAGAACAGCACCGCTATGTATAGTGATGAGAAAACTGGACCAACAAACAGCTTGTGACTCTAGATTTATTGTCATAGTTCTCTTATAGGATTAGTACCACGTTTAAATGTGCACCAGTGGAGTAGAGGAAGCCTCTGCTTCTTACTTCTTTAACATTGACCAGTCAATGTCAGGCCCCTGTTTCTAAAAGCTGTTAAATCCTATCACACTGTTCTCATCTGGATAGCATTTCAAAATCCATAGCTCTTTGTGGTATGGAATAGATTATTCCTTGCCCCATTTCTGGCCACAGGAGAGAACAGGAAGACTCCAATGGTCCAAGCCACTCATTTCAAATGGTACCAAAGACCAGGCACCATGATAAAAGCTAGGTTGGCCAACCCTTATTGCAAATCCAACTCTTTAAGTAGACATCCAGACCATGAAGGGAGCAAGCTATATTACTGTCTATGCAAGCGGTTTCAGGCATTACATTTTGAGAAATTGGTCAATCTTTGTGTTTTTTACCTCTCATGAAAAACAAGAAAACCAGAACAGCAGTTGCACTGGAGTGCTGAAGCTACGACAGAGTACTGAGACAATCACAACTACATGTTTAACTGTCATTTCCTGTCATTCTTATTTATTTATACACACCCAGCTTTCCACCAAAAAATGGCACTCAAGGCAGCTTATAGAAACGGCACTCAAGGCAGCTTATAGAAGCAATTAACATTAAACAATAAAACAATATATTAAAATGCAATAAAACATAACAATTACAGGGAAATATTATTAAAAACATCCGAGTGCATCCAAGCTAACATATCCACTTATAGGCTAAAGGCTTTCTTAAATAAATGGTTTTTGCCTGACAAAGCAAGAGCAGGAGCCAACCCTGCCTTCCTTGGAAGGGAGTTCCATAGCCTCATGTCAGGGTTGTGGTCATTTTAAGTACTCAGGGAACACTGGTGCAGAATCTGGGCTCATGTGAAGTGGAGCAATGAGATAAACACCTACCTGTATGTTGGTAGACAGCATCTACCCAGAGCCAGAGCTAGTCAGCCTTGGGACAGGACTTCCTTAGGTATCTCCTTTCATGGATCCTTGCATGTGAACCTAAGTACCTTCCCTATTTCATTCACCATCTTCCTTCTTGCTTCCCTACACTTGCTGCTTTATCCCCCCCCCCACACACACACCCTACAGTCGCTTTTCCAAAAATATTTTTGCAATATATCAGATGTTTAACTACATTGTAGGAATTAACCAAATAGATACACATACTTCCTTTTGCATTCAGATGGTTCTGGAGTGCTGAAATTTCTAGGCACAAAGCACACCTCATTTTTACATCTTATGAAGGCCTGGTTTACATATGCAGCAGAAGAAAGTGGCAGAATTCTGAAGTGGTACAGTGGATGGTACCACTTCAAACTGCAAGGGAGGGATGCTGTTTCTTAATATACCCACACTAAAAATCCACAATACTTTTCTGCATGATTTCCTGCCTATCCAGACCAATGGTTCTAGAGCAGGTCTCGTGCTTGGTTTTTGTTTTTAACTTGCAGGAGTTTTTGTTTTTTTGCAAAGAAGTATACAGGCCTTCATCTGCAGCCTGAAGCACTACTATCTCAGTTCAACAAGTTAAGTGGAGTGTGGAGGAAGAGAGCATAAAGCACCAAAGTAAATATTATGTATAAATGCATATAAAATATAATGGTCTCTCACGTCTTTAAAGCTGCTGGAACAGAGGTGTTGGACGTACTGAACAAAGAGTGACGCACATCCCAGCTTTGCCTCAAAGTGGCATTTTGTGAAAAAAATGGCTTTATCCACATTTCTATGTAACATACAGTTTGTCCAGGAGAGAAGCAGCCCAAGAGAAGTGTTCTACTTCTTACCTGATTGTATTGTCTGATGAACCACTGACGACTAGTCTATCTCTGTACTGTAGACATGCAATGCCTCGCTTATGGCCATTTAAAGTACGCACGAACTCACAGGTACTTGTGTTCCATACCTGTAAGACAGACACGAAGGAGGACATGGTTTATTCTGGAAGTGATGCACATGGATATTTGTATGAGAGAGCTGATGTCCAAGATGGTGTTGGGCTAGGACTGTGGGGTTCCAGGCCAACCCCCGACTTAGCTATGCAAATCACAGAGTGACCATGGGCCACTAACTTCCAGCCTATTCTACCTCGCATGGTATTGCGGAAATAAAGTGGGAGGAGGAGAAATGAAACATGCGTACTACCTTGAGTTCCTTGGAGAAAGGCAGATATAATAAACACAATAAATAATTATATGGTCCAAAGTCACCATGACTTCAAGGTTTGCACCTTTATTGTTCTATCACCTGACGCCGACACAATGTACTTGTCATCGAAGTCTACCACATTTACAGCTGCCCTGTGTCCAACCAGAACCCTTCGTAAAGTGATGTCTGTTGGGGAGGTCATGTCCCACACAGCAATGGAACGATCTTTGGAGCACGTCACCATCATGCCGTTATTAAAGCGCAGATGCAGTACCGCTTCACAGTGATGAATCAGCGTGTTTAACATCTCACCCGTATTTATATCCCACACTCTGGAATTTGTGATGAAAAAGAAAGTGGTGGGGAGGGGGGAAAGAGAGGGAGAGATTATGAGTTTATGATACACAAAGAGTCATGCGTGGGTGCAGTACAAGAGGGGAAACGTACACATTGTCAGTATATAAACTGCCAAAAATTTCTTTAAAAGATGTACCAAAGAGCTTGTCCTATAACTAATTTGGTGGCAATGATTTAAATAGTACTTTTAAATCATTGCCACTTTTAAATCATTTAGTAAGGCTAAAATATAGTACTTTTAAATCATTTAGTAAGGCTAAAATACAGGTAATCACTAAAGAGGCATTATATTCCCACCCAGCCCTAAATTAAAAGGATTGAATACGTGGTGATCTTAGAACTGAAAACTGGGGAAGGAGGACTGTTCCTGGTGTTCCTGCTCTGCTCGTGGGTGAAATGCAGAATGTGAACTTTGCTACCAAATTTAATTTCCTAAGAATACCCACCTTAATTTAAAAAAAAATAATAGCTGCAGAGAATATGGGCAAATCTTACAAAAGGGCAGGGGCTTCTGTGCTCCAGATTCCATTCCTATTTTCCAACTAAGGCTGCTCCTCACATATTTAATGTATTTTTCTTTTGATCATTCCATTTTAGCACACTCTTAAATCAGTGAAGCCTCCAAAAAGGATAATTTTGTCTTAACAAAGAACTGCATTTATTTCTTTTTGCAGGAAATCTAGAATACTGCTGAGCCAAATATTTGTCTCTTTCATCCTTCTGATTTTTATTCTGGGCAACAGAAAAATCCTTGGTCCCAGGCTGAATGAGTGATTCAAAACACTGAAATAACACCAACAATATGAAGTAATTCTTCAGTACTGCCAGTATCTAAAAAATATAGTTCTGGTTGGCACTAAGGAATTTTAAATAGTTTTAGTCCAGCTGAACAAAACAGGTTCTAACTGAATGTTTTATGTAAGCAGAATCTATACCCTCAAGAGAACATGCTGACAGTTATCTTTTCCCAAGAACAGTTTATTTATATTTATTTACACATGTGTATGTGCTGCTAACCCTGAAATCTAGGATTTAAGTTGCTGACACTGAAATCTTTTTTTTTTTTTAAACAAAGCTTAAAGAAAACTATTTTCTTGTTTGAGCTTAAAGAGAACTATACTTTGATCACCTCTGGAAGCTTGAATTTGACTAATACTTGAGCAGCAAATTCATCCTCTCCTTCAGTACTGAAGTTGTGGAAAGGCATTGACCATCAATCACATGGTCCTCCAATTAAAAACATCTTGTCCATGAACTCACTAGGTGGCTTTTTGTGATACACTTATCTCCCAGCTCCTACCATCACACATATTTTCAGTATGGGGATAATACTATCTGCAGGTGTGTAACTGGGGCTCCTGAAGACGGGCTGCACAGGGAAAAGCATTTCCACAACCATGCGAAGCATCTCAGAAGCAAATGTGCACATCAATTCTGTGCTTTGATAATGCCTGGACAATGTTATAAATGAAAATGCCTACAAACTACGCTTGGAGGCTTTGATGGATTTAAGAATACAACTGCTGGATTCTTAACTGGGACTCATAGATGAGATCAGACTGGTTCCACTGACTAGTGTATTTCCAGGCACAATTAAAAATGTTGGTTTTGATCTTTAAAGGCTTAAATGGCCTGAGAACAGGCATCTTGAGCACTGCCTACTTCCACAAGTATTTCTGTGAACTACTTCTGGGTGTGTTCTCCTTCAGAGTGAGGAAGGCGGGTAAGGGGGGGCAAAAGCTTTGTGATGGATGTGGATTTCAAAATGTGCCCCTTTCCCAGTGTAATTTATCAAGTTCCTGCACTAACAATTTTAATGGCAGCAATGAAAACCTTTCCTACTTACATCAAAGCTACTAAAGCTTATGGTGGCACATAGTTGGTGAGGTTCTCCCCCCACCCCACTGCCCAGCCACCTTTCAAAGGCTGCTGGTTCTATTCTGTTTTTGATTTTGTTTTCACTATAACCAGTCGTCTTAATTATGATGTAGGCTACCTTGGATGCCTATATTTGCTAGAAAGATGGGATGTATGTATTTTCAATAAACAAACCAATAAAATACCTGACAGTGGAATCTGATGATCCAGTGATGATCACCCGCTCATCATACTGGAGGCAAAGGACTGACCCTGTGTGTCCTGTCAGAATCCTCTTGCATTCTAGTGTATTTTTGTCCCAGATCTGGGAAGGAAAGGGGGCACACGGTGGGATTACATCAGAATGTAATTGTACTGCTAGACCGGCTCTTTTGTTTTCCACAGCACAGCATTTTATTTACTAAGGAGAGCAAAACTTCTTTAAGTGGCACACAATGCAGTTTGTATTCCACAGGCACTTTAGAGCAATATAAACTATCCTTAATATCTCTGTTTTTAATATAAACATCGTGTTTACACTTCTCATTAGGGAACAGGAAGACTTTAATTACTGAAGGACCAATAACATGGCTAGCAATGAACAGAGTGCAAGAAAATGAAGCAGATAATATAGATTTATCCTCCTTGTTTGGAAGAGAGGGGAGGAAAACCAATGAATTTCAAAGTCAACTTGATCTGGGGGTGAATGAGGGCATAAAAAAGAATTAACCTCATCCTTTCCAGTTTCTGTCCTACATTGTACCTCCCAAAAGAAGGCACACATGGCTTCTTTGGGGGAGTGAATGTTGTTTTCTGTTACTGCCCATCGTTATTGCTCACCTTGATGGTATTGTCTCGGAGGCCACTCACTATCTTCTGATCATCATATTGTAAACAATAAACCCCTTTGCTTGTTTCACTCCGGCAGTGGATTCGCTGTAAACTGTGTCTTCCACACCGCCAGTTTGATTCTATCGTCTGGGGGAGAGAGAAAAACAATTTTAAAGTGTGGAACATCATGGAAATTTTGCAACAATAAAGCCTGCGACTCCTGGGACAACAGAAGCACTTCTAATGCTGAAACCATTTATCATTAGACAGTTGCAGAGCATGCTAGGAGGCAGAAGAATAGTCTGTTCCTCCTCCTTTTCCAGTCTTTAGCATCAAAACCTTCTAAGAAGTTTCTAGTTGTTACCAAGAAGGCAAACGCACCAGCTGTCAAGAACATGGTATTACAACAACAGTGGGTGGCCTTATCTAAGGATACATGAATTCTGAGCCTTGCCCTCTGCCTTGACTAGCAGGGTTGGCAGCTTGGGTGTGCTCTGGGTGAATCCTGTGGCCAGGAGCTTCTTCTATCAGCTGAGGCTGCATCTGCACAGACAGGATCTGGCAACAGTTATCCATGCACTGGTAACCTCGCACCTGGATTATTGCAATGTGCTTTGTGTGGGGCTTCCCTTGAAGACAGTCCGGATACTTCAATGGGTCCAGAATATGGCAGCTAGACTGCTAAAAGGACCATATAAAGCCAGTCCTCTACCATCTCCATTGGCTACCAAGTGAAGGTGGGCCCAATTCAACGTGGGAAAGTTGGTGTTTAAAGTCCTAAACAGCTTGGAGTCAGGGTTTCTAAAGAGTGGCTCTTCCCATATGAACCTACCCGGCCCCTTAGATTTGCACCTGAGGCCCTTCTGAGGAATACCCCTCCTCAGGAAAGGAGGGTGGCAATGAGGAGGACCACCTTTTCGGAGTGGCACCCTGATTTGGAATGGGCTCCCAGAGAGGTTCACCTGGCGCCATCTTTATACTCTTTTTGGTGTCTGTCCTTTTTTACTGTTTAAAAACTGTTAAATCAGTTTTTAATGGTATTTTCATGGAATGGGATATCTCTTTTAGGAAAGTCTGTCTTCTGGTGGCTGTACTTTTATTGTTTGTGGATTGTCATGTTTTTATATTGTTATTATATGGGTTTTATTGTTGTAACCCACCCAGGGAGCCATGTGGGCCAGGTTAGAAATCAATCAAACAAACAAACATGAATATATATATATATATATTCAAATCAAATCAAATCTGACTAGGTCAGTAAGGCAGACTGCTAACTGACCCTCATTCATTCTAAACTAGATTCTATTTTCTGACAGTCCTGACAGTCCAAAAGAAAGATCTTCCCCATTCCCACACCTATTGATCTGTCCGTCCATTTGGCCATAGTCCTCCCCACTTCTTTGAAAGAACTTCCCCAGAATTAAGCCACCAGTGGGCAGTACCAAATTAATAACCTGCCTTGCTTTGGGTCACAACTACACTAGAATAAGTTTAAACAGTTGTTTGACTTGGGAAGTCCTACTGTGGGAGAATCTGATAACCTGTGATCACAAATCGGACATTATGAGATATGATTTCTATGGAAAAGTTTGCAGTGCAGTGTGGAAGTGAAAGTGTTGGACAGGAGATCCAGGTTCTAGTCCCCACTTGGCCATGAAGCTCACTTTGGGCCACTCACTCAGAGTCTAAGCTACCTCACAGGGTCCTCATTAGGATAAAGTGAAGTGGGGGAGGTCTATTTAAACTGCCTTAGGTTCCATGCAATAGGAAAAAAGTGGGATATAAATGAAATATAATATTTAATATTTAATTCACTGTACTTCAAGAAATAGAATGATTAGTTTTTACAACAAAATGGCATTTAAATCATGAGTATAAAGTAGTACCTGATCATGTGTTTTTATTTTCACTCAAATTTCTATGAGCCATCAAGACAGTCAGTCTCAATCCCTATCATCAAAATATTTGAACATGCTCTCCCCTTCAATGGAGGGCTAACAAATAATAAATGGATCAGGCATTTGTGACCTAAGATACTTAGGTATTTAAAGGACAGATTAAGAAATGACTTGACACAAGGATACAACTTCAAGGAAAAATGTGTTTACACTGTTACATACAAGGACCCACATTTTTCTGTTACTTTTTGCATAGGTTCTAGGAAGCCATAACTGTCTGGCATCTGTGTAGGGAGCACCAAAGCAGCCTAAAGACCTCAACCAAAGGATTTGCCCCAGATGGGCAATATCCAATATGATTTTTCTTGGCTCTTACCTCTATATCTTGTATGATTTTGGGATAAAGTGCTCTGTAGAAGGAATTGGGAGGCGCTATTCCATCAGGCGGCTTGTTTTTAAAAAGATATTGTCCCCTACAAGAAAGGAAAAAAAGAAAGAATGAAGAGTAGCAGTGCTAATACAGCTGCCTGGCCCTGGGTATTGGAAAGAATTGTAAGACAGACATGGCCAGGAGTGCATGTTGCAGGAAGATGGGGAAAAAACCATGGTGGCTTATTTTGGAATTCAAGAGTAGCTTGGAAACCACCCCACCACCCACCTTTGCCAGATTCAAATGACAAAGCGAATGAAACAGCATGTGACCAGCACCCCTGGGGCACGAGACAGAAGTGGCGGCGACATCTTTTCCCTCCTCATA
Source organism: Varanus komodoensis (assembly GCF_004798865.1). Lineage (NCBI taxonomy): Eukaryota > Metazoa > Chordata > Lepidosauria > Squamata > Varanidae > Varanus > Varanus komodoensis. Next base: position 96,095,189 of record NW_025335268.1, read on the forward strand.
CATTCAGGCCAGTCACTGAGATGTGGTGCTTTTACAGGATAGATGGAAAAGGTTGATTAGACCCCATTTGGATGAAGGTCTGTGTCTCATTCAAATAATATTGCCTTTAGAAATGTGGCAGTTTCACAGGCTAATAGGTACCTAAGTAAAACTATAGTTCTTTTTATGTTTTCAAAAGGGCAGCTTCCACAGTTGATAGCAAGGGTGCACACATGAAATTCCTTACAAGAGGAGTGATCACAGCATCCCAGTAGCTCGCAAATTTCCCACAATGTGATTATTCATTTATTTACATTTATATATCGTCTAATAGTCAAACCTCTCTGGGTGAGTCACAAAACACAGTAACAGTATTATAGCATTACATGTTACTGTGTCACAGCATACAGTAACACAACAGGTTATATTTTAAGAAAAGTCCAATTAAATTAGAATAAAACTAAAAGATGACTCAAATTCCAACAGCAGTGTGAAAATCTTAAAATACATTAACATTAAAATAAATCCTTAAACTGTAGCAGCCAGTGCCCTTTACCAGTGCTTCTAGGAAACTGCATAAGGTTATTTATCAACTTAGTTTTGTGGATGGAGGGACCCAGTGGATGGCAGTTACTTCCTACTGTGTGATTTTTTTCAAATCCTTCATCCAAAAGTTAAGGAGCCAGCAAACACTGTGCGGAAGCAAGTAAATCCCACCATGAGCATACTAACGATTTTTCTGCCTGGCAACATTCCTGTGAAGTAGAGATGAGCAGAAATGCCTCTGAGTATAATTCTGGCATCTGAGGTGCAGCATTTAGCCTAGGCCAGCTCTCAGCTCTCCCTTCCCTGTCGTATTACAACAGTTTTGACAGATTGTTTTCTATGTATCTCTCCCTTGCCATAAACTTTGAAGCTATGCTGAGAAATATCTTGGGCAAGAAGGTGCTCTGAACTCTACATGGTTTCATCAGATTAAAGAACAAGGAGATTATGGGTTTTTTTTTATTTTTTCAATCCATTAAAAAAATCTGAGATTGCACTGCTTTTAGTGGTAACCATAGCAGGTCTACTGTTCTGCAAAAACTTCTGGAAAATGTGCTGATTTCCTGGAATTCTAGATGACATCACAGCTAGATCACTAGGTGATTTCTGGCAGCACATCTATCCTGTATCATACTGCATTATGTAATTATTACATGTGAGAGCCAGTGTGATGTAATGATTAGTTTGCAAGGGGACAGGGAAGATTTGGATTCTAGTCTGCATTCAGCCATGAAGCTCACTGGGTGACTTTGGGCCAGCCATGTACTCTCAGCCCACCAGGGCTGCTGTTGTGATGATGAACTGGGTTCATCACAAGAGGAAAAAAGAAATGATATAAATGCAACAGGCGGCTTTTGACAACCTGTTACTAATGTACTGTTGTTTTGTTGATGGGAAATGGGAGGGAACACTGCAGGCTATAATATTTGACTATTCCTTTTAACAGACATGAATCAGTCTTGTTAGATATGCAGATAACCAATCAATAAATAAAAACAGAGAGAAAGGGGGAGGAAACTATGTAATTTAAAACATTTTGAACAGAGATTTGCAGAAAAATTAAGTGTTGACAATTCCCCAAGTTTTAAAATTAAGTGTTTCACTTAATTTGTTTTGATGCAGTCGGTTTTGCCCATCTACTCTCAAATGTGTGTGTAGCTGACCCCGCCTTCCCGACACATACTCAGGCAAGCAGAAGTGGTCCTGTTGCTGCAACTGTTTTTGATCCTACTGAAAATCAGGAAAAACTCAAATATGGAACTGTTACCATATATACTGGCATGTAAGACAACACTTGAAACCAGAGATAGGGAGGCAAAAATCAGGGGGTCATATGTCAGGAGAAAAAATTTCATCATATAGTAGGACCCCCCTATCCATGGGAGATAGGATCTAAGCTCCCAGTGGATGCCTGAAACTGTAGGACCCCTGCAAAAGTGGAAAACCTGCAAATATCTCTGGGATTTCTGTTTGGGGATGCCATGCTCTTTGTCTTGGCACTAGTCAGCTTCACTTGCATGTTTTGTATCTTGGTGGATGCAAAAAATCTAGAGATATTGATGTTTTTTCCTTAGAGATATTGGCATTTTTTTACTAGAGATATTTGTGGGTTTTTCCCTAGAGATATACCTGTATATACTGGCATATAAGAGGACCCTTGAAACCAGAAATAGCAAAGCAGAAATTGGAGGTCATCTTATATACCCGACCTGTGAGAAGCACCAGGAAAACAGTCCAAAGTATCATATACAAGTTGCCTTTTATGCCGGTATAAACGGACTAACTTTCTATGGCCTGGGAAAGAGTATCATTTATCTATGCAAGGGTAGAGAAAATAATTTTCTGTCAGCATCCTGAAACAGAGCATCCCTATTACTGCCCATGCATTTTACTAATGTGCTGTTTGATGGGCTATGACCCACCAAGAGCTTAGGCTGGTCCATTCATCACCTGCTCTAGGTTCTGAAGATGCAGAAACTTGTGACTATGCTTTGTTTGCTGTTTACATTACTATGGAGAAAGCAATCTGGAGAAAGCAATTTAGAGTACATCTAGTAATCAGTACAACATGCAAGTATTTCAGAAGATCTAAAACTTTTCAAACACATTATTTGGCCTTATAATCTGCTAAAATACAACATACTCGTAATGTCAATGCTCTTAATAGAAATTGCACTTGCAAGTTTGGTCCTTATTATTATTTTTAGATAAATTTAATAGCTGCTAAAATGCCTTAGCTGTCACTTTTGTTTCTGAAATATGAATATCAAACCATCTCACAAATATCTTATTAGGGAGGCCCCTTGAATAGAAAATTGTATATTATGGGGATTACCCTAGAAAGGAAAGCATCTAATAAAATGTCCACTGAGTAGTTTTAGAGTTTGGTTAATCCTGCAAATAGAAGCACTATTATACTATTCTATCTGAATTTCTGAGTAATTATTAGTGATCTATGTTATGATGATTTTATTTGATTTCCATCCTGCTTTTTCTTACACAAAACTTAAAGCAGCTTACATTGTTCTCCTGTTGCACTCAATCTTATCCCTACAATAACCATCTTATGAGGTAGGTTAGGCTAAGAGTCTGTGACTGGCCCAAAGTCACCCAGTTGGCTCCATGACTCCAGATACATATATCTGAAGATGGAATAGATCTCTAATTGTGAGTATCTTCTAAAAACAAACAAACAAACAAACCAAATTGACCTATCATATGTGAAAAACTTCAATGACTTTGACTTCTAGTAGATTACTTATGCTATATAAGACTACTGAATCCTTACTATCTCTAAGGCATATATCACAGACTATTCCTAGTAATGGGAAGGATGAACGAGACATCTCACAGTGTGCAGCTCACATGACACTTTAAGCCTTAAAGTTAAGGGTTTGAAGTTGCTGCATAGGAAAGATCCCATCTAAACAAGCTGGCAGCTGTGTTAATCAGGACCCTGAAATGGGTACACCAACTCTCTGCGGAGACTGCCACCCTTCTAAGGAAAGATGTACTGAACCCAGATGATCTAACTGGAGGGAAGAACATTGGGCTATCAGCTCCTACAATGGAAGCAATTCTTTTTGAAGGGACCTCGAGTGTCCCCATGGTTCAGTCATTCACTTTATAAATGGCCATTTAGCTGAAAGTCTCACAATGAAATACATAACAGAAAACCTGGATTTGAGTTTTACTTAAAATGATGAGAAAACTTCCAGGAGTAGAGTAGGAGATTTTCCCTAATGTGTTCTTCAGCGGATCAGATGTAGAAGAGCTTGGTAGAAGCAAATTCTTCTGATCACCGGTGCAGTGTTCAGGCAAAAACTGCATCAGTCACAGAAACTCAGAAACTTGCTGCTGAAGTCTCAACATCTTTATCAAAAGCAGCTTCCACTCTTTTATCACAAGGGCTTCATTCCCCATTCACTGGGACAATAGCAATTTCAAGGGGCATGAAATTATTCCATAATGCTTCCTGTTTGAAAGTATAGCTTATTGTACATTGAACAGAATGATGATTCTGTTTCATGACATCCTTCTCCATTAATTTCCATATCTTGTGTTCAAAAAATACCATTTTTGGCTGTTGGAGTTCCTGTGGAAAAACTGTCTTCCCCCTTGCAAAAAGTATTTCTCCTCTCAGCAGCTTTTGATACCATTGAATATGGTATCCTTCCGGGGTGGCTGGCTGAGTTGGGAGTTGCAGTAGCTCCAATGACTGCTTGGAGGGCTGTCTCCAGAAGGTAGTGTTTGGGGAATATTGTGAATCACATGGATTCACCAGCATGGAATTCCTCAGTTCTATCCCCCATGTAGAGGGAGGACTACATGAAACTGCTGGGGTTATCCAGAGTTTTGGAGTGCACTGCCATCAATATGTTGATGATCCACAGTTCTATTTCTCCGTTTCATTGTCAGCAAGTGAAGCTGTGGATTTGCTAAACTGTTCTGAGTGCAACAATGGACTGGATGAAGGTTAACAACTGATGCTCAGTGCAGTTGAGATGCTGTTGGTGGATGGTTCTCCGACTAGATAAAGGGTGTTCAACCTGTTCTACATGGGGTTGCACTCCCCTTGATGAAACAGGTTTATCGGTTGGGGGTGCTCCTTGATCCATTGTTGTCACTTGAGGCTCAAGTGGCCTCAGTAGTCCAGAGTGTCTTCTTCTCGCTTTGTCTGATGGCCTATCTGTGCCTCTATCTGGACAAGAATAGCCTGGTTTTAGTAATCGATGTTCTGGTAATCTCTATGTAACATTACTGCAATGCACTCTATGTAGGTCTGCCCTTGAAAATTGTTCAGAAATTGCAGCTCATGCAGAATGCAGCAGGCAGATTAGTAACTGAGAGCTGAAGGTCTGAACACATATGACCAGTTCTGGCTCACTTGCACTGGCTGCCTACATGCTTCCAGGCCCAATTCATGGTACACAGCTTGATACCACAATACCTGACACAGTGCCTCTCCCAACTGTAGAAGAATCTATTGTACAGTTATAGAATCCATAAAGATAACTTCACTCAACATCCGTGACCTTCCTCTGATTGCCAGCTCCAAGGGGATCTTGGAGGGCAGCAGCAAGAGGGAGGACTTTCTTTTTGGTGCCAAGTTAAGATATCCCCTTATGCCAAGGCTTTTAAAAATATACTTGGTTAGCCAGGGGCTTGAGGGGATTACTCATTTTAAGTGTTTCTTTTACTGAGCTATTCTTCATTGCATGTTTTTAGTTTTTTATGTTTATGCTTTTTTTGAAAAGATTTGGTGGCATTTTATTGTTTTTATGTCAGCCTCCCAGAGAGCTTTGGCTATTGGCTGAAATAGAAACAAGTGAATAAATGAATGAAAGTGAGGAAAAGCAACACTAGAACCCTGTATCAATGCCACGAAGTGTAGGCAGGAAGAAAGACCCTCTTGTTGAAAGGACAACATACTCTTCAATGCCTCTCAAATGCCCACTGGAGTTTGGAGATGATATATTTTCTTAGAGAAAATGCACATAAAGATGATGGATTTTAACACACGCCCCAACATTTCAGGAAAAATGAATGGTCAAACTGGGAGCCATCATACACTACTGGCCTACTTCCCTTACTGAGCAGGGCAAAGGATGCCGACAGGATTCCCTCACCATCCTCGCCGCTCTGCCAAACCCCTCCACAACGAATCTGTCCGGACCATCCTCTCGATCAGCTTCTTCCACAGCATGCCATCAGACGTCACCCGGTACCACTCTTTGCACACCAGCTCAACAGCGCACAAAGACTTGGCATCCAGGTATGACAGGATATTCTCAGCAATATGATCCAGACCTCGAGCTGGAAGAAAAGTGGAGGCAGTCAGTGAGCGTAAGGGAGCTTATTAACAGAACCCCACAACTATTAAGAACATGTTTTCATCACCAACATTGCTCATTCCCTTCCTTGTATTACAGAGCTGGGATGACTGGGCAGAGAATAGTCTCTTGTGAAGTTCAGGAACCAGCATCTTCCTTTGGATAAGAAACAGCAAGCATTAAAGCAGATAAAGAATCCAGGAAGTCATTCCAATCTATTTCTATGGGTTTTAGCACTAGGGAGATGTTCCGTAGAAGGCTTTTCTCTCATGATGATGCATCCCCCAAAATCTTGCTATATTAGGACCATTTCTCATTTTGCTACTACAGCTGTTCTTGCACTCCAACAGCTCAAAAGCTGTTTTTTGCTAATACAGGAGCTTTTTGATGCGATGAACAATGGAATATGTATATATTCCTAATGTACACCCTGAAGGAAGTGGTACCTGCAAGTTATTTGTGTGTATGTACATGAGTATGCATGCACAGATGTGTGGTGAGACACAAAGAGGAGGAAATAAACAATAATTTACTGATGCCATTTATTTTGCCAGGCAGAAGAAGCATTTCCTAGCATGGCCGTTAGAACAGCCTGTACATGTCTTAACACTGTTGATGCTTAAAAGTGGGAAAAGAAAAGGTAACATTGACTAATATATAAAAGAAGCACTGGTGTAATAAACTGATTAATACTCCATAAGCAAATATGGGATTCACCCTAGGCTGCTTGAACTGAATGGATTCCTTCATTCTACCTTCCACTCAAGCCTAACAGATTATTATTAGTACATTTGTATGCCACCCCATGGCCCATAGAGCTCTCTGGGCAGCTTACAATAGAACAAGATAATACACTTACAACAATATATTTAAGCAATATAATCAAATGATACAATATTTAACGGTAAAAGTAAAGGTTTCCCCTTGACGTTAAGTCCAGTCATGCCTGACTCTAGGGGGCGGTGCTCATCTCCATTTCCTAACTGAGGGAGCCAGCGTTTGTCCACAGACAGTCTCCGTGGTCCTGTGGCCGGCATGACTAAACACCGAAGTGCACAGAACGCTGTTACCTGCCCACTGAAGTGGTACCTTTTCATCTACTTGCATTTGCATGCTTTCAAACTGCAAGGTTGGCAGGAGCTGGGACAGAGCAACGGGAACTCACTCCGTTGTGCAGATTCGAACCAGCGACCTTTCGATCAACCAGCCCAGCAGCACAGCGGTTTAAACCACTGTGCCACCTGCAGCCCCTATATTTAACTGTAACCAACACAAAATCAAAACAAAACATATGCAGAGATGTGCTAAATTCAGCATATATTTTAAAAACATTTCCGTCAGAGTCCCAAAACAGTACTATGTAATATGCACAAATGCAACTACTGTTCTACCAATAGTTACCAGGAAGGCATTTTTGAAGCCACAAAAGGACCCTGCTTCAAACTAAACTGAAGTGGGAAGGAGTGATCTGAAAGGCAAGAGATGTTGTACCATCTAGAGGTGAAAAGTAGCTTCCTTGAACTATAGAAACAAATGAGCGAACAGAAGCTGGACATGACAGAGACAATGATTAGATGGAGACCAGTTATGACATACAAAAACGTCAATTTTCACTTATAAAAATATGAGAAGGGGTTCTGAAGAATATGGAGTTTAAGGAAGCTGCCTTATACCAAGCCAGACCATTGGTCCTTCAATGTTTAGTACAGTCCACACCAGCGATTGTCAGGGTACAGAGCCAGGACATGGGTGACAAGAAATAAGACAGAGTCGCTGGGATCAGGACAGCAGAACATGAGTTGAGACTGAGTCCAAAGTCCAAAAGCAAGGTTTAATGACAAGTCCAAGTCAAAGTCACAGAGCAGGCCAGGGTCAAGAACCAGAATTATGTATCAGGGCAGAACAAGCACATGATCATAAATAAGCCAAGGGGTCAGGAGCAGGAAGACAAATAGGGGTACAGGTACCTTGAGGCAGTTTAACTGGACTGGATAAATGGCAAGTGTCTGGCAAGATGTAGGAACTGAACCAGCCAGAAGGCAAACCTGCACTGCTGAGGCAACACGGTGAGGCGGGACACACAAGGTACAGGGCAAGGTAGGATACAACTGGAACCAAATGAACAAGGGTCAGGCAAAGTGTAGGAGTTGAACCACACCTCAGCCAGCAAGATAACCCATGATGCTGAGGTTAGACAGTGAGGCCAGATACAAACAGCAAGGCAGAATACAGGTCAGGCAAGATACAGGCACACAAGAAGACCTGTGGTGCCGAGGCAAGTTTTGGAAGGAAGAGCTTGTTCTTGCATAACTTCCCTCAGGGCTCCTAGCTGGTTTTCCTCAGGAGACTTCCAGCAGGGGCTGGAACTGATCCTGCAAATACTGAGGAGGGCATTCTGATTCTGACCATTAGGAGATGCCGCAGAGCAGCCCAAATCTGAACAGGGATGAGCAAGTTGTGACCTTCCAGGTATTCTGTACTGTAACTCCTAAAACTGGGCAGGGTTGAAGGGCGTTGTAAGTCAAAATCTTTGGAGAGTCACAAACCTTCCAGCCTGGTATACAATGATGGACAGTAGTTTTCCACTATTACAGACAGAAGTCCTTCCTACCACTATATTATAGCCCTTTTGACATGTGTTGGGGAAAGTGGATATTTGAGACTATTATCTAAACTGAACCAAGTCCTCATAAATGTTTGTTTGTTTGTTTTGCAATAAGGAACTGGCAGAAAGAAAGCCTAGTTATATGACTGAATATATGAGGCTGGCTGTATGAGGTGCAAAGGGCCTTTGCAGGATTTAGTAGGTTGACTCCTTCCAACTGGGGAAATGCTGCTGTCAAGATTAGGGGATTCAACAGTGGAAATTGTTGAATAGCTTCTTGGGGCATTTAGGAAACGTGAACTACTATTTTTTTTTAGTGGATATATTGTCTAATCTATTTTCAAGGATAGCATAATTGCTTGGTCAAGTCTATCTCCCCCAATTTCATTTGGGAAAGGAGGCATGCAGCCAGATTAGTATTACAGCCAACTTCTCTGTCTTCCAAATAAAAAGCTACCATACATCCGGAGTAAGATCAAATGCTTCATTTCCTGCTGTTGTTACAGCTGCCCCAAAGACTGAGCATCATTTGTCAGCAGTAGAGGCTGAGTGTAGGAAGCAGAAAATGCATTTTGGGCATCTAAGGTCATATGTCTATGCTTAAATGGGCAGATGCACAATGAGGTGCCCATCAGATGACTCTTATCAGGGTTTATGTAGGACATCATGTCCCAGCCATTGCTGCTGCTGATGGAAAAACTAAGAACATTGAAATGAGCTTCTCATGCACCAAAGTTGTTTTATGCCTTTCTTCTGTGATCTCTGGACAAATTAATCAAAACATAAATCTGAGGGGAAAATGACTTTTAAGAAACAATTCTCACAAGATGCAGGGCAAGTTATTTTTAAATAAAAATACAAGCCAATAAAGATTAAACAACTAGCACAACCTACTTGCTAAGCAAAAGAAAACTTATTTAAAAAGGGAAAAAACCCAGAGAACAATTTTAAAAACTGAGTTCAATATGGGCTATTTCTTTATCATACAGAGTTTTTCGAAGGCATATTTAAACAGAGATTGTATAGTTAATGCCCTGGCATTTGATCGCTCATCATGTTCAAGCTAAACAAAAAGTTCAAAGTATCAGGCAAATCACTACAGCAGAAGCAATGACATAGTGAGTAGGGTTAAAACAGTATGATTGTACAACAGGACAATGGCCATCCTCCACACATTGTCTTTCCTTGGCATCAGATTCTGGATGGGAAAAATTACCAGTTTTACATCCAGAAGCCAAGAAAGTCTTTAGTTAACCTCACCCTGTGGCTGCTAAGGCTGAACCTAACATGTTGCACCTACTGCTGTTGGGTTGCTCAGCTCTGGGTTGGGTTGCTCAGCTCAACATGTTGCTGATGGGTTGCTCAGCTCTATGATGCAAAAGCACAAATTCTGTAACTAGAGGCCCTTCAACCAGACTGCCATAGCAGTTGGGCCAACCTACCTAGAACTATGTAAGAATGCAGGGTTGCAACAGAGCCAGCTCGCCAAGTGAAAGAAGCCTTTGTGAACAGTTACAACAACTGGAATTGTTTAGCTTAGGAAGGGGTGATACGATAGAGGCATTTAAATTATACACATGTGGAGAAGGTGGATGTGGACTTTTTTCTCCCTCTCCTAATAATATTAGAACCCAGAGTCATTCCATGAAGGTGGTTGGTTGTAAGTTCAGGACAGATAAAATACTTCTTCACACAGTGCATAGCTAAACTCTGGAATTCACTGCCACAGGAACTATGGCTACCACTTTGGATGGCTTTAGAATTGGTTTGGACGAGCTCATGGAGGATAAAGCTATCAATGGCTACTTGCCTTGCTAGTGCCTCCATGTGGTACTCCCTTTATCAGAGGAAGCATGCCAGAATTCACTAGTTGCTCAGGAGCTTGAGCAGGCAGAACTCTTGTACTGATCCTGCTTGAAGGATCCTGTTGACAGTTGGTTTGCCGCTAAGCGAAATGGTGTGCAGAAGGACCACTGGTCTGATCCAGTAAGGCTTTTCTTAAGTTCTTATGAGAGCTTAAGTGTTACAAGTCAAAATATCAGCAAATAAGTATTCCTTTTTGGGACTACTGACACAGAATGGCTTGCTAAAAAGGAAGGCTGAAAGATACTGTTGCCTACACATGCTTTTTGAAGCCTATCTTTTTGAAGCTTTCTTATGAGATGATAAACAAGCTACTATAAGGAACAAAATGGAGGATTATTTGTTTGTGCATATATGTAAAACTAGGTACTAAAAACTACTAGGAAAAAATACAACCAAACTTAAAAGGCTAGAAGCTACATAACTCTAAGAACAGGCTACAGTGAAAGAATACTGATTACTTACAAAGAGGTGTTTCAACACTAGTATCTAGCTAGCACTTTGTTACTTAAGTTTTTGTTTCAAAACAGTGAATGTGGAAAGCTTACAGAGACTGCAGAGACAGGAAACATGAGGCTCCCCAGATGTTCATGGGCTGCAACTTAAATCGGCCTTAACCAGCACAGTCAATGCTGAAGTCTGAGGGGAGTTGTAGTTCAACATCTGGAGGGCCCACATGTTGCCCATCCCAGCTATGGTGCCTTCAGTGTACATAGAATTGCAAATATTTTCGTAAGTACCACTTAACATCTTCCTTCTTTCAATTTTAGCATTCATATTTTTCAACCATGAAGCTAGCACAGAGAAAGCAAGTTCCTGCATATTATTTTCACATGACTGGAGGTGGCAATACTGCTGCAACTTCTACGTTAGATTACTTCAAGTTCAGAAAATAAATTATTCATATAATGTATCAAACTGTACACAGGAAGACAGGCATTGGTTTCAGATGGCATAATAACCCACAAATTAAGGGTTGAATATGTTGAGTGTGGGTTGCCATTGAATTGTGAGTTAACACTGAAATGAGGGTTATTGTGTTGGCCGATCCCAGCTGCACTAAAAAACCAGAGTTCATTAACTACAAAAAATCTACAGTTTACAACCCAACAACAACAAACCATGGTTCATTAGTGTGTCTGGGTTCAACACACCACAGTAACCAACATTTCAGCAACAACACTATGGTTCAACAACAATCTACACTCAATCCATACTCAAGACTGGAGTATTGGGTTGTTGTTGAACATCTGAGTTGTTGTTAAAATGTGGGATCATCATGTTGTCTGAACCCAGTCAGAGATTCAATTCTAGGTCTAAACCAGGAACTTTCTTTAATTCAATAGATCCCACTTGTAGCTTGGCAGTCAAAAAGCACCTGTTAATTATGAAAGGCCTTTTGCAACATAGGTTAATTAGATTTAGCAACTGTAGCTTAACGTTCTGGAGGGAAATACCAGTATTTGCAATTTAGCTCATCCTACGATTCCCACTAGAATACCTGGCAGTGCTGTGATGAAATCCCTCTGTAACATAGGCTTAAGGTATGAGTTGATGTGCCCATGTTGATAGTGACACATCTGGGAGATGAGATGTTCCACAAACTCCACTTGGTCGGATTCTGACCACTGCTCAAAATACTTGATACACAGCTCCTTTTCCTTTTCATAGCTTGCAGATAACTTCCTTTGCTTGGGAACAATCATGCTTGAAGTGCTATTAGCAAGTTTTGTCTATTGGAAGAAAAGAAAAAATGTCCAAAATTAATTTTTTAAGGCAGAATTTGATGTCCTTAGCAGAGAACACCTACCTGAGTGATGGGAAAAACAAATTCAATCAAATATTAATTATATGTTACATAGATTAAACTACTGTGATGTACCCATTTCACTATCAACTGCTTTAGTACACAAATACTTGACCAACTCCTATTTGCTTACGTGCCACAACACACTGCTAAAATTAATAGAATATACATATATGATATAAAAGAGGAAAAAACTTGCAGTGCTGCAGTTCATGGCCAATTCAAACATTAAGAATTCAGACATTCGGGTCAACCTAAAAGTAAAATTTCAATGACTTTTTATAATGTTTTATGGCTTATTTTGTAGTGTCAGATGCTCAATATGAAGCTGGCTGTTGAAAGGAATCTGCAAAAACTCAGATTTTTGAGTTTTGAAAAAAATAAAAAAACTCAAAAAAACCATAGAAAAAACTATGAATCCCTCTGCTCTATCCTCATGGATCAGGGCTTACTAAAATTATAGAATAATTGAAGAGTAGCATTGGAAGGGGCAAAGAGAGCCAGCAGGTTCAACCCCCTGCTCAGAGCAGGACTCCAAGTCAAACCTGGGTGAGGTGCCCCCAATATGCCAGTAACACTCAGCTCTACCTTTCTTTATCATTAAACACAGGTGAGGCAGTGGATGCTCTTAATCAGTGTCTGAGCATGGTCAAGGTAAAGGTCAACAAACTGAGACTCAATTCAGGCGAGATGGAGGTACTGTTAGTGGGCTGTTCATCTGTCCAATTGGGTCTGTCTAGATGGGGTTGCACTCTCCTAAAGGATAAAAAATCTATTAAATTTATGCATCGGGTACCCACATTCTATGAGGACATTCCATAGCTCCAACAAGTAAACTGTCAATAAATGTTGTTTCCATGCTAGCAATTAAAGGTAGTGTAGCATTTGTTGTTGCAGACATTTCTTTCAGCAAAAGAATGAAGTGAAGTATACAGTTTAGCACTTGTTGCACAACAAATGTTTATATCTGCATACCCCGGAGACCTCCAAGACATTAGGGTAATTAAAAGTTTGAATATTGTACATTTGTTAGACATAATAATAGTACATAAACACATCATTCAGCAGCATGATAAAAAGACATTCTATGATGGGGGGGGGGGATGGATCTAACAGCCTGATCCTGAAAGCAACTGCACTGAAACTGCTTTCACCTCACAAGCTCATGCTGCCCCCTGTAATGCTACTGGGATCCAGCCCTAAGTGCAGCATCTGAATGGGTGAAGCAAGCAATAGGTTTGGCTGAGTGTGGAGATAACAGATTAAGTCCAGTATCCATCTGTGTAAAAGTCCACACCTTGGTAAGTATACATTTCAGATATACTCTTACCCTGGGTGTAGTGTGCTGCAAACATTGTTTTTCTACAGTGTTCCAAGTCAAGCATAAGTGATAGAAGGGACTGTGTGAAAATGAAGATAATGCATTTTCTTCCTGTGCATATCACACATGCAAATTTTGCATCGTGCAAAATAATCACACTTCTGATTGTACTGCTAAAGCTACTTCAACAATTGAATGGCAAACAAAATGTTATTAAAGCTGGACTGTGTGTGTCCATCAAGGCTTCAAATTCTTTATGAAAATGAAATAACCTAGCTTCTTGATGTAGAAGTACTAGGTTACTCCATGCACAAATGTTGCTGGTGATAGCCTAGCATGAAAGCACTAAGGCTGGACTCTATTGAACATTGGCCCGGAGGGATTCTGTGGCTGTTTTCACAGCAGTTCAGCTGTTTGCAGAACAGAAAAGCCAATGAAATGCTGGATTAAGATTTAGATAGCTGATAAATGGTGTATTTTAAAAGCCTGACCTCATTTCATTTCCCATTTCATTTGCTGCACAGTCAATCTTACAGCAGGCTGTCTTCATCCAACATGTTTTTAAAATCATTGCCTTTTGCCTTTTTATCTGCTCCTCTTTCAGGAACATATGCCTTTAAAGTGTGAACACGTGTGACTCTACATAAGAATCAGTGTTACCACCCAGTACACAGGTATGATCCTCCTCAGGAAATCTATATATAATATCAACCATCATGCAATGATAATCATCAAGCTAGTTTCCATTCTGCAGTACTAGATGAAAGAGGTTAAAATGTAAGTCTACAACTGTAGATGTAAGTCTAGGAATCCAGCATGTTTCAGCCAATCTGTTTGCTTTTCATGAACATACAATGGACTAAACATGAAGGATATGTTGCTTTACCAAAATAATCTATTGAGCGTTTAAGCAGTATGCATTGCTCTAGGTTTAGTGAAATAAGGAGACACTATTCTTCCTTGCATTCTGCAAGGGAAGTGCTTGAGTGGGTGGCAGTGATCTTCCAGCTCTCTGTCATTCCTGGGTGATGTGATTTGCCTTTTCATGCAGTTTAGAAGCTAAAACTACCTTGTTCATTTCTATGGCGATAGGGAGAATGAGTAAACCTTGCTCTTTGTGCAAGGCCCCACTTTTATTTCTGTGCTTATTTTGCTTCTCCTTCTGCCCCATGTACAATTGCCTCGTATGACCTTAAATCGAAGTCACCAGTGCAGCATATTCTTCCCAGGATTGGGAAGTGGGAAATGGTGTTCATGATTATACCTGAGAGAGAAAGGAGGGAGTGGTGGTGGGCAGTGATTCAAAGAGAGCTTTGGAACTGGAAATACTCCATTTGGTTACAGGCTGTTCAATCTGAAGCTCTGGGCAAGTCATTTCGGCTCACTGCTTCTGTTTATGGAAGGTGCTATGTAATTCTAGGCAGTATAAATCCTTATGACTACAACCACCCCACACCTCTGTATGTACACACTTTATTGTCTGTCCTTAAATCTCTACAAAAGCTGTAAAGCACAGCTTCCCCACACCTCTACAGCATTCCGTTAAAATATTTTAAGCATCTGGTGAAGTCTAGCAAAGCAACCAATAAGAAGACCAGAATCACATAATTATCCACTGATGACTAACCATCCCAAATCTGAGGAAAATCCTTCAACATACAGCAGTGACAGCAACTAACTGCAGCAGTATTGCTATATGCTGACACACCCACCATATGCAAGACTAGCAAACTTATGCTTTGAAATGGCCCATTCACATGAAAATGGCAAAGGAAGGTGGATGCAATCTAAGTGGCCAGTTGAAGCTCAGACAGCAATTACTTTCCCAAATCCTCTCCCAAAGCAATGGAAACTGGTGGGGTGGTGGACTGAAAAGCCAGCTGATCCAGAGTTATGCTAAAGGGGGAAGAAACTCCATGATCACACTGACGGGTGTTACACACATGGCAGCAGTAGAGGCCACAGCTGGAGAGTTTCACAGGTAGCCTCCTCTTACTATTTGCTCTCCTATGACACTGGCCAGTGGTTTCTCCCACCTGAGCTTATTCCCAGGATCTAAACACAACTGACAAAAAGTGGACTGCATGGTGAATCACTTGCCTCAGTACCAAAGATCAGCACTGTCTATAGTGAGTACAGACATCTTGCTTCATAAGCCAGTTCCTCCAAAGGCAGCCCTGTGTTTATCGCCTTCCTGCTTCAATTTGTACTGCAAAACAAATTAAGAGGACTAGGAGCAGTTTTCTGCAACAGACTACTCTGTCCAGCTTATTAGGCATTGACTTCATAAAATACAGCTTTGAGTGGTTGAAATCTCTTAGGGATGCCTTCTCGAAATAAATCAAACAGTCCCAAACACAAGGGCATTCTATTGATCTCAAGGAGGACACACTATGTTTCTGCTGAGCTGTCTACTGCAAGATCTTTTAGGTACGTTAGTTAATGTGGACACCATATTATGTGCACAATAAAGATGAGGCTAAGATAAAAAGGAAGCATTGGCTTTCCCAGTGGTAAAATTACTGAGTCTATATCATAACCTATGATTATAGAATAAAAGATACAAGCCTTGACTCACTGTCAAGTTCCAGGGTAGTGTGTGATGTATCCTGCATCACACACTGATTTTTGTTTTAATTCAGTAAAGTTTCACATGGCATTAGGACAGTGCAAGATACATCTTCAAGCTTTGCTGGGTGTACTCAAGCATTTTCGTGAGCTTAAAAGGATCGCTCACTTGTGGCCAATAGCTTCTTCCATTGGCTATTAGCCAGTGGGTGGAAGAATGAAAGCCAAATGATTCCTGTTATGGCTACAGGAGGTGTGATGCAAATTATCTATAGACAACTTTAAACCACACCCATACCAGAGAAATTGTACAAGAAATAAACCATCTGCAATGGATAAAAAATGAAGAAGAAACTGTGGTTAGCTCCTTTAGAAACAGCCATATGCTGGGTCATAAGGAAATAACAAGTAAGGAAAGAAAGAGCATCTAAACTACAATACAATATGCCACAGAGTAATAATATGCAGTGCTTTATTATCTTATACAGTAGTGGTTTGCATGTCACACTTTTCATGGAGGAGATTCATAAATATTGTTAAAGAAATAACATAGTAGGCTCACAGTTAAATTAAAGGAAGGGGGCTTTTTCACAGCGGGAAAGCTCTGTGCAACCATTGCTCTGCTGGGACTTTTGAGTTGACACCAATAATGAAAATGTTATGTATTTTAATATATTTCATAATAATTTGTTAGGGCTTTATGCAGGATCAAAAAGTTACTGAACCACAAGGGCATGCACTGTATTTACTAACAGCCTAGCTCTTCAGAGCCATGGAAGCAGTTCATTCCCACATTACATAGGTTTGCCCTGTAAATGATCCTATACTTGGGAACAGTTTTGGTCACTGGAGGTGGTTCAGAGGTACACATAATTTACTTCTTGATACATAACAAGTAGTCTGTTTAACAGCTCACATATGAGTATTTTGACTGACTCTATCTACAGCCTTTGCTTCCTCTGTATTTCATGCATTGTCATGGAGCAGTGGAACATGACGACATTCGACAGGGAAAAACAGCATCGCTGCCTAAATCTTGGACACAGCTCATAAAGCAGTACATTACCATGGCAAACTACTTTTGCTAGTTATGTCTTGACAAGAGAAACATGTGTCCTATCAACAAACAGTCCGTTTACATTTCAGGTTTGCATTGTTGGAAGAGCTTGGGTTTGATGCCAATTTAGGTCACTAGTCCAGGCAGCCCAATACTATCTACTCTGGCTAGCAATGGTTCTTCCTGATCTCTTTTCCACCACCTGCTTCTTGAACCTTGGAGATGCCAAGAATGAAACCTGGAAACATGTGCTCTAGCACTGAGCTATGGTCCTGATCAGCACTGTTTGAGGGGAAGCATCTTCCCCCTCTCCACTTCCACTTGGTTCTGCAGCTACAGCATTTTGTTGGCAAAATCGAGTCCGTAGCTGCTTATGTTGTCTTTTGCCTTTTACAAACTGCAGCAACTACAAAGTTGTGTTCACATGAAAGGACAGGAGGAACACAGGCGTCCAGGTGATGCCACCTTGTTGCGAAGCCCTGATGTAATTTCACTGTGGAATAACAATCTGTGCAAATACTAAGCTGTACTGCCGCTGCCACTAGCAAGCAGCAAGAACCAGTACTAGCTCTGAGACTCAGCTATGGCATGGGCAGTCTTCTGCCCTCATTGTTAGCACTGGAGTCAGAAAGTATTGTCCGACCCTCCCTTGTTGTTTTCCTCTATAGTTGCTGTTCCTCTCTGGTAAACATGCTGATCTTTACAGAGCCACCTTAACAGAATTTTTGGTTGGGCTCAAGTGAAGGGAATGGGGGAAGGGGGGCGGGGAGAGAGGACATAATGTTTAATTATAAGAAATGATTGAAATAGGCACAGACATACCCCGGGTGCCTCTGCACTGCAGCAAGCTCTAAACTTGTTATCGTTAATGGTTTAAATTTCACTGTGCTAATCATTTCAGGACACAAGGCTTTCTTGATAATCTAATGAATTATTCCAACATCCTTCAGCAAAAAAAAAATCCTCCATGACAGCACTAATTACAAGACGTTTTCCCAGTGCTTATGTAAAATATGACAGAGCAGCAGCTTAGGGAATTGCAAAAAAACTGCTTCTAATTTCCACTGAGAAACTGACAAACACCTCTCTTGCATCTCTCCCAGCTCTCAAGTAAGATTTAACTTTCTCATTTAGTTAATTACCGAGTGAGGATCATCATTTTCCCGGATCGGAGCGGCACAGAGCCTTTATCGTGTTAACTTGTGAACTTGATCGATGGCTGCTGCTAAAACTTAATAACTTCACCCCCTGGCAAATTGTAAGATAAATATAATAGGAGAAACTCTGACAGTAAAAACCTGCCAGAAATGAGTGCTGTGTTTATGTTTCTTTGCAGGCAGCAAAAAACCCCACACACATCACAAAACAACCCCCCCCCCTCAACCTTCAGCTTATGATTGGGTGTGTGTTACTTATATTTAAAAGACTCCAGGCAGTTAATTTTCTGTGTACTGTTCAAACTTTGCAGCGAAGATAAAAGGTACTGGGAACATTACCAAAGCAAAGACAGAGCAAGAATAAAGGGAAAAAAGAACATGAGAGGGCAGGAAGACTGAGGCCTCAGGGGCAGGAAGGAGCGGGAAGAGATAATATTGAAGAGAGCTTGTAGTCAAATCTACTTCCTTAACATTGCTTTGCGGTTTAGCAACCATTGACCAATGGCACCAAGCAGGTTAGCTGGGTTTATGAATATAAGGCATTGTTCGACTATAGGGACAATTTGAATGGCAAGAAGGGTGCCCAGAGTTCTGAAGCATGAATGTCAAAGTAGCTGAAAATAAGAGGCCAAGGCATTTCATGTATACTTACCATATGACTAGTATCACATGGTAGCAGACTGAATACCTCACACTGTTGGTGCGGGGGGACCATGTCTGCTTGCCTGCATCTCTGAAGGCTTTGGAAAGTAGTTACTTGCAGATTTTGGAAAGTTACTTACAGGGTTGGCTAAGCTTCATCTAACACTGATCAACACTGAAACGGAAGCAGGGGACAATGTGACTGATACAATTGCCAGGAAGAGAGAACAGAAGAAGGGCTCAGACTGCAGTGATCCGGGTGTGGGAAGCAGTACTCTCTTTTCCCTGTAGGAATGGATGGTTGTGACTCATTTATAATGAGGAAAGTAAAAACATACTGCCAGATAAATCATCATGGTGTAGCTGGTGATCCCAGGTCTCAAGCTGAAAAGCAGGTATAGGACAACCTGCTTTTTTGGCTCCATTTAATTCAATGGGAGCTCCCAAGAATTGAGCATGCTCCTATCTATAAACTACTTGCTTAAACTACATATTTTCTTTAGTGTGAGTCAAACTGATTTAAGTCACGGTTATTTAAATCACTGATTTACAAGAATGCAATTTAAATTATTTCCAATTTTAATGCCTGTTTTTCCTGAACAAGTTTGCATACTAGTTGCTATAGCAAATAAAAGATATTCCGTTTGCAACTACAGTGGTACCTCGGCTCATGAACGCCTCAGTTCATGGCCAAATCGGGTCGCGAACAAAATTTCAGAAAAATTTTGACTCAGGTCACAAACTCCGCATTGAGTGACGATCGTGCCCGTCTTCCCTGCATGATTGTGCTGGGGGGTGGGGGGAAGAGGGCCATGATCACGGTTGTGCTCATGCAGGGAAGACATGTGCAATCGCGGTCACGCTCGGGGGGGTGGCAGCCACAATCTCCCCAACTCCCGAGTGTGCCCACTATCACACAATTATGGTTTGGACTCTCCCTCCAAACAATAACCTCCCCCACCACTAGGTTAGTGTTCTCTGTTGTACTTTGTTGTTCTTTGTTACTTTATTTCAAATTTTTGTGATTAAAAATATTACAGGACAGATTAACCCTATTTATCTTGAACCTTATGGGGAAAAGTGACTTGGCTCATGACCAATTGGGTCACAACCAGAGTCCTGGAACAGATAAAGTTTGTGAGCTGAGGTACCAGTGTAAGTAGAATATACTACAGACAGCACTGAATTTTGCAATATTGCAGCATGGAATGTGTATCTGACACACGTATATAGCACAACATTATTCCCGATTGGGCTATTCCCCTCCCATCCAAGAGTTCTCACTGGCTAGAGCTCTAATCAGAACCAGGAAAGACCACCCCCTCCATCCTCCCACCCCTTCACTTACTTTCCCGTAGCAGAGAAAGGTGTCTTTCTTCTTCTGTCCTCTCTCCCCAGCACTTAAAATGCTAGTGTGACAACATTGCCAGGGTCTCGACTTTAACTGTATTTCAAATGGGGGCAGTGAAGAAGGAAACACCTTCTTCTCCAGCAGCAGCTGCCTCACCCAGTCAGCCCGTTGCAATGTCACTGTGGGCCCAGATTAAATAGAAATATGGAATTAACCAAAATTGTTTTCTTTAAAATATGAAAAAAAGCAGGATTAGGAGATGGGCTCCACTTATCACAACTTTAAACCAGGAGCATCATCATCCTCATCATCATCTTCTGATCATGCAACCTATACTTTCTCTTTGCATCTATAAGGACACTAAGCAAGTTCACCTACTAAAATTACTATCCCGGACCTTTCATGAATCAGGAACTGGTTGTTCCTGGGTAAAGCATTATTTCTTCATCATGGAGAGACTAAAATGTTCATGCTGCTTAGTCAACAGAGCAATGTTTATTACTTGAACAATACATGAGGTTTATAAAACTTGGCTTCAGAAATCACACTGCTGGTCAATCTTCCATACAGAAAAAAATAGGCATGATCCAATCAAAATTATTTTATTTATATATTACATTTATATGCCACCCAATAGGTGTAGCTCTCTGTGTGGTTCACAACAATAAAGCTCTACCGGTTTCAGTGAGAGAGGAAAAAGTATCTCTAAGGAAAACCAATGGGACATGGAAGTATTTAATTTTGCCATCCTTACACGCAATGTATTTGAGAGTATGTCCCACAGATTTAAGAGATTCTGAGCATAGGTTGTTCATATGTTTATGCTGCATTCCAGTATCATTTGAAACTAGGCTAGTGTTTTAAAAATCCTTAAATATTAACTCTTCTAAAGCCTATTTTAAGTACACACTTCAGTTTTCACACCATGCTTTCCTGAGCTTTATTTCCTTGCTGTAGTGCTAGTGTGACTGAATCTTGGGAGGTGAATTTCAACAGCATTCTAGACAGGAAAAGAGTGAAACATTTTATTTTTATTTATTTATTAAAACATTTATATGCCGCCCCATTCGCCGAAGCCTCGGGGCGGCTCACAACATGAAGTAAAATACAATAGTAACAATATAAAAATAACAATATAAAATAAATAGCAATATAAAAGATACTTTTAACATTATCCCTATTTATTCTTTGGGAAATAGTTATAGCTAGATTATAATCATGTCCTGATCTCTGTCTCTTAACTATAAGAAATCAGAACGAAAGTGTTGTCATGCTGTAGCCTTCACTTCATGCTAGGGGTCAACAGTTTTTGTCCATGTTTTTTGGGTAGGGGTGTGTTTCTTAATACAACAAAAGGTGATATAACCTGTTACGTTCCCCATTTTATCTATTAAACTCCAAGGCAGTTAAGCAGTGTAATATACAGTTTTAAAGGAAATACTCAACCCTTGGTCCTTTCTATTTTATGTAAGGAGGCCTAAAAAGTTTTACTTCTGACTTGCGGAAGCTTAAAGGGACAGAGCTGAAAAGCCATTGTTAGTATCATAGTCTGAAAATATTACTGGGTTCTAAAAGAATTGATTCCTTAATGGCAACATTCCTATACCTCAAAAGGCCTAAGCCAAAAATATGCTTTTATTCTCTCCTTTACTTAATTTGTGGGTTAACAGAGTGAAATAATAATACCACTTTTTCCAGCCCACTTACTTTCATATTTGAAGCTCAGTTCAGAAGCTATACATTTCTGTTTGCCTCCCTCTTACAGCCCAGCTTATGGAAATTTATTCAAGAAAGTTAACTGATGAGGGGCCTGTACATCCAGCGCTAACTCACCCTTTCCACATTGCGAGTTCACTGAAACGTCTAAAAATCTAGGGGAACCTAGAAGTAAATCACTGAAAAATGTCAAAAATGTCAATCAACTAAGCATGCCAAAGACTTTATTGCTATTTCCGTCTCAAAGTAAGTACAAAAAGACACACTTTTGTTAACCTAAATCCTTATACCAAATGACCTAATTATTCTGCACTTGCACATGGCCTCTAATTATGCAGCAAGGTTGACAAAAGAGGCATTTTCAATGAAAAGCTTGTGAAAGTGCATTAAAATAAACAGCAACTTTGGGACAGGGCAACTTATGGTCCATCTGGATGGCTTGGCCTACAACTCCCATCAGCCCTAGCCAGCACAGCCAATGGTATAAGATGAAAAGAGTTGTAAGTCAAAACATCTGGAGGACCACAAGTTATCCACCACTACTTTGAATGATAGGGGCCCCTTGTGTGGGTAGAAAGAGCTCGGCAATGTGAAAGCTTGGCTTTCATTTTTAAGAAAGCAAATTTGTAGCCCTCGTTTGTAGGAAAAAAAACAAATTTCAGTGTAACGGATCCAAACCTAACTCAGTCTTTTTGTCAGTACTGCCAATTTTCACCAACTCCTAATATATTATTTCTCAGAATCAGATCATTTTACAATTTATTTCCATCCTTATCCCTTTCAACACAAATCTAGAATTCCATTCAGGTAAAAAGAGGTGTTTGATAGAATGCATCAAGTTGAGAGTTCTGTACACATTTACTGGAAAGCTACATCCCAGAACTTACTCCAACATTAAGTACATATGGGTTAGTAGTCTTATTCTCCAATAACCTGAGCCCTTGGATCATTTGATCACCCCCTCCTTTTTTTTTTTTGCTTATGCTGCTATAGGGAGGTAGAGAGTGGAAGAATGAATTAATTTGCCTTGCTTACTCTCCACCAGAAAAACCCCTTTGCTGTAACATACCTTAATCATGCTTACGATTTTTGAGGTCACATGGTTCTATCAAATGCCCATAAACTGTTGAAAATGAATAAAGCACTTCCTTTGGGGCTTTTGAGTCATCACACTTTGAGACTACAGCTTCATTTGTATGGATGTTTAGGCAGAAAAAGTCTTAAAACTATTAGCATTCTCAAGTATTTATACTAGGAACTAACTGGGTGACTTTTGGCCAGACACAGACTCTCAGCCCGGCCTACCTCACAGGGTTGTTGTGGGGATAAGATTGAGAGGAGGAAGAGAATGATATAAGTGCCTTTGAGTTCACTGTAAGGAAGAAAGCATGATATAAATCTAATAAATAAACAAACGATTCTTTATTTGATATAGGTGTCCTATTTAGATTTTTTAATGCTGATGAAATCACCGAAATAATTTTGTAATGCTGGAAAGAAAGAACTTCAGAGATTTTACCGACTGTTAACCACAGAGTCTGATCTTCTAGTGAGAACTGCATGGGGAAGATATAGTAGATGGATTAAATGATTAGATTAAAAACCTGGAGAATATGCTTCTTTAAATGGATACTGTCAGTGAATGACCTTTTAAACAAAGCAACAGCTTATCTGTCCTAAATGAGGCAACAAAACCTGAAGACTGAGGGTCTCAGCTCAGGAATGTGTCCAGTTTACAAAGTAGGTTTACATGGTCAAATCTGTCTCCATGCAATTCTTCCTCCACACAAAATAATCGTGTGGAGAATGCCTCATATTTCTTCATGAATATATTCTGACTCATGGGACAATTATTATTGCCTCTGAGCAGTAGCATCCAGATTTATGGAGGTCCTAGTTCACATGGAACATCCTCCAATACTTAAGGAAAAATTCAGGAAGCAAAACCAACCATGTGAACCAGCACTCAAGCTGTGGATGCTCCTAAGTTGTGAAGGCTGTATCTTCGTTTAATCAACTACCAACAAGGTCAATTAACATATTTGCGTTAGACCCTCTTCTGAAGATGCCAGCACAGTTTGAGCCTGACTTTACAGAAAGCTGTATCATCTATGTTATCATTTGCAACATAAACTTTCTTTTAGTACGAAAATGGTTCTATACTTCTTCCAAAGATGCCATCCTGTTCAGACTACACTTAAGGTATCCCTTTAATGGAACCATCTGCCGGAACAGCTTCCTTTTCATTTGGGGCTAAGCACCTCTACCTTGTTAACTGAACAGAGGGGCTGGTTTTGTATAAATGGCAAATCCCTCCATATGGAATATGCTTTCTTATACCACCAGTCATAACACTGGGCCATGCAAAGTTATCTGCCCATTTCTAATCAATAGCATATGGTGAAATACTGCAAGAACTCTACCCATGTATAACCATGTAGCTTGCCAATAATAATAAAAAAAACCTATTCTTTTGAAGGATCTCTGCATCATAATTCTGCCTTTGGTCAAAATGCCATATGAGCATCCATCCCAGCATTATTCCAGAAATTCGGCACAATTTGAACATTTGTACATTCCTGAAATCAATAAAACAATGTTAACATGTCAGTGCTTTTATCTAGCATTAGATGTATGGACAGCAACAGTAACCTCCAAGCAGCAAAACATATGCTAACTGGACTTCAGCAGGGGCTAATTTTGTGTTGTCTGCTAGTATTGACAAAAGAACTTTGCATTGTCAAATTCCAAAGACAGACATGAGTTAAATGTGGTGTAAATCTTTCAATAAGTATATAATACAGTAACATTCACCTCAACTCAGAAAGATAGAAGATAATAGGGAAGATAGAGTTAAGATTAAGTATGGAGTCGGAACTAGTCATTCTGTACCTTTCCCTTTCTCAAATGCAAAGCCCTATGAAGGGGAAGATGACAAAACCTGACTTCTGACTATCCAGCACCACAAATCCATTCAAGAAAACTTATTCTAAGCCGTCACTTCATCTACCTTCAAGACCATTGCACTTACCAAATCTACCATCCAGATTTATTGTAATGTCTTCAGTTAGCATATTTTTCAATTGCTTTACCCTATACAAGAAATCTTATTCTAAAATGCTTCCTTACACGTATTTTGCAATGCCTTTCTTAAAGCTACTTTTCCTGCCCTAATTCTCCCCTATTTTATATATTTAATTTAAAATATATAAAGGTTGTGCACTGCCCAGAGAACTTCAACTATGGGTGGTACAGCAATATAATGTTGCTACTACAATAGCAGCAGCAGCAGCAC
Source organism: Varanus komodoensis (assembly GCF_004798865.1). Taxonomy (NCBI): domain Eukaryota; kingdom Metazoa; phylum Chordata; class Lepidosauria; order Squamata; family Varanidae; genus Varanus; species Varanus komodoensis. The sequence continues at coordinate 96,120,429 of NW_025335268.1, forward strand.
CCATGATCTTGATATGTGACCTTCTCCGATAGCCTTCTTCTCTGTCATTGCTCTGTCCATATCTTCTACGTGTCTAATTTTTGGATGCAAAATTGCAGCAGGGACTTCTCTAGTACTTTATCTTTGAGGACTGTTATGGGTATGGACAGCACAGTATAAAATATTTCCCCACTCTTTAATCAGAACACCAACATTTGTCATACAGAGAACCAGTACTAATAGTTCCAAGCCCCTTACATTGAAATGGTTTCCTGTATAAGGATTCACTTGAATGTGTTATCTAAACTAAGCCAGTCAATTTTCTAGACTTCTGAGCAACTAAGACCAGAACTCTAAAAGCAAATGGCACTATGTTTTTCATTGTTGAAGTTCCATGATTCTTCCTGATAGACACAATACATTCTGACAGCTGCCTTAAAATCAATACCAATATGAAACCAGCTAACAGATTCCCAGAGTTCAGAGAAGTGCCCTAGAGAGGCAGCACTTTAGTAAAGTTACCTTACTTATCACAGCAAGTTCGATATTTAACCACCAGGGAATTTCCAAACCTTGCTGAAGCTTTTTTTTTTTAAAGTTAATGGTTATTTTTTTGCCCATCTAGAGACAGAAAGTGATAAGTACAATAGGTTGTGTTAGGATAACTACAATTACATTTTTCTTTCTTTTTTCACACCTCTCAGACCTTGATCAGTGAAAAGTCAAGTGACTGAGAACAGCAGCTAAAGTCAAGCCTTCCAGGAGACACTGCACTACAGAGAATGAGAACTTCCTTCCATTGTGCTTAATATTAAACTAGAAGCAGGCCCAAGGGTTCCAGCCTCATGTCCCAGATGATTCTGCACAGCCCTGGCCTGCAGACCTGCTCTCTATAAATGAGCTTTATAAGGGGAGAGTTTGGAGATAGCAGTTGGGGGCACGACTAAGATGAAAAAGAGGGAACTACAGGTGCATACCTGTTCTCTCATACACCTCACAGATGATAACACTGCAGAAGGCCACAAAAATGTGCTTCCCATTTAGGTAGCTGCAATCCTCTATATGGATATATGCACACAGAGAAATGGGGTTTCCCATGAAAGGTTTTACTAAAAGGAGTTAGGAACAAAATGGAAGATTTTTTACATGCTTACCACGATGCTTAGACCGTGCAAACAACCATACCATTGTGAAAAAGAGGATGAGACAAATTTATGCACAAAAAATACTACCGACTTGAAGTTGTATTCTCTTAAAACAGGATTGCAAATAGGAGCATGAATGTTTCTAGCCCCTCAAAAATGTTATGGAGAGCACCTGACTACATTTATATACCAGTTACAAATACTTTATCAAAAAATAAAGAAGAGCCAACTTCCGTAAAGCTCTGCTGCCTCATCTGGAGGAAACTTTTACTGAGTCACTCACCTGATTACCTGTGATATTTAAAAGTCTATCTTAAGCTGTACGCCCCTTGCTAAGGTATTACGAAATACAATGTAGGCTACAACACTTGGAATTGTTAAGCTTAGGCCAAAGGTAAGGTAAGATATAATAAAGGTGTACAGAATTATGCATGGTGTGGAAAAACTGCAAAGACGTATTTTTCGCTTTCTCTCATAATACTAGAACCAGAAGTTAACCCATGAAGCTGATGGATGGGAGTTTCTTCAGAAAGCTCCTAGTTAAACTATGGAATTCATTTCCACAAGATGCAGTGATGACCACTTATTTGGACTGTTTTATTATTTGGTACTAGACACATTCATGGAGGAGGATGCTATGAATGGTTGCAAGTCCTGATGGCTCTATGCTGCCTCCAGTATCTGTGGTAGTATTGCTGTGTACACTGGTTGCTGGGGAACATGGATGGGAGGGTGCTATTGCACTCATGTCCTGCTTATGGGTTTCTCATAGGTAGCTGATTAGAACTGCTGCACCAGATGGACCCTTGGTCTGATCTAGCAGGACTCAGTGGATTACTACATTATTGTACTTTGCTGGAGAAACACCCAGAAGAATACTGAGCCAGCGGGGACATCAGGTTGACCTAATAAAGCACCTCCCATTGATCAACACAGCCACCACCCCCCATATCAAAAGAGTAGAACCCCAACAAAAGCATTTTAAATACAGAGGCTTGATAATTTTATATCAGCTTTCCCCAACCCAGTGCCCTCCAGATGCGTTCGACTGTAACTTCTACCATCTGTAACTTCCAGCACTGACTATGTTGGTTGGGGATGACAGGAGTTTCAGAGTAACACATCTGAAGAGTACCAGGTTGGGGAAGTCTATCTTGCATTATGTTTTAGCATAAATTGTTCCCTGTGAACCAATCCCTACACTCTGCATGAGATGCAAGACAATTTAGAAAACCAGATCACAGGCTATGATGCATTAACTTACTGTGAGATTTAATTGCATTTTTTTCTGAACATGGCATTCAGATGCATCCTGCGTAATCAATATTGAGGAATATAAATCATGACTTCTAATGGAAGTGACAATCTTAAATTAACAGTACAGAGCTGCATTCTGGTTCAGTTCTTTGATTTACTCAGTTTTGTAAAATCTAAAGCTTCAAAAAGAACTCACACTGGCATTAATTAAGCAACATTTTTATTACCTACAATCAAAGCATTATAAGGAGAGTTTACCAGTCAGCTCTGCTAAGGAATTACAAGCTTCACTCAATTAACAATCTCACTTTTTTTGTAGTGTCACTGCTAATTGAGATATTTTTCATTTTTATATCATCTAAATTATTGTTGTACAGGAGTACTCAGTCCAAACACACATGCAATCAGAGAAATCAACAGGAATCTTGGGGTCAGGAGAATTAAGAATGAAATATTTTGGCTATTAACTAAGTTTCATTGATGCTGGCATTGATAAAAGGGAATTTGTCTCACCATGTAAGGGACAGATTATTGAGAAACAGGAACATCTTCCTGCTCAACTGGAAGGAACATAGGTTTTAAACTTTCAGAAATAACAAAACACAAAAGTCTTGGCATGGCATATGTGTAGAATGTTGGGGAAAGAGGAGTATAAGAGTATTCTATAATTAATATAGAAAAATGAGAAAACAGTAGCAATCTGCTATCAGAATTCAGGGCAGAAGACAACACAGAGACACTGGGACTAGGGCAACTGAACTTAAGTCAGAGTATAAAGTCCAAAAACAAGGATCAAAAGCAAGTCCAAGTCAGGAACAAGAAGTATGTATCATGACAAGGACATGGTCATGGACAAGGCAAGGGTAAACAACCAGGCAGGCAGGCAGAGGCATAGGTACCTTGCAGCAGAATACATGATATGAGTCAGATAAGATGCACACACTACAGCAAACAAGGAGACCTGTGTTGCTGAACCAACACAACAAGATATAAAATACACAGCAACATGCAGGCAAAGTGCAGGAGATGAACCACACCACAACCAGCAAGATGACCAATGTTGTGGAGAGGAAGCATACATACAGCAAGGTGTGATCTGGATCAGGCAAGTTGTAGCCACTCCACCAGATAGATCTGTGTTGCTGAGACCCTTCTGGGGGAAATAACTTGATCTTTTTACAGCCGTTCCTCCAGCTCTCCCAGCTGAGGCTCATAAGAAGCCTGAGCACTTCAGCAGGGCCTGGAACTGATCCTGTGAATACTGAGGTGGGCATTTGCATTCTGACTACCGGATGGAGCCCTAGAGGATCCAAAATCCTGATATTTGCATGGCAATGCACTTTCCCACATCGGTATAAACTAAAGAGTTCAAACTTTTCAGCTGAAAGCGACACAAGGTTTTCCAATATCATGTAGGTAACTAAAGATCCACAGTTGGTTACTGTGTAATCACAGAAGGAGCTTTGGTTTGATCAGGTATGATTTTTCTTATATCCTTACCAAACTGCTACATTAAAAACACACAAAAACATGCTTAAATGTTCCTTTGTCTAATAAAAATGTTTCTAAACCACATGCAACTTGCATCATCATCTCATTTTTATACTACTCCACTGCCAAAGCTTTCTGGGCAGTTGTGGCAATGATCATGATCTTCAGAAAAGTGAAACCAAGTTCAAAGAAATCAAGCTCCCAGTTCTTTTCTTTTTTTTGGGGGGGGGGGGGGGATTTTAAAGTTTCTCATGAGTTCAAATAAAATATTTTGCCTTTGAGGGCCAAACTAAACAAGATGCTGACTGCACCTGGGGCGACTGCTGTTGCAGAACAGCCTTCAAGAATGTGGGAACAGATTCTCAAGTCAGAAAAGGAGGAGGGGGTGAAATTCCTAGCCAAAATGGCAGGGCCAGTTGACTCAGAGATAAACCAGGAAGTAGCAGAGAGTCAACTAACTTTCGGTTCTGTGGGAAGTCACAGTGCTAATGTTGAAAAAGAAAGTACAAGGTCAGATATCAATTAGAGAAGGTAAACCAATTAAGAGGTGTCAGTCATTCTTAGTGGTTGGCCCTAAAGCAAGAGGGCCTCCCTTTAAGGCAGGATGTTGGTAATTTCAATTTGGTAGGCAGAAGAGGCCATCAGTTTAGAATCAGCTTTTTACCAGTAAGGTTACACTTCCTTAATGTTTCACTCACCTAGAATTCTAAGTATACTTGTTTTTTTGTTTTTGTTTTTGGCAATATCCTTAATTTGCACTTTAAAGCCAGCCTTGCTGGCTTCCTTTAACATAATAAGCTTTAGCTAGAAATAGATTGAAGGCACAAGGGGTCTGATCTAGTTCAGGAGACTTTAACCCTCCTTTCCTTCCCTCTCTCCATAGCACTGATCCAGATCAACCCTATTTCATGGCCTATCATTACTCTTTGTTATTTACATTGGGAAAAAGCTCCCATTTGTATCACAGAAACTGGTTCCCCCAAAAGGCAACAGAAACAATGAAGAAATGATACAGAAGGGCCAGACCTGGAGCATGCAGTGAAAGCTGATCTCCCACTGTTGTTGCTCTGTCCTGTCAAGTAATCTCCAATTTATGACGACCGTCCAAAATGCTCTGCCCTTGACAACTCTGCTCAGCTCTTCCAATTTCAAGCCTGTGGCTTCCTGTATGGAGTCCATCTCATAATCCATCTCATGTTTGCCTTCCTTTTCTTCTGCTGTTTTGCATTTCCCCAGCATTATTGTCTTCTCCAGTGAATTCCTTCACTAGGGTCCCAATTAAGATGTTTCATGCCAGCACAAGCTATTTCCTTTTCAAAGAAACACTCATGCAGCTGTGTAGCATTTCATTCAATACCACTGGAGCTCAGGTGATCTGGCTTCTAGTTCCCACTTGGCCATGGAGCCAAGTGGGTGACTTTGGACCAGTCAGAGGCTCTCAGCCCAACCTACCTCACAGGGTTGTTGTTGCAAGGATAAGACTGAGAGGGGGAGGCGAATTATGTAAGCTGCCTTGAATTCCTTGAAAAGAAAAAAGATGGGGTAAAAATATAATAAGTATGGTCATCAAAGAAGGCCAATATTAAGATCAATGGCACTGAATTGAAGGCACATTTATTTTCCAAGATTATTTTGGTCTTGTGTTGAACTATAGTAAGGGAAAAGGAAACTATTTCAGATAGTACTACCAATATTTTATTAAAACAGGGTTTCAGAATTCCTTCCTTGTCCTCAAAAAGGATCCTATTCTGATAATCTTGTAATATATACTTTTATTTAAATGAACTGGATAATCAGCATCTTAATCAAAATGTATATACCTATGGTATATAAATACCATATACCTTAAAGGTAAAAGTTTCCCCCTGACATTAAAGTCCAGTCATGTCTGACTCTAGGGGGCGGTGCTCATCTCTGTTTCCTAGCCGAGGGAGCCAGCGTTTGTCTGTAGACAGTTTCCATGGTCATGTGGCCTGCATGGCCAAACACTGAAGTGCACGGGATGCTGTTACCTGCCCACTGAAGTGGCACCTTTTAATCTAGTTTTGAACGGCAAGGTTGGCAGGAGCTGGGACAGAGTACAGGAGCTCACCCCATCTGTGGTTTCGAACTGTCGGCATTTTGATCAACCAGCCTAGCGGCTCAGCGGTTTAGCCCACTGTGCCACCACATCTTTACCATATACCTTATAGAAGGTGTATTTAAGAATATATATCTTATAGGGTTTCAAGACTGTATGTTGTATAGCACATGGTGATGTGTGACATCTGAGTTCAAATTCTACTTCAGCATTGGGTGACTACTACGGTTCTGTATCTGTAAAGGTTATTTATTCCTGGGCTGTCAGGAATTGGTTCAAGACAGATTATAACTGGATATCAGGAAAAAAAATTCCAGACTGTTAGAGCAGGACAGCGATGGAACCAAATACCTAGGGAGGTTATGGACTCTCCCACACTAAAGGCATTCAAGAGGTAGTTGATAGCCATCTGTCACGGATACTTTAACATGGTGTTCTACACTGAGCAGGGGGTTGGACTCAATAGTTTGATAGGCCCCTTCCAACTCTACTATTCTATGATAGTAAAACAGATAGGAATGATAAAACATATAAAAAGTGCTGCCCAAATGGTCAAGAACAGTGCCACTTCAACTAAGGTGCAGCCACTTCTAGGATGGAACATAATCACTTCGTTAGAGGGTTTAAAAAAGTAGAAGTCATTCTCTCCAGGAGAAACTACAAAAGTCAATTTCTCTAGTGGAAACTACAAAAGTAATTTAGGTCGCAGAATGTAATCATCAGAGTTGAATTTGGCCAGAAGAACATCAGGGTTAATAACCTCACTCTTGCGATAAGCACCAAGGGATCCTTAATGACCAGTATAAATTGAACTCCTTCCTTCCTCTTTATTAACATACTATGGGGCTGATTCAAACCTACAAAAGCAAGAAATTAAGAAATGAAGCTGCTAAACTCACCCTGTTGTGCTTATATGTTGAAACTATCAAGATTGCCTACTGTTGTGAAGCAGCCCTTTTAAGACTTGCAGCCTCCACAGTACCAGTCCATGATGATGTGAAATGGAAGGGTAAAGCAACTGTAGAAGTTGACTTTAAAGGAAAAAAGTGATTTTATTCTTCCTGTTGCTTTTTGTTTTGGTTTAAGACAGTTGTGTAATCCTCCCAGTAAATGGTGACATAAACTAGAGGTGGGAAGTCTCAAGCCTGAAGGTCAAATTCAGCCCTCCAGGGGTCCCAATATGACCCCAGACCCTACCCTTTTCTCTACCACCAATTGTTTGGTGGATTTTTGGCTTTTGTGCAGGTTTTTCCCCATTCTAACAGGTTGAAATTCTCTTTTTAGTTTTAGTTACTACCCATAAGAACTTTAGGTTATACCATGTTGGTAGTTTTAAAAAAGTATGTTTGGCTCTGCCTCTCTCCTTTTGTCCACAGTTACCACTGAAATACAACTCCAAAGTGCTTCTTAGAAATGGAGTTAAGCTATCTTGCTGAAAGGGGTTCCCATCCTTGGAACACAAAAGCAGTGTGTAAGTAACATGTATGAGTATTAACTGTGTTGTACCCAAAAAGAGAACAAAAGGCAGAGTATTTCACAAAAGGCAAAATAGTGGAAATCTCATACACTACTGATTTAAAATGGTTTCTGAAGAAAAATCAGGAAATATCAATCATGCAGTGACAAAAATCAAAGGAGCCAGTAAACTCCTTTCTCAAAATTGTGAAACAGTTTCAAAGCAGTGGCAAGGTGTCCAGTTCAAATGCACTGTGTGGAGGTTGATCCTGGGACATAAAACCTTTGTTGGGTGTGACCCACTACATAAGAAAAGCCTTGCTACACTGTACCAAGAACTAATATACCATTGTAGGTAATTTTTAACGGAACGTAACGTTAGGCTTCTCTGTATAGTGAATTTGCTACAAATGACCAATTCATCATGTGGTGGCAGCTATGAAGTTGTGAAAGTTTATACTACTACTAGTAGTTTCTGTTTGTGTCACTATCTTTAGGAACAATGACCAATTCTGCAGAGCAACACTGAACAATCCTCTGAAATATTAAGCCTTGCATTTCCCAACTTGAATATAATTATAGTCATTATTTTATGATCATGGAATTGCTTTAGAACTATACAATATCATATTTATAGATGGAGGAAAAACTGGGAGAAATGTCAACTCAGAATGATTTTATACAAAAAGCAAATTATCTGGGGTGGGGGTAGAGAAGAGATTATGAAATCAATTAGAGCATTCTGTAACAGATTGAGCTGGCAGTTCCCAGTTAAAATGCTGTGTCTGTTTTTTTACCCACATATTCTTAGTGAGCAAGAAGGATTTTGCTTTCCTGCCTAATTGCTGCATTTGCGTAGCAAATATAAATGTCAAGAAGCAGAAATTAATGAAAGGCAGAAAGATACCTAAATTATCATCAGAGTAGCAAAATCAGAAGAATCAGACAAATCTTCTGGATCATTAACTGAACACAGAGAAATAGTCTTCAGTTGTTCAATGGTGAAGTGCAGAAACTCTTCCCTTATCAAATGCAAACTGTAGTGGGGAAGGGGTTGCATTTCTGCTGGTGCTAAATATAACTGGCATGGAAATAATCATGGATTATGATATAGGTGATACATGCCTCCTTTTGCCTCAATACAGGCTCTCTAACAAAAATAAAGTGCTTGTTCTTGAAAAGAGCAGGGATTCTTTTTGAGAGACTCTTGACCCAGCAGGCATCTGGGTCTCTCAAAGAACAATGCTCAACTCATAATACTGGGCCAAACAATAACACAAATGTAAAATGTCCTAATACACATGAAAAGCATTCTTCATGTTTTATATACACAAACAGATTTCTTAGAGTGGCCACCGAAAAAACAGCAACACCCTCCAATCATATTCCTTCATGGTATCCAAACAGTGACTTAAAGGTGTTAAGAGATGATGCATTCCAACATACATTTATTGTCCTTGCTCATAAAATCTTCAAAATAAAGTTATCTATGGAGAGGAAACATTCTCATTCACTCTCAGCCCATGGTTAAGTCTCTTTGCAAGGAATTTAGTGATAAATAGTCTGTGTTACCCACTCTCCTCGCCCAAAAAACTTTATAAATTCCTCTGTGACAACTGGAAAAATAGGTAGTCTTTATTTGATATAGGACCCTACCACAGCAAGAATATATTTGTATTCTTTAAATTTCTGAAGATAGCCAATTTCAGGACTAGCATTTAATAGTGGTTTCCTGGACAATCTCTGTATAAAATACGGAGGCTTCTATGGATTTTCAGGAGTAGGGATTCAACTTTTAATCTTGTAGATTCTGGTGCTTTATGATATTTAACAAATCAAATGTGCACAAACCAAAGGAGGCACCAATATGTCTTCCATGTTACATAATGCTTCAGTCCACTGTTCACAATTAGTACAGATGCTGGAAGACAGACAGGACAACTTCCAATGCTGTCTTTCATTTGGACTCTCAATACCAGGAGAGAATGGGTGATATTAGCAGAAACAGAAAAGCAACGCTACATCTGGAAAATATCCTGGAAGTGCCCTAAAACTGCCTCATTGCTTAATTAGAGAGGTTATTAGTTTGAGTTCTTGAAGTATTAAATACCCCCTTGCTTTTCTTCTTTTCAGCAATCCCATTCTTTCATTATTGACTTGCACATTTTCTGTCTCTTTCAAACATCTTTTCTAAATGGAACAGGAAGCTACTAATGTCAATGTGCAAAAGGCTCCTCTGCATACAACACAAAGCTGAACTTTTCACCCAGAGTCTACATTTATGTGGCACCCTTTAACTTGGGAAAGCAGGGAGTGTTCTACTGAGAAAACACAATTTAGCCAGCAGGTTAGACAATAATGCAATGGCACACTCTGCTCCCTTCCTTCCTCTCTCTCTACCCCATGTCAGTTTGACACAAACAAAAGCTCTGTCACTCCTTCGAATCAAGGACTTACTGTAAACAGCTGCTGAAAAGCAAAAGGAAACATGGGGAGGTCTGCTACAGCGTAATTGCCCTTTCTAGTTCAGATCTGAAGTACGGCTGGGCAGGGAGGGGGAGCCTTTAAAATTAAAGCACGTTTCCCCTAAGTGACCTGGAACAGGAGTGGATGCTGATGTGCGTGTCAGGAAGGGCCCGCTTTGCAGTATTCTGCAGTGAATGCAGGCATTGTTTCAGAGCTCTTGAGAAAAGGGTTCAAAATGAAGCAACACTGCTGGTGGGCAAGGCACACAGAGCAGGGTAATTTAAAACGCATGCTTTTTCCTCCCCCTCTGCAAGAGGCATGCCTGTCACTGCGCAGCTGTGCTGCCAGTGTCATCACTCCCTCCATCTCCCGTCTTGCTAATTAAAAGGTTGATCACAGAACAATGCTCTTCTCATTAATTTCAGTGTTCCGATTGGGCAGGATCCCTGTTTGCTCCGCCTGATCTTTTCCATGTGGTTGAAGTTAATGTGACAGGAGTCCGAAGATGGATTACCTGCTGCCATATTGCCCATCGCCTCCAATCAGGAGCTATCTGTGTAAACTGATTGTTCTAATTTGCTCTCATTATTTTTACAATATCAGGAGAAAATAACGCACACAGCTCACTGTCAAAGCCATGAAAATCAGTCATTAGTTAAAGCTAGACACTGAGTGGCTTTATTAGGGCACTGCAGCTTATTGATGTGTAGCTCCAGCAAACTAAGATAGCCTTTTCTTTTCTTTCCTTTCCTTTTTTTGAAACAAAAAGAAAGAAGCTCAGCTGAAAGGGAATATTTATTAGACTAATTCCAGGAGGAGCAGAAAGCTTGCTGCCCTGACTCAGTTAATTGGCATCTTGATGTGTACGGTGGATTAGAAACAATGAAAATGTTCCAGTTTGGACACTAGGAAAGACTACATACTGAATCTGAATGTGAATCTGCACACAAACCTGAGCGCCACTTATGTGACCCTCTGTCCAAATTTCACTCGGCTACTACTTACAATTGAAAGATGACAGACAATATAACAACCTAAACCAATAACAACATCACCACAACCCCTGTGACTTAAAATATGACATTAAAGCAGTATCCCAGCACAACTGGGAATATAGGTAGCATCAATAATGTTCTGTATTCTCAGGAGTTGCTTGCAAGGTCAGACATTTTGTTCTGAGAACCCAGGAGTCTGCAGATTCTCCAAAGGTCAAAAGACAAAACAACTCACTTGATCAATATAGGAGCAAGCTCAGCCAGAACCTTCTGCAGAGATAGTACAGTGCTACCTGATGCCTCTGTGATAAAGGAAGCAGCCAGCCTCAGTGGTTAGAGGAACCCAGAGTTCTGCTGTGCTGCTCTGATGGAAACTAGCGTTCAGTACCATGACTCACTTGCTTCCATGACAAAAAGATTAAATGGAGTCCTGCTGCAGAAGCAAAAACAAGAATTATTCTGTGCCTGGCATATCAATTTCAGTAAGAGTCTTGTCCTCACTGTGACAGACAGGCCGTGGCAGATGAATCCTACACAAAAATACTTAAATTCAATTAGCTCTTTGCAGAGCCCTGGGCAGAACAGTGGGATGCACACTATTGAGATTTCTAAAAAGTTAAATCCAGTGTTGAAATTTCAAAGTTGGTGGTTCCAGATCTGTGCACAGCCACAAAGAAAAGAACTAGTGGATATCATTAAAACTCTCTCTGTCTTGGACAGTCTTGACCCATTTGGGGCGGAATCCTATGTCATTTCTAAAATGGCTTTAGTAAAGAAAAGCAGTACCTTGACAACCAGTATTCTTTAATTTTAAGAAAGAAGAAGGAAGGAATGGTATTCCACAGTTTACTTTGTTGCCTTTAACTAATTTCTTTTTCAACAGCCATTTTCCAGATGAATTTTTCTGCCATTCTGAATAATCACAACTGTGGGTTCTCCGTACTATTTGGCCCCTCCCCTCCCAACGGCCTCTTCTTTAGAAAGGCTTTGCCAGGCATTGCTCTTCAGAATTCCTGCATGGAAAATGGTGCACCATGCCACAGTCAGAAAAACGTGCTGATGGCACAAATTACAAGCCCCCAGCCGAATGCTCCAGCCCCCACCATTCGGGCAGATTTATGTGGGCTCTTGCCGACGTTATTACAAGTCAGAGTTTATTGGGAAATTGTTACATTATGCGGAGTGTCTAACAAATTGCTTATGCTGCTATAATTGGATTACAACAGCCGCTTGCTCCCACCGGTAAGATTAGGCAAGTAGGACTCCTGCCGATCTCTGAGCGTTAGCAGTAATTTTATTTGCCTTGCCTCTCTCTTTCCTAACAACATGCCTCTCTCCCTGCCAGCTGTCTGCTGAAAAGGCACAGGCTTGTTCCTTGGCCCTAACAATGCAATTACAGCCCTGCAGATCGCACTGTTTGTGCATTAACTACAGAGCCAAAACGAGGCGAATTGATCGTTTGACTTTTGGAGTGGTCACATGATCCCTGTGTGTGGGTGATCCGGCATGCATCAGTGGGCAACGCTGCAGCACTTGCCTGGTGAAGAACTGGCTTTCCATTATTACCCCTCCTAGGGACTAAGACACCACGGTTTTTCTGTGCTGACCCACAACTATGTGAACTCACTCTTAGCTCAGCCAAGAGGGGGTTTCACTTCCAAAATGCTACACTTGGATACCTGGGCCTGTTGATGGGTCTGTAAGACTTTGGGCTGCTCTCCAAAAAGGTCATTCTATGTTTCAAGCACTGTATTGAGGGAGTGAATTTCACCACCATCCCATGCAGTGCACCAAAATCCTTCAATTTCAGAGATGAGAAGACTGAAAACGCCCCCACCAAAACTCTAATTCTTCTTCTGCTAAGCTGTGAGTTAAACCCAGATCTTCAAGGTCATTGGTCAATATTCTATTCAGAAGATCACAATGCTGTTTCACCACTAAAATATGCATAAAAATCATTCCTCCCATTATGTTGCTTCAAAGCATAGTCAAACAGAAACTTGTGTGATGGTCACACGTGTGACGCCTGCACCAATACATGGAAAATGTTCTATGTGAAGATGTTTATAAGGAGCTAAATTGGGCATAGAAGGGAGACTGAATTCTTAACATTTCTGATAGCTACTTACAGGCCTATAAATCTGAAAGAATGAGTATACTCAAACCTGTGCTTCTTCATTGATGAAGTTAATATAAACATTGCTGTCAAGAATATATCTGCAGATATCATTTAAGGGATCCTTGGTTGAAAACAGACTGAGGAAGGTCCTGGAGTTACGCAAAATTGCCTTAAAAAGACCCATCTTTAATTATTTCATGATGAATCCAGTTAGCTTCCAAGATGGAAGGGCAACATAATAAAGGCAAATGATATACACCATGTGTGTATCAGAGACTAAAAATGCCTGTTAACATGTAGCTTAACACTCAAAAGAAGCTCTGAACAGCTGAAATACCTTATAAATAGCTCAGACCCAGAGGAAGTGCAAACGTCTGCATTGTGAATTGTAGATCTTAATTACAGACAATGGCTGGTACAGCAAGTACTACGAGGAAAAAAAAACCAGTGAAACAGTTGCACTGTTCATGGCTGGCAATAACTCTTCAGGAAAATATTTACTATCAATCAGTTATGAGAAAAGGGACTCCGTGCTCATAAAACAGCACGTTGCTTCTCATACCAGCACCATTTTGATTCAGCATAATCTGAATTTAAACGGCTTGTTTCCTGCGGATATAATTTTGGAAATAAATAAACCAAGTCTTCTATCAAAATCTGGAGAATGTGGGAAGGGTGAAGGGAGGGGGTAACTTCCACATTCTTGCTTCAATCCCACTGCAAGTATCTCTGACAAGTAGGTTAGGGCTGGAGGATTAGGGATGGGAGGGGTGGCTGAGATAGTGTAAAATATTCTAAATTAATGCCACCTAACCTCATGATCAAATTTTGGCCATTGTAAAAAAGACAAAAACGCCTAAGACTATGAGGATTGTAATTATGTTGGCAGAACACTGTGAATATTAAGTAAACCTTATGCTGTGTCTTCATTAGTTAATGTCTTTTATATCCGTTTAACAAATGTGTGCACTCACTCAAAAGATACTTTAGTTATTGTTATTCCTATTCAGAAGGAAGGCTGTAAGAGAGAAACTGGATTCTAATTCTACAACTCAAAAACAAAACAAAAACAAAAGAACCCAATTCTGAGCCAAGCATCACCAAGACAGAATTGCAACAATTCCTGGAAGGAAGTATTAGCAGTGTATTCAACCATAATTACAAAGGAAACATGAACCTGAGCAAACTGCAGGCTCTACTAGGCCCCCCAAAAAGAACAGCAAGAAACAGTATTGAGTATAGAAAGGTCACAATACAAAAACATTCTTTCACTGGAGAAAAACATTGCCAGGATGCCTCTAGGGCAGAAGAAGGCAACATGGTGCACTCAATATAGTCTGGATTATAAATCCCATAAACCTTGACCACTGGCCATGGTGGTGGGGTTGATGGGAGCTGAAATTCAAAAATATGTGAAAGATATTAGGTTGCTGCCTACCCTTGTTCCAGGGAGATTCCCCAATAGGGGCAGGACTGGTCAAGGCTAACTTTAGGTGAGCATCTAAGGACCTTGATCGCAGGCCCACTTAAACAGTGTTTCTCAAATTTTTAAAAGCTTAAGACTTCCTTCAAGCTTCTACCTTCTCCTTGATCTGTCCTGCCCTGCCAACCTACCATCTGCTCATAGCAGAACATGCAGAGATCATTTTGCACAATTATATCTATGAAGACTGCTTCACAGGTTCAGAAATCTGTGGATTAGGGTATTAATTCAACCCTTGGCATGAGAGAGAGAGACAGAACAAGGCATATCTGACCGTTCTTAAAACAACTCTGAGAAATGCCTCTGGAACAAAGCATCTCTTGCCAAATCAGATTGGTGTGACAGTAAATAAAGGCACATTTCATAATTCAATTATAATTAACATTTAACCCACCCATGTCTTGGCTAATATAGGAAGGACAACTCTACATGTTTCAGGATTTGGGAGCTTTCTATTTAGCTGTTCTGCACCTCAAAACTGGGGGGGGGGGGCCGCAACAAGTTTACTAACAGGGTTTTTTTTTTAATGCAATGGATTATTCTACTGTTTTAGTTCCTACAAGCTTTCCAATATGTAGCTTGGAAAGCCAAGCTTTCAAACTAACAAAATAGCTGCTTGCTTGGCTGGTTTTCAGTAAGCCTCATTAAAGCAACACCTTGGTTGTCCTTGAGCTCCATTAAGAGCTGTGAGGATGCCTTATCTAAGCAAGTTTTGCCAATCCCAATCAAGGCAACCTGTCTGTAATGGGAGCACTGGAACTGGATGGAACATCTTGACAAACCCCTTTAAGGTGCTAAATGAAGACAGTGAAGAATACTTAAGTTACATTTTCAGTCATTAGAACTGACATCAAATCAAAGGATCCTCTGAATAAGCAAGAGGACTCCCCACCTGAAATGCTTTGCTATTTCTTAACTGTCCTAAAATCTTAACAAGCATCTGATTAGCTCTGATGCTTAGTCTGCATAAATGTCTGATGGTGACCAAATTCAGCACTGCTGAAAATGGAAGTTCTTTATACACCAGTGAATTTTGTTCTCCGTGAATGAAAGAGGTCAGCTAACTCTGGGGAGGCCCCTCTCCAGGGCCAGGAAGACAGAGGGAAAGGGACAGAGGGGAGAGGGAAAGAAGTCAAGGCGGAAAGATGCAGAGAGTCTGAAACTAGAACAGGAATGCCTCTTGCCAGGTTGGTCAGCTGCTTCCAACACTGCAAGGGGAGACACCTCCTTGGAGGGTATCGGCTGGACTGAGGTTGAAATGATTTCTATCTGGAATCTCAGAAGGAACATCTGTAGGGGCCTGTAGTGGAATCCTGCACTTGGATGGGACCATCAAGCCCATGAACCCTGTTCAGCAGATACAAGAAGCCAGGTGACTCAGAATTCTAACTGGTTGGAGAGAAGGTCATTACATTCCTGAAAGTGTCCAGGGTCAACCAAATGGAGGAGGGTCTGGGCTGGGGAAGCCCAGCTTTCCTTCTCATCGATGAGAAAATCCTGTTGGGCTGACAAGGTAAATCTGATGTCCTGAAGGCTGCAAACCTGCATGGGGGATAGATCAGAATTTCATCCAGAGAGGGATAGAGCTGGACTCCCCTGGTTCAGGAGAGCCACTGGGGCCAGTAGAAACTTGATAGACACCTGAGGAGCTCTGGCCAGACACAGCAGGAAAGCCCTGAACTGTTACTGCCCCCTTCCATAGCATCAATGAAGACATAGGAGTGGGTCAAGCAGATGATAACTACATACACTTCTGTCAGGAAGGAAATCTCTTTCCCCAGGACATTCCTTTATGGATTCAAGAGTTTCCATTCTGAACTTCTGCTCCCTGAGGTAGCAATTCACCTTTTTTTCAGTGAAAAAGACTAAGAAAATGCCCTTCCCTCACTCCATCTGTGGAACCTTCTCTGTGGCCCAGGTTTGAAGCAGATGATGCATGGCTGTGAGAAGCCTCAGGTACCTGAAGGGGTCTCTGAGGCTGAGTCTTGAGGAACTGTCTTGAAGAGATAATAGTCAGAGAAATTTAAACATCATTCTAATTGCTAATATTATTTATTTATGTTACTTCTTTGGCCAGGACATCTCCAATTATTTTGTTTTTATATTGTTATTATTTATTTATTGCTGTGAGCCGCCCCAAGGCTTCGGTGAATAGGGCGGCATAGCAGCTTTCTAAATAAATAAATAAAATAAAAAAAGTGGCCTCCAGGTATCTGAGGAGCTATCAACCCTCCTGCTTACTGACGGAGACAGACCATCAAGCTAAGGAAGCTTCCTTTCCTGATGGGAAGGACCATGGGAGGGAGGGTGTCCAGCTTGTGTTTGGGACTCTGCTGACATCTTTGCTTCGCTTCCCTGCAGAGCAGATGGAGGGAAATGGAGTGGCGGGGGGGGGGGGCGGAAATGGCATTGGTTTCATCTGAGGACACTAACATTTTTTAAAAGTGCTTGGCATTGTCTTATTTCTTTTTCCTTCTCTTTGTTGTCGTTGTTGCTCCCACAGTGGAATGGTAGGAGTCTGCTTCCTACCAGAAGGAAGCAAGAACTACTAGAGACTTCCAGGAGACCCCACATCCTCCAAGAAGTTCAACTGAATCTACCTTTCTGGCCTCAGAGGCAAGGCCTCCCCAGAGCTAGCTGGCCTCTTGCACTCATAGGAGAAAATTCTACAGTTGACATGCAGCTAACTGCTAAGAGGCCAATTTAAAACACATCCAAGATTTTATATCCCTTTCACAAGATTTGCAGATTCTTACCAGTCATATAGCAATTCAGTTCTTCAAATCTCAGTAGAGTCTTCGTTTTGCAATTTGTGTCTCACATTAATGAGTGTTTATGAAAATGCATTTCTTTGGGTCAGTTTTGAATTTCCATTTCAGGGAAAGGCACAGCGATATTCAGGGCTATAAAAAAGAACAGCTTCCTCTGTACAAAGGGAAGCCCACAAGAGCTTTAAGTCTCAATTTACACTCATCAAATTTCACACAGGAGAATGCCTTTCACCTGCGAAGCACAAGTCTGTATACATATACACAGCTGCTGTAATACTGGTATCTGTGCAGTCTATTTAGCGTTCAGTCTATCTGGCACAAAATGTTCCAAGCAAATTCTCATTTCAAAAGCAGCACAATTTTTACACAGTTCTCCTACATACCCCACCAAGAGAATTATCTATTTCCTACAAAAATGCAACTCCCCCTTGCAAACAAATGAAACCCCACCAACCAATAAATATGCAGAATGCGCCCAAGAATAAACAGCTTGGAGGAGCTATGCTTGAAAGAAACGTATCTTCTTGGAGACCAGGATTCATTACCTTTTTTGTCTCTGGTTTTTCTCTCATAGATGTTTGTCAAGATCCCAGGGGAAATTAACAGAGTTCTAATTTTTGTGGGCAACCATTTTGAGGGCACACCTTTAATTAAAGGTGTTACAAACTACTTTTAGCAAGTGCATCTCCCTCATGTTTTTCTGCCAGCCACATGTAAGTTCTGGTCACAGCAGTGAACTCTGAACAGAACAAAAGCTTATCACCTGAAGAGCAGCATGTTGGGAAAATGCTGCCAAACCATTTCATAATCTCAGGATGAGAATGCAAATCATTAACTCCAAGGGTTTTTCAAGACAATTTTTCAACTGGCAATTAAATCTTTTTGTAGAAAAATAAAGAACACGTCTTATATCATGTGAAATGCTACTTAACTAAGAAGTGAATTTCACATTAGATGCTACAGTTGAGAGACCCCCTCCTCCCGCTGCCTGCCATAGAATGTCCTAGACCTGCATCCACATTTTTCAGGACATCAGGGAAAAGATGCTTAAGTCGCCTTCATCCCCCTCTAAAGATATGAGCTGAAACTCTGACTGCACAGCTTCCCATTTTAACAATCCCACTGGACCTCCTATATCACGTGCATTAGGAACTGTACAGGCTTTGGCCTAATTGCCACTCCCCCTCGTCCCACAGCAATAAACCTTGTACCACATTTGCCCTACGTGCTGCAGCCTAAGCCGCAATCACTTGTTGGAGGCTGGCTGCAATGCCTCTAATCCGTTCACTGAAGCTGCTGTCATGTTGAACTGCAAAGAGCATAAGAGGGAAGGCACAATTATACAGGGTTGTGGCTCCAAAGCTTGCCTTCCATCGTGCTGTTCTGCACATACTATGAAATCCAAACTATGACAACTATTTGGTTTTAGATAGAATTTTGTCTTCCTGGGGGGCTAAGCAGGATCCCCATGGTGCTATGAACTATGAGCAATTGCCCAGCCTGTTCACACCCTGTCCTAGGTATTAGTACAGACTGACACAATTTATGGAACCATTTATGTTCTGCAAAATGGCTATTTTTATTGCAAAGTGGAGAAAAATTGCACAGCACTGTCATCTGTCAGTAGAACATTTTCTAGAATTCAAATTAAGCCTAAGAAGCTGGCCTTGGATATGGTGTAATAGATTTAATATGCATATTTTGGAAAATGGGAATTAGTGGAAGAAACTCCTAGGAATGAGCTGTGAGAAGAGGGTGCTAATTTTTCTACCAAACATTTTGTTGGAGGTGGGAAGGGGAGGGAAAAGAGGTGCTGCAAGAGCACCAGCTGGTTTTGCTAACAGATGGCTGCATGGACTCATCTGTCCTGCAGAGCTATCCTGAACTTCCTTGCGATGGAAACATGAAGCTTAAGCAAGGCTAAACATGCCCTTTTTATATACACTGTATCGTGTCTGGAATGTTTTCCAGTCATTCACAATCCCTTAGTCACGGTTCTTGTTTTATAGAAGTTATAATTAGTTGCAGGGAAAGCTAAGACAGGATGCACATTTCCCGGAGAATGCTTTTTTTGATGTGGCAATATAAAATGGAACATTCCCAATTTGCCATCCCCTGGCAAATGTTTTGTTTTAGAATCAGGGGCTTCTTCAGCACTTTCTCCATCCCTCTGATAAAAGTTTCTGTGCAGCAATGAGTGCAGGAATTCATCGTGCAACTCCACACATTGGCCAGCAGAGGGGGAATGAGAGTATCGCATCCTCACTGTTTAGCACACTTCAGGGTCAAAGGAACAGAGATTAAAATTGAAACTTTGCCTTAGGAAAGAAAACAGGGTGCTGGCCCAGCAGTCTCATTGCCCAATCGAATGCCTCCCTCTGTTGAAAGCAAGGGTTAATAACCTGTTCCAAGGAAGGGACCATGAAAATAAATCAGAGGATGGAGGGCAAGAGTTGTATGGTGAATTTTTCATATTAATGCACCCGTTGTTAAGCCACGCCCAAGCCAAGCATGTATTCTTAAAGTTAAAGTTATACTTTTAACTTCCTTATTTCTAAGTTTTTCATCACCTGATTTCTACATTTTTCATGATTTCAGAGAGTAGCAAAGGAGTGAAACAGGAGGGCTGCTTAAGTTTCTTTTTTTTTGTTTTAAGCATGCAGATTAGGCTACTGGGAATGCTGCATGGAGCCTTCCCCAACCTGGCACCCTTCAGATGAGTTGTCTAGACTTGCACCATCACTGATCAGTGCAGCCAGATTGGGGAAGGCTGCCCAACAGATTTAATTATGTTTATAACCAGTATGTTCAGAAAGCACAATTTTAAAAGGTCAGAATGCCTCTCTGCACACAAAAGAACTTGTCATTTATTGAGGTTGCGGAAGAATGGTAGTTGAAGCTTTTCTTACTTTGGCTACGCAGTTTTCAGTCTTCACAGCAGCATTCCCTAAGCATACGGCTTCCTGGTTCAAGCAGAGTCTGGCACAGCTGTTGTAGGTCTGTGAAGCGGAGGGGAAAAGCGGTTTTGGATAAAGTAAGTTTAGTAGTTCTTAGCCAACCCATGTAAATACTGCAGCTAACTCTATTTCCACACTATAACTTGAAGAATAGAAAAAATATGGCCTTCTAGATATATTGCGCATGATGGTCATGCCTCTTGTAAAAGCATTTATACTGATTAAATCCAGAGACATACTTTTCAAGTGCCATGGCAAGAAATATCTGCACATTTGAATTCTTAAGTAAGAAATCAAATGATAAGGCAAAGAAAAAAAATTGCCTTCTGAAGTGGCTAATTTTATGTTTACCTATTACCCCATATTTCCTTGAGACTGTAACAAACTGGAAATGTGAAAGCAGTGAGGTAGCCTGAACATAAGACTGACAGGAAGAAAGAGGTGAGGTTAAGTTTAGATTAAGTACTTTGGGAAACTTCTGCTAGTACTATGGGATTGCCCCTTCTTCTCTGCTATATTGTTTCCCTAATCCCCACCCTAATTGTTCTTTAGAGGTCGGTTGTCCAAAGACACTTCCATGGTCATGTGGCCGACATGACTAAACACAGAGACGCGAGAGAGGCATGGAACACTGTTACCTTTCCCATCAAAGTGGTACCTATTTATCTATTCACATTCGCATGCTTTTGAATTGCTAGGTAGGCAAGAGCTGAGACGAAGCAGCAGCTGCTCACCCTGCTGCGTGGATTGGAACTGCTGGCCTTCCAATCAACAGCCTAGCAACTCACTGGTTTAACCTGCTGTGCCACTCCCTAAAGCTGTGATCTAAAGTAGGCAGCCCCAGACTTTTCCTCCTTTGGCAAAGGCTCACACCCCCTCATCAACTATTACAGTATGTGTCTTCATGTGTAATGCCAGTACAAAAGGGGACAAACCTCTTTTTTCCATGTTTTTGTTTAGCTAGCAGATCTAAATTAGTTTAATAAACGATTACTAAATTTACTAACTTTTCACTGAAAAATATTTCAAGGTAGCCTACAGAAAACAAAATATAGAAACAATTAAAATACAGATCTAAGTAAAAACAAAATCAACGAACAGCACTATCCCAGCTCCTTAAAAAACAAAACCAACAGCAAGAATGTTTTAATCTGTCTGAACATCAAAAGGAAAGTTTTCACAACTTGCGAAGTGCATCCTGCAGTAGTCCCCATTTCCTTCTGAACAATAAAAAAGCACAGTCACACAAACCATCTGTTGCTGCTGTGTACTTAATGGTGATTGTGGAGGCTTGAACAATTGCTTTCTTAATTTAGGATGGCACCACCATGATAAAGTTTGAGAAACTGAAGGCTCTGCTTGCCACATGGAGTTAACCTGGGTTTGGTCACAAAAGTAACAGCTTCATCTGGCTCTTTAGGGGAAACCTTCTTTATTTAAAGTTAGGAATAATTGCTCTTTGCACTGAACCCAAGTGTCCCCCATGTCCATTATACTTCAAATGTTTGTCATGCTAACAGACAATGAGCCAGAAATTAGCAGTGAATGGAATATTGTCCATAAATTAATATTTGTACAAATTTTTATAATCTGTTATATTTGGAGTGTGGTGGGTTTTGCAACACTCTACCCCAAATAGCTCCGACTCACAAAACTGACTTGTGGCTAGTGAAAAAAATGATCTCTTGGGAATTATACAGTGTCTTCCTCTGTGGGGGATATTATAGTTACTGTACTTTTATATACATTTGAAACTTTGGAAAGTATTACATCATCAGTATTTTGCTTTTCTTTACCATGTTTTGATAAACTTGTGCATTTTGTCTTATTTATTATTATCTCATTTTAGAAAGATTCTATCTTGCTTTTCATTTTAGAAAGATAAGTCCCCAAAGCAGTTCACAAAGCCAATGCATAAGACAGTAACAGAAGAATAAAATAACTCATTAAAATAACCATGAGTAGCCAGCGATTCTAACAGTCACAGAAATGCCCATGGAAACAAATTTGTCCTAAGTTGTTGGCAGAAATGCTCTACACCAGGAGCCCACCAGATCTCAATGAGGAAATGAGATGCTGCAACAGAGAAGAAGGCCTTTCACTATGCCATGGCCAAACAAATAACGGTAGACCATGGTATGGTAAGCAAGGCTTCCCCTTCAGAATGTAGAGAGCTGGGCAGCTTAAACTGGGGAAGGTTGTTCCTTGGCTAACCCGGTCCTGACCTTATCAACCAGGAGGAACATTGAATTGGCAGCCAATACAAAACTTTCAGTACAGGAGTCTGTGTGGAGCCACTTTAAAGCTGCTCCAGAGACTGGAGCTAGACCAGAATGCAACAACTTGGCTGTTGTTGGAAATGGTCCTCTTTCTGGATGCAACTTATTTGCAGACGGAACCACAATGGCTGCCAGCTGGGTTGGTTTTAAGGTTCTGATACTAGTAAACAAAGTCCTAGACTTTGAACAGGATACCTGAGAAAGTGCTTTGCTCTTTTACCAACTTGCCTGGTCACTGAGGTCATTGGAGGTTATTCTCTTGGTAGTTCCACATGAACCTGTGACTGGACTGGAGTTCACTAGGTACAGAGCTTTCAGTGTTACAACTCGATTTCTATGGAATTTGCTGCTTCTGGAGCTCAGGTAAGCACCAACACTGTGTTGTTTTTGGTGCTTTGCAGAAGACATCTTCCTTCAGGGAAGCCTTCCTTGCTGATCAGTCGTAGCTGTAGTGTCACCTTGTTTGAATGCACTATTTTAATCTTGTTTTCTGTTTTTATTATTCACCACTGTAGAATCTGTCTAGCTATGGAGTATACAAATGATGAAAATAAAACATAAAATAAAGTAGGAAAACCCACTGAACAATTCAGTGGCCAAATTCTGCAGGTAAATTAGAAAGAGAGATATACAGGAAGATTTGTAGGCCTGCATAAAGCAATGAAGGGACAAAAATCTGCCTACCAAATTTTTGAGTATTCAGTTATTTTCTATCCTTCCTCCACACAGAAGATCTAAAGTTCTTTTTATGTGAAAACAGATTTGGAATGGATATTCTGTGGAAAATTCATAGTCCCAGCCAGACACTTAGGAAGGGTCCTATAAAAAGTCAGACTATTTGTTCATCTTGCCCAGTATTATCTACTTATTTATTTCATTTTTATATCACCCAATAGCCAAAGGCTCTCTGGGCAGTTAACAAAAGTTGAAGGGTAAAAACATATAACAAGAAAACAAGGATCACATAAGAACCATGAAGCAGTGGAATAGTAAGACAATAAAATTATAAAATCACAGCAACTGCATCAGATTGGTACAGAGGTACAGAATAACATGCAGTTTTAAAATTTAAAAAGTGAATTATTGAAACACCGGGAGAATAAAAACCTTTTCTTCTGGTACCAAAAGGAATAGAGAGGAGGCTCCAGGTGTCCCTCTTTAGGGAGCTCAATCCCAAAATCAGGGTACCACAACTGAAAAGGCCATTCTTCTGGTAGGCATCCTCTTTGCTTCCTTTGGAAGGGCTCATGGAAAAGGACCTCAGAAGATGACCTTAGAGGATGGGTAAGTACAGGAAGGATGAGGCGTTCCTTTGGATAACCTTTCCCCAAGTCATTTAGAGGTGTGAATGTTAATACTAGCAGTCTGAATTAGGCCTGGACTTCAACTGGGAGCCAGTGCACCTGGAAGAGGACGGGTGTAATATGCTCATATGGGCCAGTCCCCGTTAAAGCCTTGCTGCCCTGTTTTGAATCAGCTGAAGTTTCCAGACAGTTTTCAAAGGCAGCACCACATAAAGGGCATTAAAATAGTCCAAACTGGAGGTTACCAGGGCACGGATTACTGCAGCTAGACTATGTCTGCCCAGAAAGGGTAATAATTATTTTATCAGTTTAAGCTGAGAAAAGGTGCTGCATGCCACTTGGACTGGCAGTCAGTCTCCATGGTCTTAGAAAGAGATGTTTGCTATTTCCTACTGATTTTTAAAACTGGAATTACCAGTGATTGGATTCAGGACACTGTTCATGCAAATGATGAGCTGTACATGGGTGCAAATCAGGGAAATCGTCTAAATCAGTGGCAACTTTTGGTGGGCTGGGAGCCATTTGTTCTCCATGGACCTTCCTCTCCTTGCAGCCCATGCCCCCCCCCCCCCCCGGTACCATGAAGCAGAAAAGGCATCCATAATGACAGAGCTTGTTTGCAAACTGATTTTGATAGTTTTGCTGCTCCACACATGGCATTTAAAAAAATTAATTTGGGGCTGTGCCAGGAGTCACACATAGTCCGTGGATCATATGGTACTCATCCCTGACATAATCACTGCACTCCTGAATAAAACAATTTAATATACTAACTTGCCATCTACTCTCCGTGGGATTAATAAAGGTTTCTTCTTGGTTACGCCCACATAAACAATTGTTCCAAAGAAGAAAATGTAATACCTTATTCTTAAATTATGTCCACATATGTTACAGCAGGAACCCTCTAAGAAGCAAGACTGCAGTATACATGAAAAATCAGAGGGAGTCCCTCTCCTAAAGCAACATTTTCTTGCTAGTCAGATATTTTTTTAAACATGTTAAAATACTTTCATCAAATCTACTATCCAATTAATCAGGGATAAGTTTTTAAGTCATTTATGGCAGAATCCTATAGCCTCCCATCATTATCTGGGGAAGCCACAGGATTATTCAATTCTGCAACACCAGAGCTGGGATGCTGAATGCTGTGCCCTGCTCCCTTTGCAACTAGCATGAAAAGAACCAAGCTTGGTGCCTCTCCAAGGTTACAAATTGACCTTGGAGAGCAGGAAAAAGGGAGCGCTGGGAGTGGGGAGGAGGCCAGGGTTGATGGCTTATGCCATTTCCAAATGGCAACACAGCCTCCTTCCTCTCCAGCACATCATCTAGATGGCAGAAAAGGGCTTTCTAGATGAAATGTAGGGCATGAGGTATGGCAATGATTAAAATCACCACTGCACCTCACACTGGATGCATGTTCAAGTATGTAAATGCTTGAAGTATGTAAGTATGTAAAAGGCACTGGATTGTGCCCTAAAATATATTGATTATTTGCCACCAAAGACCTAAATAAATGACTTTAATATTCTAACTAGTCATTTCCTTATTTGTGGGATTCACAACAGTTGGTCACGCTCTTGATCATCCTATAGGAGAAGTGCAAATTCTATGTTTTGGCTATAAAAGGATTTCTGATTCAATTCTAGTGTAGAAATGTGAACTGTCCAAGCATCTCCTCCCCAATTACCAAGAGAGGCCATTTCTAGGCCATGGGAAGCACTGCTTGAAATGGCAGTCTGATTCTATGCCAGAGGCAAATAGTTTTGCGTTGGAGTGCTTTAATACGATTTTATACTGCATATAAAGAATGCAAGCATAAACCAGTTTGTTGAAAACTACCCTTTTGGTGAAAGCTGGCTATAATTCTGAACAAGTTTTCAATTTTCACACTGCTGCTAGGGTAAAACATTTTAAAGAGTTTAATTTTTACAGTGGCTTCAATGACACAGGATTATCTAACAAAGTAATGGCTAATCAATAGAGGGTTTAGTTGTCAGGTGAAACATATAACACACTAAAAGGGATTGATTGCTAGACTCCTCCTTATTTACTGGAAGGTATATATTTAAAATGACACAAACTTGTTACCAAGCTGCATTCCTTTAACCTTGCAAAAGCTGTTTGAGATGAGTGTTAAGCAGCCTATAGCAAAACACACACTAATGGAAAAGAATATCTACAAACATACAGCTGCTTCAAATCATGTCAGGAACAGAAATGCAATGAGAGGAACTGGGAGGTACAAAGATGCATCCATCCCCAGACCAAGATTCAAGCTGCCACGTGTATGCTTGGAAACAGCTAAGGAAAGAAAAGACAACAT
The DNA here is from genome assembly GCF_004798865.1 of Varanus komodoensis. NCBI lineage: Eukaryota > Metazoa > Chordata > Lepidosauria > Squamata > Varanidae > Varanus > Varanus komodoensis. The sequence continues at coordinate 96,146,533 of NW_025335268.1, forward strand.
TTTTTTACTACTCATTCAAAATTAGATAAGTTATAACATTTGTATGAATGTTCATAAATGTCTGGATACGCTATTGTGGGAGTGAAAGAAACTGGAATATTCTGAACTGGATTATCTTGACATATAAAAAGGAGTGAAGGACTAAGGAACACAGAAAAGAGTACACAACTCGGAAATGGATCTTCTTATATTTTTGGTAAATACTGTTAACATAGTTGGGCAACAGCCTTTTCCCCAGACAGGACTACAAACTCCCCTGCTTGCCCCTTTTCAAACCAATTTATTAAAATCCCAGATTCTGTATCACCATACAGGTTTCATTTTGCATCCTTTGGATTCACAAGCATCTCAAAGGACACCTCAATCCCACAAATCGCATTTCTAGGCATACCACTAAACATACAAAAGTATGAATATGACAAATAGAAAATGAGAAGTAGCTGAAGGCATGTGGCTAATTACAAGCTGTTGTTGGAATTGCCATGATCCTTCAAATACTAGTGTGGAGTGGGCTTAATTGTTGGAGATGAACACCCTTTGAATCTGTGAGGGGTTCCAGACTGTCCAGGAATGAGGGGGCTCTCCAGATGTTGTTGGACTGCAGCCTTCAGCATCCCTCCCCATTGAGACTGATGGAAGTTCCAGCCCAACAATATCTGAAAAGCCACACTTTCCCAGCCCTAATTTAAAACAATGGCTGCCTTTTGCAATTGTATGGATGAAGTAAGAAGTCATTCTTCTGGCAATGCTTTCAAAGATTCAGTCTCTGAACACAGCACCACTTTAATAGGTGCAGTGACCTAAGTGTTCAATAAGATTTCTTCCCCTACCAGTCAATAATCACATGATTTATCAGAGAAATATCGTAATAAAAACTACAAAATCCAACAGCACTGCCTCCTCAAGTCATTTCCAGAGACAAGATTATTAAACTCTTTCATTGCTCAAACAAGGGCTTTTGTAGCAAAGCACCAATTGCCAAATGGTAAGAAAATAGTTATTAGACTCTGAAGAATTCAGTGGAAGTGGGAAGTTATATAAACAAATCACTCCTGCAGATTCAGTAAGATTGCTTTCATCTCACTTATAGGGTCTTAAGAGACCTTCATTAATTACCCTTAAGGTCTTTTAACACAGACTATTTTTAAAAAGGCATTTTATTTATTTATTTCCAGTGAGGTGCTTCTTCCAAAAGTATTAAATAATGCCTGCAAATTTAAAAGCGTTTTTATAAATAGGTAATTAAAAAAGGAAGCTGAGAATTAAGTCAAGCTGCAAAGCATTTCCCAGAATCCACTGTGATTAGTATTTCTAAATTTAAGGTTACATTTCTAGTTTCCATAGCTCAGAATGCTTGTGGGGAAGGAGAAAGATCTCTGCATGAAGTCGGCGAGACAAAATATAGGCAAGCCAAGCCAAAACCAAGAACATTTACAGAAATGTCCCCAAAGCTCAGTTTGTCATACTGCAATTACACCTTGCCTACTGTGGAGACAGAGTCCCTAATTTTGCCACTAGAGGGTAGAATTGTCTCAACACATGGCAATGGTGGATGGGGAATGGTTTTTCCTGAGCAATTTCCATAACAATGCTCCCTTGGCTGTATGTACCTTCTAATTACTCAGTACAATTAAAATGACTAACCTAAAAACAAACAGGAAGAAGAGGGGGAAAGAGAGGAAATACTCAGCCCATTTCCAAGATGTCTTTATTTTAACATTTTCTTTTCCTTTTTTAATCTACCAAACCAAGGAAAAAAGGACAACGCCACTTTCTGTCCTGTTCTTTCCCCACTGCAACCCACTTGGAAGTAATGCAGTGAAGCAATGTTGACAAAAGCAATGAGAACTGAATTGCTTGTAAAACAAAAAAGGAAACAACCCCCCCCCCACAAAAAAAAAAAGCCCAAACAAAAGAGAAATGTCATGGTATTTAGCCATCTGGTAGCAGCTTGAAAACAAATTGTCCTCCAAAGAGCAGAAATACAGTATGTTTTCTCTCAGTTCACTGGCTTATGAATCGAGCTCCCCCCACAACACGCATCCACTTAAACAAAAAAGATTCACTAATGCTGGCTGTGTGCAGCCACAGCAAACTTTTACACCTATGTCTGATTGTTCAAAGCACATCCTAACCTATTCAGCTGACTGTACCTTTCTCCTCCTTTACTCAACCCTAAGGAATATATCGGCAACAGAGTTTAAATCCTCTCGATTTTCTTTCGCACAATGACAGCTTGCCTTGTGCTTGCTGATCTTCAGAGGTTTAAATTCCTCATTTTATAAAGCTAGTCATTAAAAAGGGAAGATGGCAGCCAAGTCAGTCATTTTTCTTCCCATTGACAATTGGTGACATTTCTCCAGCAGTGCACAAGGTGTTGAAAACCTGGCAGCTGTTACCTCCTGGGACGAAGGTCCTTTTTTATCCTCCTCTTGACAGTTTAACTCAATGGGTCAGCACCTTTAAAGACTGCAAAGTATCACTAAAGTGGATGGCCTGAGTTGAATTACTGCACCCTCCCTAATCAATGTAAACCCTCACTGCAGGTGAAACTCTACATCTATAGAGGTGCACGGGGGAGGAAAATGTAATGCCCCAAGCCAGATGGGCTTCATCTTGCTTTTGTTTTTCCTTTTTTTAAGAAAGGAACAAGCTAACAAGGGGACAGCCACTCTGTTAGCGCTTTGGCCTCTCTCATGGCTCCGAGGCCCCAGGGTTCCAGCCACACAAGAGAAAAGAATTCAGCATACACGTAAACATTTAAAAGAAATATAACTAGGGAGATGGCAACATGCTGTTTTCAAAGAGTTGGAAGTCCTGCTCAGAGCTTTATTTATCTCTACCCACGTTCACTGGGCTGTAAGTGGACACGGAAACAAAAGGTCAGGAGAATAGACAACGCTAGCAATTTACTCCCTTATAGAGGAATGCAGAAATGCAGCACATCTGACAAACCCGATTAGCATTAAAGCAGGCTGCGGGAAACAAACTGGTGGGTTTTTCTGCTGCAAAACAATATCTCCACTATGCAGTCTTGAATTTCTGGTCAACTAAATGTTTGGGATAATACCCGATCCTGGGTATAAAGGAAATAAACTCTGGAGGGTACTGACAGTTAACAGGAAACAAGTGCACAAAAATTATGGGCACTGTTATTTTTAAAAACTTTTTTCTGGATTAGGTTATTCTACCTTTTAAATAGTGCTACAAACTAGAGCTGCCTCTTCCTCAAACATACACATTTAACTCTACCATAACTATAACATGATTTATCTTTTACTGTGGCTTTTGTTGTGGCTTGCGTATACTTGCAAACACCCAATGATTGGGATTTGGGGAATTGTACGCCTCCCAGAAAATGCACGGCCTCCAAAAACTGCTGCACATTTGTGGAAATGCTGTGGGGGTGTGGAAGGGGGATGAGGAAAGAGAAAGCGTCTTAGTGACAGGGAGACCCGCAATGGCTGCCTCCATTCCATCTGCGCTTCAAACAAAAATGCCTGTCATTGCAATCTTGCTGTCATCAGCACTTCCCCACATGGCACCTTTTGCCACGATTTCCTCTCCACAGAGACTTCTCCCTGCCCCCCACTTGCCCTGTAAAGCAAGTCTTGACAGCAAAAAGGCAGTTCATTATTACCCCATTTGAGCAAGGGGGAGAAAATTTCTTGAAGCAACCAGCATTGTATCAGGCTCTTTAAAAAGACAGTAGAGTAATCAAGTTCAGGGCAACCCTGGACAGCTGCCCTGTGACCTATGCCTGCTGACCCATGCTATTCATCACTTTCCTTTGGAGGACCAGGGCAAGCTCCTGTAGAGTGACCACCACAATAGACAGATACAAGCCAACAATAATATGGTTCATGCAGAAAGGAGGAGGAAACCCAGATGGTACTGCAATAAATTTACAAATCTTCATTCATGGCTCTGTTTAACACACCCAAAAGCCAAAAGGCTCAAAGGTCCCTGGAGAGCTTTCCCCTCATTGGTTTCTAAAGGCAATCTCTCTCTGCTACTAAGCCCCACTCTTCAGAAATGGAGACAAGCCCTTAAAATAACAAATGCCTGACCTAATCAATCCACCATTCAGATCCAATGCTAAATGATGGGTACTGAAAACTAATTACAGTTTTTGGCAACGATGTTGAATTTAAAATGGAAACATACAGGTTAAAAAGGCACTGAAGCATTTGAGAGTCTCTTTGAAAAAAGGCTGCACACATGTACACAACAGGACTCAAATCAAGGAGCCTGATTCAATCATTCACACATTTATTTTTAAAATGAATCAGATTAGTCCCATGTGTGACCTGCCGGTCCATCTGTATTCACTGGACTTAATGGGCACTCTTTTCACTCTAGCTTCAGTTTGAAGTATGAGAGAGATAAATTTAGTTTAATTTTCAACAGATCAGGCTATCCATTTTCCAAATGGACCATCTGGATCAGCCTATTAAAATTAATTTATAACTTAGCAGTGAGAAAATTAGTTTTTTAGCTTAAACATAGTTGCCAAATTTTTTGTCTCCTTGTCATGGTCTTCCAAGATTTCACACACACAAATGTCCCTACTTTCAGTTTTTATCTCAAATTCCCCCCACTCCCTTAATAGCTGTTCATAGGGTTTAGATTTCCCTAAACCTTTCATACGTTTCAACTGTTTTTATTCTATTTGTGTCTTCCACAGAGGACTACATGGAAAGTGGACAAAATAAAGATTGCCCCATATTATGTCTCCATGTGGGGAGATGTGTTTAATTTTGTAATGCGTAATGAGAAATGCTGTATACTTCCCATACATGTACAGTTCAAGCAGCTAATATTTGCAACATTGGACCACTTACAGGATGACACTGCTGCTGGTTATAACATGTATATCCAGGGTAGTCAAACTTTTGGGGGCCTATGAGTGCATTTAGCAATTTGAGAATCAGTCATAGATACCACCTCAAAATGACTGTCATGTGATAGGACAAATAACCTATCACAAATAAAAGAAAGAGGTGAGGTCTGGCGCACTTACAGACTCCTTTGAACCTGAAGTTTTCGCTGTCTTTTTCTTCACCCACTCCCCCTTTTCTTGGGGCTGGATGCACTACAGAAGGAGGCATCAGTCTTCAGGCACTTGCCATCTTCGTTTTCAAAAAAATGTCTGTGAGCTCCATCATGTAGCCCACAGGCATTCAGGGAAAATGAAGGTGGCAGCAACTTGCAGCAAGTAAATCTGGCTTTTATTTTAAATGGGAGGGGTAGTGTACCTTTGTGGGCACCAAGAAAGGTGTCTGGCAGTACAATGATGCTCACAGGAACCACAGTCCCTACCCCCACATATGTTTTTCTGCTGCATAGCATAACTGTGCTGGAAAAGCAATACTGAATTGACCCTAGTTAGCCAGTTATAAAACGTTACTTATTGTGCATAGTATTAGGGCTCTTTGGGTCATCATAAGAACTAGTCTCAGTTAGCAGAAAAAGACAGTGAAGGGAAACCACTGTTGTCTGGTACAAAGAACGAAGCTCAACATCCATAAAAGCTACAGAAGCTGTCAGTGAACAAAAAATAAGTGGGAAGTAAAAGATTGTTTGGGATTCTTGAGTCAACTTACTAGATCAGAATCAGCTATTGAAGTACATGCTGATCTTTTAAAAAAATAAAATGAATCTTTCTCCTATTTTGATGTTTACTTTGCAACAAATCTGCCCTTTAGAATATAGACTATGTGTCCTATCTATGTTCTAGAAGAATGAATAACTATTTTCTTCAAAAGAGGAACACATTGCTTTTACGATTTACTCCTTCCATCACTTTCTCTAGGCAACATAGCCTGCAGTTCAGATTAGGTCAATCCTGCCTATCCAAACAAGTCAGCCAAATCACACGTTTTCTTTTTCCACTTTCCCAGCTCTACCCACTGGTGCCAACTATGTGGCCTCGCCATAGAGCATTCTACTGTACATACAACTGGTAAGACAGCCATTGTATCAGTAATGTTTATTTGTCCAGCCAAAGACATTACAAAAGAAAGAACAAATAAGATATGGCACAAATAAACCCTAAATCAACATTTCAACAAGTAAAATTATTCATTTAAAATGCTTTGGTCATCATTGCTGCTTAAAAATGGACATTTTAAAAGCAAAAGACTTCACCTTTTCAGAGATTTAAGGGGGAGCTATCCACCCAGTGCCACTGAAGGTTAAGAATATGGCAGGGCTGTAAATAACCCTTATATGTGTCTGCACCTGATTACCAGAAACCAATTATGAATTAACAGTCATTCTTTATAGGCTAAAGAGCTCATTACCTCACCTTACCTACCTTCTTTTCTGGCCCAAGCTGGGACAAGGAATATAACTGAACATTAGCTCTGTTTACCTTCACTATAGTCCCTCACAAAGGAGTTCAGAGTTAAACCCTTGCCCGGTGGCAGTACAATCTTGCTGTTCCCCAAGAGGTCAAGTCAAGCAGATTATAATCACAGAACACATACATGTCTGTGCTGAGTATATGATGGGGAATGCAGAAGCATGTAGAACATCCACATGATTGGACTGATCCACAAGTTTCCTCTTTAAAGACACTGCTGGAATGGGTTAGGATCCACAGGGAAGCAGCTCCCATGCTGATCTGAATATGAATTAGCCCTCAAGGATACATTTCCAACAGTTCTGTGTTGAAATTGTGCATACTTTTTCAGTAAAATTGTGCATTGTGCATACTTTTCCAGTAAAATAAATTGGAACAACAGAAAGAGCATGTGGGAACAAGCAATGTTTTACATTTGTTGGATCTTTCCAAGGTCCAAGTAGGCTAGAGGACTCTAGATCTCTCTAGATCTTTCAAGTAAAGGGGCTGGGGGGGGGGGTTGCAGCCCTGAATCAACTGCATACCTGCCTGAGTGCATTCTTCTCGGGAATGATCTTCCTGGGAGGCTCATCATTGTTACAATCTTCTCTCTCAGAGGAATTCTATGCAGAGGACAGGGGTTGGGAGGAAGAAAACATCAATTCAGATATATTTTTTCAACATCGATCTCAGAAAGCAGAAAAGGAAAAAGGAAAAAGTACCCCTGATATTTCCAGCAGCATTATCTAGGAGCTGTCACCCCTCTCTTTTTGTACACTAAAAGAGTGGGGAGCAATTTCTGGTCTGTCTGATAGACATTTGGGTAGTTGGAATTAGTATCTGGCATGCACAAAGACTTGGTGTGCATGATGCAGCAACCCATCCTGGGTAAATACCTGTGGACCTCAACTACTAACTGTAAGGTGGCTTGTTTTCAGGCAAAGCAACTCTGCCAGTTCCTAGCTTGTTGTAGGGGCTGTCAAATCCGTGATGAGTTGTCAGTTGACCGCAGGAACTACCTCATTGGAAGTGAGTCATTTGGCAAGAGCAGCAAAAGTCCTCAGCCTGTCCTGGTGACTGCACTTGGTGATCCAATCATTCCCAAGCAGCGCTTTGTAGCAACATCACTGGCTCCTTACTCCTTTTTTTTAGGTGGTGGGGCAGACAGAAAAAACAGATGCAACTGAAATTGCATTTTTCCTCCTCGTCTTTTGCAGATGTGTGCTTATAGCTGTCCAAAATGTGAAATCTTGCCTGGCCAATATATTGATATTTGTGCACAAAGTAACCTATATATGCAGCCTCACCCGCTCAGCATCCAAGGATGCTGCCTACTGGACAGTATACCCCACGGACATTTATGAAACAGGAAGCATGAAGGTTACTTTTTGCACATTTATCAGCTGTCGATTGAAAGGCAAAACCAGGAAGGGGTTTCTGCCTTGAAAAGGGGTGGTGACTATATTTCCCCTTTAGCAGTATCATCTTCTAGTTTTCAAGGATTGCTTCAATGGTTCTCATTGCCTCCTCTTATTCTACCCTTCTAGATACTTCAGAAGAGTATGAGCTACATCCCATACCCTTTTCATAAGCACTTATTTTTGACATCTATCAAAAGAAAAGGTTCTTTTGAAAAACCTACCTGGAAAATTTAAGCATATTTTGGTATATATGCACATGAAGCTCCAGGAAAAAAAATAAACAGTGAACAAAAACAGGATAACAGTTGGAAAGGGGTGAGAAAAACAAGACTGGCTAAGCAGGATCCTGGATAGAGTCTGGACAACCAAGGGAGAAAGCGAGGGAGGACAACCATGGCAAGCTTGATCATTTGCTTACGAACAATTCGCACAGTGTAGCCTATTTTTAGGATGGGTTGTCACATCATAAGGACTTGCATATATCCTGTGACATATCTGATACTGTCAAAAGTAGCAAAGGATTCCAGTGAATCCTTTATGACAGTTGCCCATATAATTAACAAATAAAAAAAATTCCAAGTCAGAAACTTTGTATTACCCGCATATAACCTGGCTGGATCTCAACTCTTCTAAACAACTGAATTGGAAGGTGTTTATTTAATAGACAGATATACTGCTAACCATATTAAACAGATATCTAAGTAATTGGTTCTTAATAACACCTGGGTTTAAAACACGGTAATTACAACCACCTGACAAGACCAGGCTTTTATATACCAGGATTACTCCATACATTTTTGACACTTATAACACAGCCATTCTACCCAGGAAAGATTTCTAGCTAATCCAGACATTCTGGTACCAGAAATACAGTCTTCCATCTTCATTAGCAAGGGATACCACAGCTTGTTAGAAACAGTGACTAGAATTGTTTTGCCTATGGCAGGCAAATGAAAGGTGAAAGACAATGCTCTCTCCACCAGGGACACACAGCCAGAATCCAGAAATAATTTCACTACTTCCATGTGGTTAACAGGGCTTTGGACTGTATTTAAGATACTTAACACATCTGTAAGGTACCAGGTTAGGCAAGACTAGTTTGGCATTTCGATAACAAGGATGTGTTAAGCACTAATATTAGGTGTTCTGGAAACACTTTTTAAAGAATTATTTGCAGAATGCAAATAATTAAAGGAAATATTTTAGAAAGTATAAAAATCAGACAGGCTTCCTAACCAGTAAGATTTAGGACAAATCCAAACAGAGAGAATGTGGTGAACTGCCATGAAGGGAGTTTGAATATGAAAGGGCCGACAGCATACCTTACTGCCTCTTGTCTCAGTTGTTCTACTTAAAGACTACACTTCTAAGGAATGATATGAAACAGGAAGTAGGGTGAGTGACAGTAGAATTAAATAAAATATGGTGGAAACACAAAATGAGAAAAATAAGTGAGGCCATAACGATGTAAAGCAAGTAGATTACACAGCATGTTTAGATTTGTAACTCAACGTTACAAGTGGCAGCACCTAGAGAAATAATGTACTTTTGGAACCCTTTCTTTTCTTTGCTCCTTAGCCTTCCTTCCAGGTTAAACACATTACCAAAAGCCATGGAATTCTACTGCCTTTATGTTGCCTGTCCCAACATGCTTCAAGTTTACCAATTTCTTTCTTGAAACTAAACAGCTAATTTGAAGCCTTTGTTTTATTCATTATCTTTATAGGTGGCAAGACTAAGAGGTTGGCTGAACAAAGACCAGACAATGACTGCCAAGTGCATATGGTGGCTCACAGCTTGTCGTCGCCCCATTCTACTGCACCAACACAGCAGACTATTAAAGAGGAGAGCTGCTCATGCACTTTTGTCAGCAAGTTAAGTTACGCTTGGCAAAGACTGAGAAACTGGAAAACATTATGCTCCTTAAGAAGCAGCAAAGATGGAATCAATTGCTTAGAAACTGGAAATTTTGTTTTCAGGTGGACAACAAGCTTCATAATGTTCTCAAAACGTAATCTGTGCCATGACCAATTCTCAGGCCAGATGAAGGCCAACATGGGTCCTGGGGTAGTTGGATGTCATGGGTCACTTACGCCATCCCAACAGCAAACTTGCACTATGCTTGTGTGTATACAAACACAGGCAAAAGAAGAAAAATGTTTTACATGTAGCAATGCAATAACACATACATATTGCATACGTCGTGGAAATCATCTTGCATGTTCTCCTGGAAGTAAAACATTTTATCTATGGTAAAGAAATGAAATACAAACTATGTTCCCATTTATCACATCCCTTTTTATAGTATACAGCACACATGCACAGGAAAACAAACATACAAAGAAGCTCACACGCATGCTACAGAAACAGGAATTGTCTCATTCGGATATGACAGTCAAACCTATGGGGGGAAAGACACATACAGGTGGGATTGGTTCCAGATATGTTTTTGCCTGAGGTGAATCAGCAATGCCCCACATTCCTCACTGAATGATCTCTCAACATTTGTTGCAAGGATTAAAATGAGGCAACCTAGAGTTCCTGGAGAAAAGTCAAAATATAATGCAATAAATAGATAAACTTGAAAACTATAATTGTCTTACACAACGTTATTAACAATTCAAAAGAAGCCACCATAGCATGTAAAATGGTCACGTGTGCATTACGTGGTACCTTATGTGCGCCCATTTACATGCATGACCATAGAGACAAGATGCTCCAGGACTTTATTGGAAATTTATCTTAGAGAGACCCTGGGGAAAGAGTTAATTACCGAAGGATTGATACTAAGTCTTGTAACTCATAATAAAATTTTGCAAAAGACATCATCTAGCTTCTCATATAACTCCATCTTTTGCATAATCATCAACTCAAACAAACTTTATTAACAGTACAACCCTATGTATTTCTACTTAGAAGTATCTACTACTGAGTTAAATGGGGCTTGTCCTAGGTAAATTTGTATTGGGCTGCAGTCTTACATCTCAACCCTATGAAGGTCTACTTTGTTCAACATGATTCTCAGGTAAATGTGTATAAATTTTCATTTCTCCTCTACTGCCTCCTCCTTTTCTTTCTTCTCTCATTTTGTTGTATAACTCTTACCTTCACAGTTGTGCATCTGCGATTTCCTAAAAGAGCTCACACATCAGCAACGTATCAACAACACTGGACTAAACTGCAGTAGTACCTTACACGACTCTGTCCTTCTACCAAGAGCATGGGCATATCCATGGCCTACTGAGAAGAGTTGATGTAACCCTTGTTCTGCCACAGTGCCACTTCCCACACATACACAAAAAATTAAAATAAAATGAATTAAAATAATGCTGGATATTTTTGTAGAGGTACAGTGATTTTAATTTTTTAATCAGTGAATAAATTCAAACTTTTTGCATAAAACTAGAAACAGAGAAACAGAGCAAGTCAGAAGGGGCTTCCCGTGCCATCTAGTCTGACCCTGGCTCCAGCCAGCTCCTCATGACATGCCTACCATGTTAAGACAAGACCTTCAGAAGAAAGAGTATGAACTTCCATCTTTGATGCTACATGCTATTTTGGGCTAGATTCCAAAAAACAGAAAAGCCCTGTCAGTGGTAAGCACCTGTTATCCACTATGCATCTCAGAAGTACAAAGAACATCCAGTATTCAAAGAAAAGGACTTCTTCACACAGCACACAGTTAAACTGTGGAATTCATTTCTACAAAATGAAGTGATAATTGCCGATCTGGATGCCCTTAAAAGGAAATTAGACAAATTTATGGCAGATAAAGCTAATGGTGCCTACTGGACTAGATGGCTATATGTTACCTCAGAGGAAGTATGCCTGTGGTTACAAGATACTAGGAAATTTGAGCTGGTCAAGTAGTGCACTCACGTCATGCTTGTGGGCTCCCCCGGTGCAGCTTCTTGGCCATTGTGTGAGCAAAAATTTGGACTAGATGGACCTTGATGGTCTGATCTGGCATGGTTCTTATGCACTGCTCCTCACTGAACTGTTCAGTAAGTTCCCCAAGATCTCTTTGGGACAAGGCGCTGGATGCTTGCTTGAGCAAGGAGGTAATGTGCGCTTAAGAGCAAAAGTTCAGAATTGTTATTGCCTTCTAATCTACTGACCAATAAAGTGCTGCTTTGCAATGAAATTATAGAACAGTGACTACAGTTTCTAGTAGCAAGAACAAAAGTGTACAGCAAGTAAATGAAAATAGCAGATGTGGATTAAAACCCACACAGGTCTTAACTGGATTGACCCAAACAAACCTTGAATTTAACCCTGATTGCAGCTTTTGCTTGTTGGGAAAGAGGAAATGAGGGTCAGATGATCCCTTGTATGATTTGTTGGTCCCACTAGCACAAAAAACTAAACAGGAGTTGACTGAGCTGCAGACACTGACTCATCTATGATAAACCAGAATTTAAAACACCACCACCTCCTGGATTATTGTGCAGAAGCCAGGCCTATGAATTTATTTTCACACGTCAATGAGGCTGGTTTCCTTTGACAAACATACTTAACTAAAGCAAGATACAGCAAGCAGGCACATAGTATAATATGTGGAGTCTCCCACAAGCAGATTTTGCAAGTATCAGATCTTGGCATTCCGATATAGATGAAGGCTCTCTAAACTGATGTTTTTCTTTACTAAAACCTCAAGGTCCACCAGTTAGAGCCAGGTGCAAAGCACACATACAGAATCAAACAGCAGGATGCTTGGTGCACTTACAAGAGTTACTCTTCCACTTCACTTCACTTCAAGGTGCAAAAAGTGGTATTGGGATTGGGATTGTTAAGCTGTTTGTAGCTGGTAACTCTTGCTAGGCTGATCCGTCATAACTCACCCACAGATCAACTAGTAGGTACCAATCTATCTTCTGCCTACCCTTGTTCTGTGGAGCACAAGGTACTATGAATCATCAAATCTTTTTTTCAGACCAGTCTGCCTCATGGCATGTGCTCCTGTAATTGTCTTCTACATGAAGGATTTTTCAGACTGGCACAGAACCCCAATACCTTGAGCTAAACCCACATAGGAGCAGTAAGCAGGCAATGCTTAGGGTTATCGCATGATCACTAAATGGTTCACACAAAATCAGTGGAATGATACGGATGACCAGAAAAAGAAAATGCTGCATGAAAGTTCTGGATAAACAGTGTAGCCATAAAGAAAGTAGGGAGGAAATGTGAGCTTCCAGAGACCCCGTATGGAAATCTTGTAGCATGATTTTAATCCCCATTGTGGCCCAAAGTGCAAGGCCCCAGGAACCACCAAAAAATCCTAGTAAAGTGTCACATGTGAATAGCACTTGAGAGCCTCATTGTTACCTTAACAGGTAGGGCAGTGGAGTAACACTATCAGCAGTGGAGTAAAAATGGCTTGTATTTTCCAGTGCTGATATCAGCATACATTTGAGACAATTCTCTATTTGTAGGCAGTAACCACATGTGAGAGACCCTTCACAAATCTAATTTGTGTTAGAAGACTTCACCCTGTAATTAAAAGACTAAACTTGGCACAGCATATAATTACCCCAAACACACAATACACAATTTCTTAATACAGATGCCTCATGAAACCCACCCATTCCTTAGAGTCCCTCCAGCTATACTGAAGTATCTGAATTGTGATACTAAGAATTTCTCACACAGAACTCACTCATATAAATGATGGAATCAGATGTAATGGATGGATGGAAGCAGTCCAAAGGTCTATCTACAGAACAGAACCACCTTTAAGACTCCCTCTTATCTTATAGCAGGGATCACAGTAACCAGCCAACTGTAGAGGTGCTTCATTTTTTTATGAGATAGGAGGACAGGGGAGACTGTGCCTGCCAACACTAATTATAAAGCCATACAGATGCAGCATTTTCCTTCAAATGTCTGTGAGTTGTATGTGAGAGAAGAACCATGTCTATGCATTGAGCCCTTTTTATGCTTTCAAATCCTTAATCCTGTTTGGAGCTGTCAGTGGGGGTTAATGGAAGCTTTGGATAGGAGAATTCCAATCTGGTTGGCAGATGGATAGGTTGGTTATAGCTGCATAACTATGTCTTGCCTGCAGGCACAATTCAGAACACTGTTAAAGCAATATAAAGTCGCTGTCAAACTGAACCATTTGGATCAGTAGCAAGGAGAAATAATAATAAAAGGAGTTCATTTCTGGGCCTTGCGCGTTCATGCTAGTATGCAGAAACTGATTAATTGTCATCATGTGTTGGTCGGCTGTACCTCCAATTCCTACTTCTGGAGTAGATTTTGCATGCTAATATAATCATTCTCCCTCTTGAGACATTAGCAAATAATCAAATGAAAAACAGGATCATAATTTACTGAGATTCGGGCAATTCTCTATGCAAATTTGACTTGTTATTGCTGCTGCCTCGTTAATCTGAATGCCTTTGACAAACTCCTTTGATTTATGAACTCATGACAACTCCAATGTGTATATATTTTGCTAGATTGACATTATCATTAAGAGTGGGTGGACTGAGCTCACTTGAATGGCTGATTTTATTCGCTGGTGTCGGCTGCTCAACAGCTGAGCATCTCCTTTGCACAAAGCCCCCAAGCACAAGGCTCTTCCCATATACCCATCCATTCATCATCTCGATGTTAATTGGCCCAGGCTTTAAGCAAATTTTCAACACGATTTAAAGGCATGATGACACTGATTACTGACCCTCTGCCATACGGTGCCTATTGATTAACCTGACAGAGATGATGAGCTTGAGGGAAACTAGGTGTGTGGGGACCTCAAAAGGGAATATATATTGTTTATGCAGGCAAAACACTTGTCATTATCCCAGAGGCCACCAGAATTTGTGCAGAACTGGTCTTTAAAATAGGCTATTGCCTTTAAAACCAGTATCCAACAAGAAAAGCACATGCTGCTTTGGGGGGAAAAACTGTTACAAATGTCTTGTCATGTGCAGCCTCTATTTCCGCAGACCTCCTGGTGACAAACAAATCTTTTGCAAACAAGTAGAAATGATGCCAACCAACATGTATGGATACACATTAGTTCAAAGACAAGGCTAAGGGGAGGCAGTGGTGGAATTAAGTGTACTGAAAGGGACGGAGTACAGCCAGACATGAACACTTCTGATGTATAAAACTGACACACAGCCATAACATTCAGTTCACAGCTAATTTCATAAGTAGCCCAAGGACAATATAAAGGTCAAAAACAACATCCCAGACTCTTTGGTAGGCTGAAGTTTGATTTCCTAATCTTCCAGGAGAGAGGCGGTTGTGTCTATGTTGAATTTCAGCATCCTTGTGGGCCAGCACAAAGGGTGAGCAAGAGCGTGTTGGAAAATTTCTTTTGAATTACTTTGTGACTCTGCCATACTGTGGCTAAAAGAGAAGGGGGGAAATAAATGCCAGTCTAATGGTTGTAAGAGAGTAAAACTCCTACAGTCCCTTTCCAATAACCTTTGTAAATGATAGATGAGTCCAAGAGCCCTGCTACTGTAAAGGGACCGTCAGCATCCCGATTTCATAAATGCAGTCTGGCAGTTTATAAATCTCAGCTATTTCAAAAAGCACTAGTCTGAAAACTGACATAGCTCATGTGAAAGAGAACATAAACATCTTTACAAAGCTTATGGGCTCAACATCCAATTAAACCATTTAGTAGACTTCCTTCTTCCATCCCAAGAGGAATTCAGTACTTCTGACTAAAACACAGTCTTTGAAAAGCTAAGGATTTGAAGAGCGGAATCAGGAAGCAAGGTCAAATAGAAACAAACCAAGAGTAGATGCACTTGAGAGGAGCATTCTCTAATTAGAAGAGCATATTGATAAGTATCATAGCAATCATGTCCAAATTTTGGCTTTTAAAAACTGCTCATGGATTAATCATACATGCCAAAATTGTTGCATTTCCTTGTTTGGAGCTTCATGTAAATAATGGTATCATTGGTAAAAAGCTTAAATTTATGCTACTTTGGCTGCAGTTTATACCATAACTGGTTAAAAGGAAAAGACAGGAATGTAACAAAAGTTTATAGCCCTTCCTACCAACCTGATTCACTGTTACAGAAGATGGGTTTCCCACCTACTAAAGCAAACATGTAACAGTTCATGAAAACTTACTCCTGAGCTTTTAGAGCCAAGCTTTTGAGAACCAAATAATCTATTTGTATTTGAAGATGACTGTGCTTCTGTGTGTGTCGTGTCTGATTATACTATGTTTTTCTTATTCCACTGAAATGACATATATTTTAGGAAGGCAATACCATATTTTTCTTATTTTGAAACACATTAAGAAATGCAATATTAGCATGCTGCGCTGTTACACAGTAGGATATCAAAACTTCATCCAAAAATTGCAAAAGCACAATCAAGTCACTTCCAGTTCATTCCTAGTTGCTACATTTCTTGACAATCTTACTGGAAGGCTTCAGAATTCCACACAGTTGTTCCTAATAACTTCCATGATTGACATATTAAATTTATTGAGAGAAGACCTGATTGTTTAAGCAAGAAGGTGTGCCTAATAATCTTTTCAGAAAGCAAGACCTATTTGATATTTATTTTCTATGAATTTTGAAGGAAACAGATATGGTATATTTTAAAATATGCAACTTTCCGGACCTTGCAAGCTAGCATCTTATTTACCCAGGTATACATCTGGAGAGTCTTTGAAAATAATTAAACACATATTACATTTGCTTCCTCTAATCAGGACATAGGCTACTTTTGTAATTCAGATATCTGCATTAGGCCAAGTTGTTTCTTAACTGTTCCTAACAAGAGGTTAGATAAATCTTAAGAACATTTGATCACCGTGTTTGGATTTTCAAAATGGCTGGCCTGTTTATAATCCTTTTTCCTTTTCCCATTCTACATATTTTATACCTAAAAGTATATCTATCATTATTTTTTAGATTCATATGACAAGTAAACCACAAAACAACCCCAAGAATTTTTTTTTAAAGCTGACTTTTTAGCATGGTTGTAGTTCATAATTAGGTAACTAAATAAGCTATAATCAAATTTGAGTTTTGAACTGCCTACACTGTCGTTTTCTTCATGACTATGTTGTTCTTCAAGTTCCCCTTTAAATCCAGTTTCAGCTGATGTACCAAAAGTGTGTAAGGCCCAATTTGTGAGCTTAGTTTTAATTTGCAACAGTAATGCATCAAAAGAAAAAAAGACAAGGGGGGAACGTGTACTCACGCAACGGGAACTGTTCTTTGTTTGTGCTACTGTCATTTTGTTTTTGCTTGAACACACAGAACTTTTAGAATGTTGGATTCCAGGTTGCCAATGTACCACATTGTTGTTACTTTCACTCTCCTCTGTCCAGTTTAATTTAAGCCTTTTCTGAGTACTAGTAAATTTAGTTGCATTCCTGGTGTTTCTGTGTTTCACAGCACAGAGCCAGGTTATGAACTTATAGTGACATGCCAACAGTCTTGTAAAAACATATCCAAAGTACTAATGAAAGGCAGGAGCCAACAGATCTGGGAAGGAATTTTAAAAACTTTTCATTCACTCAAATTCTCTAGATACACAATGATTTTGGCCCTCTGTGATCCACCAAATGAGCTCAAAGAGCCGCATGTGGCTCGCAAACCTCACTTTGGCCACCTCTGCAATATAAACTTATCCCATAGCTTCCAACTGCTGCTGCTATCTTTCCCCCTACCCCAGCTTCTCAGCTTACGGTTCAAACGGTGTGACAAACTTTGGGTGGTCCAGTTTTCTCCCTCAATATTGTCATTCAACTGCACTTCCGCCTGCCCGTCCTTCCTTCCTTTCTTCCCCAAATCTAGCTCAGTCAGGCCATAATCTAGCATGGTTCAATTATGAACACCTTTTGTGGCTTCCAATCTAGAAATTACTGTTCAGAATAAGAATAGGGTGCATATGCTACTGTTCCCCTGCAAAATTCAACCCATCTCCCATGCCGACAATTTCCACATTTCTGCCAGTGAGGTTTGCAGCAAAAGCAGCTGCAGCAAACCCTCCAGCCTGCATGCTCTACTATCCAGGTCTGCCTAGCAACTGCTGAGGGAGCTGCAGCTGCTCTGTGATTGGCCACTTTGTCCTCTCTTCTCTGCCAGCATGCTGCCTTCCCGATGCCCACCTGCATCAGAACCACTGTTTGGTTGCTGCAGTTTGCTCAAGTGGTGCCTTGAAATAGCTGTGCCTTTGCCCTACTCTTACAGCCAATATTCTCCTGTGAAAGTTGCCCTACACAAGAGAGGCACACCGGCTATGTGCAGGAATTGCCAACATGCTGAAAAACCCATGCCTCCCGTCCTCCACTCCACTCCTATCTTGTTGCTGACATTCTTGGCACTAGCGCCACTGTCCCCTATCCCCACCCACCCACCCACAGCTGCAGGACAACATTCCCAACAGCCAGCTAAGAAATGTTCCCGGGCAGATGCACACATGTGCTCCCATGGGAAGCTATCCCCACCAGGACATACCATCTCCACCCCTGGCTTGGGTACCCACGCTGATGCCCTCTGTGTGCCTGGCTGCTGGGAAGAGGCGGCCCTTTTCAGTGTGTGAGACCTGCACCCAGGGGTGTGTGGACACATCTGCAGCAAAGGAGGGGCAGGAAGGAGGTGGGTGTGCATGCCTGCACGTTGGCACTGAGCACAGCAACACAGGGAACGCTACTCTAGAGCAACAGTTCTACTCGAGTAAGTGGTTGCTTCTTCTGAACAGCCAAAAGAAGGATGAGGCCATGTGCAGGGGAATGTGAGGCAGACAATGTAAGCAAGAGCAGTGCACCCTGGGATTGATTTTCACTCACAGAAGCTGATGGGATACCAACTGCCATTAGGAGGAAGGATGAAGCATGCATCCCCCCACCCCCCGCCAACTGTCTGAACCCAGGCCTGAAAGCAAGCAGCCACACCATGCGGCCTGGTTTCGTGTTATGTGTGAATGCAGCCTTACTATAGATTTATTTTTAAATTAATGATTAAAAACAGTGTGCTGAAAGATACCTTACCACATTTATAAGGGGACAAAACTGCTACTCCACCCTGTTCATTCAGGAGTGATCTCGGATTAAAAGGGCAGCTTATCTCCACACCCAGCTACCAAAACAACAGACTACTCATGCATTGTGCTTGAAGGATGTGGCAGAGATGACTATGGAAGCAGGAACAGCATCGTACGTGCTCACACACTTACACAAAGTGACTGTAGAACATACCTTACCTTTCTACAGGTATAGGAACCAATTTTAAAATGTTAGGAAAGAATCAGATATTTCACCCAGCATGAAACAAGGTTCCATATGAAGACAATGTTACAGCCTTCAATGCATTATTTCTGGACTGAGCTGATGTTTATCCACAGTATTTCACTATGGCAAACCCCACTGATACATTTCTTATAAATTGATCTTCTGATCGCCAAAGCTCTGACTTTGGAAGACAATATAATCAGTAGGGACTCCAAAATGGACTGGAGAAGAGGATGTTCATCTCCCTTTGGATCCATCAAACAAGTGAAAGATGGAAGGCATAAGTATGTGCACAGTTCTTGTTCTTATACCTTAATGCCCAACAGATTTTTGGTTTCTAAAGGAAAGTGTATAGCTTTACTGAAAGCCAGTATTCACACTTGCTTGCTAGGACATGAATGGCCTATTAAACCTACAACATATCTGTTTTAGTTAACTTCTGGGTGGGGAGGGGACCAGGAGAGAAACAAAATGTACTTAAATGCTGGGCTTTTTCCCCCCTTGGGCTGAATGCCTTTCATCCAATAAGACATTCAAAGCAGTGACCCAGCAAATGGATTGAAAAAGCAATCTTCCGTTTGAGTGCCACATTATCCTTCCTATTCAGTATTCTCTGTGAGAGATCTCAATCAGCTGGGTGCGTGTATAAGAGACAGCGCAGCCCATTGCTGGGTTAATTAAACATTTGACTTTAATACCCTCCCATCATTAAGCAAATAAAAACAGATAATTCAAACTACACTTCATACACAAGGTACACAACACATGTCAAAAATTTAGAGAGTCCCAGCCCCCCTGGGGAGTTTCATAGGGAGATAATCAGTTTAAATCTTGGCTGGTTTATCAATTATTCTATTGATTAAAGTGGGATGATTATGCAAGAATCTAGTTTGCCACATGAGATAAACATCAGCAGAAGACAAACCCAGAAAGCTCAAAATAGTGTTGGAAAATTAAGAGACCAATATTATAACTCACTTGATACACACAGATGTGAAAATAAGATTCTGTTTTGTTCAAATTGACAGAAACATTTCTGATCAAAGCATGATAGACCATGATATCTCAACTGAATGTTTTTAAAGTGTGAAATTTAGGCATGGTTCCCTACATTTCAAGTAAAAAATAGTGCTCAAGGTAAATTTTAATGCAACAAGGATGCAGAATTTCTTATGCCTGACCGCAATCACTTAATTCGCTCACATTACCTACCTATGAGCAACTAATGTAACTGGGTGAGATGGAAACCAATGACACTGGGGTTGTCTTCACTGGCATAAACACAAAAGGCACATAACAAATAAATTGAGAAAATCTCAGTCTTAAAAAGATCAAATTTTAGCAATATGTACAATTTGCTAACTTCATAAAGTGGTGTGAGGAAAATCAGGCAAGAAAGGAAAAGAGCTATAATCACTGTGGTACAGCCTTGATAAAGACTAAGAAAAACATCAGGAAAAAAGGTTCTACTTGTACAACCTGATTTTTGATGGCTTACTATAGGAACAATGAGAATTTTAATAATTTGGGAAAAAAACTCACAAAATTCTTATGGGTTTATTATCAGAAACTGTACATCCTTCCTGCAGGGAATGGGTTCATTCATTAGGGAGAAACCTCAATTATGTCAGCATTTCCCCAAAACATTGGTTTATATACAGTGGTGGCTTTGCCTCAACGGAAACCGTGTTCGACTTGCTTGAGTTCACCAGATTTTTGCAAAACCCACCCACCTTCCTATTCTCCAAAAAACTGTTCCTGAGGGCTGGAGAAATCCTCTAGAATGGAATGGGATACAGGACAAGGGCTATAGGATATAGGGCTTCAGTAGGTGAGATGGGGATGGAGAAAGCTTGGTGCCCCAACTTGTACCAGCAGAAGTGTTTTCTGCTACCACTGGACACAACATCAAAAACGTTCCTTTTTGATGGACCTATGGCACTACTTAAACTATTTATATGACAGCACTGGTTTTAATGTAATTAAATTTAATTTATTAATGTTTAACATTTTGTTTATATATACACACACACCCTGTGTTTTCTTTTGCCTATTACAATATTTTAATTGTATTATTTATTGTCCTTATTGATATTTTATTGTAATGGCTGCCAGAGAGCATTATGCTAATAGGCAGCGTTTATTAAAAAATTAAATAAATAAACCCATTATTTTCTGTTTGAATGACACACTCTGGTTCAGGATGGTTAATTCTCTTTGCAGTTCTTTTGATTCGCTGTGTGATGATTATTTTTGAAACTCTGGTGCTATTACTATAACAATATTGTTAAATTTTGGCTAAAATTTAATTTAGTTTGTTAATTACAATAATTTTCTGAATTTTTCTATGTACCTGAGTTTTTCACAGGTTCTGTAAGATGATGTAGAAGTCTGCATTCTATTTCTAAAAACAACCATGCATACCTTTCTATTGTTAAAAGTGCAGAGTTTGTTTTCGACTTTGAGCATTTTTTCTATTTGCAAAATGACAAACATTCACTTTGGTACTGTAAAAGTGCAGACAATGGTAGCTCTCTCTAACACTAAGTATATCTGTAATTGTTGGAGTTAAAACAAACACCTAGATGTAAATAATGTGCTAAGTTATGCATAACCCATTTTCTATTCTTACTTGCAAAGCACTATATTGCATAATTTTCCATTCCCAATAAGGTGCATTGCTTCAACACTTCCAGACTTTGCAACACTATTTTACCATTACCCAGTTACATGAATTCTGGACAGTAAATAATCAAAACAGAAAAAACCTACAATATTAAAACAGAATATCAATAAAATGAAGGCTCGTCAAGCATGCGACTTCTTGAAATAAAGATGTCTTGAACACATTGCAATGATGGCGCCTGCCCGACTTCTAGAAGTGGGGTTGCTACACTGAAGGGTCCTCCTAACCAGGCAAAGTAGACCCACCAGGAGAATGTCCTCTGATGACCTTAGTGATCAGTCAGGTTGGTAAGGGAAAAAGCACTCTCCTCGGTGTGTTGGCCCCTTGTTATTTAGGGCTTTATACACTGTTACTGTCACCTTCAGCACGTTGAGCTACTGCACTGGGTGTGCTGGTAAAGAGGCACCCAGTGCAGTAGCTCAACAAAGGAGCTACATGCTGAAAAGGAGCAGCTGTGGACAACAACACATTTCTGCATTATGAACCTGACCTTTCACAAGAGGTGCAATCCCATCTAGAACAGGCAGTGACCCTATCCTCCAGACGCAGGGGGCACTCACCTACAAAGCTTGTCTTGGCAAGATTCAGCTGCATTTTATTGGCCTATCACTATCACTGGTAGGATTGCAGAGCCTCACTTCATTTAGATTCCAGAAGTATGACCAGAACCACTGTAACACGGTGGTTACCCAGCCCACAGAGTTGATTCAGGAGAATGCCATGGTCAAAGATCGTAAGACTATTATATCCTGAGTAATTAAACCAACTTCTCTAACCTGGTGCCCTACAGATGTGATGGCTGGAAATTAGATGAGTTGTAGTCTAACAGACCTGAAGGGTGCCAGGTAGGGAAGACTTCGGAATCTTAACCCATTGATTACTCGCGTGACTTGCAAGAGGGCTTCTAGGAGATCCTTCTCCACTGGGTGGAGCCTTTATCACCACTGTAGATATGACAATTCAGCATGATAACCTTGGCTGAGCCACCATTGTTCTTTTCATGTTTGTTTCTGTTCTGGTAACCTACCATCTCTTAACTTTTACATCCTCTTTAATGGTAACAGCCTTTCATGGGCCTGCTTTAGCTGGGCATCTTGAGAGGGCAGGTGCAGAAATAAAAAATGAACATTCCAGGAAAGTAGCCAGAGTTTCTGATGTAGCAAAAAGAACAAAATATTATACCTTAAGGATAGATACATTTTGTGTTGCATAAGTATTCTGGGCCAATACTTAGCCTCTCCAGCCTGCTCCCTTCCAGAAGCGTTGGACTGCAACTGCCAGCACCCCCACCCCCAGCCATGCTTGATGGGGGACAGTGAGAGCTGCAGTCCAGCACATCCGAACAGCAACAGACTGGGAAGTCCTATTGTAGAATACAGCTTACTGCAAATGAATGAAGTTTCTTGACCACTGTGTGCATGAAATGAGACATGAGCTTTTGTAGGCTTCAGCCAATGTGATCAGAAGTGGCCCGGAAACTGCATACATTTGAGGAAGGCTTTAGTCTCACGTCACAACTGGTGCTATTCTTTCAAAATTCTCAGTTGTAACTTAGGGTGTCTTTTTGTCTTGATTAAACTGGGTTCAGAATGGACTTTGCCTTGTTTACGTGTTAATTTTGTAGAATGTACATACTTGCCATACTGTTACTGCAGATTATACAAAAAAGAGGAAATAAGAGTGTAACAGATATAAAGTTGCCTGTTTTCTAGAACAATTCCAGAAATATGAAAACACTTATTTTGATACTTTTAATGTACTGCTTACCAACATCAGTTTGTGGAGTGCTCATTACATTAAGAATGGTCAGATCAATGCTCTACCCATGAGCCAACAAGAAATACTCCTGAAGCCAGAACATTTCTGAACAGTGACACTTTTCTGCACTTTATCTGTGCATATGCACATGTACAAAAATCAGTCCAGTCCAGAGTAGGCGGGTTTCTTTTTGCCCACAGGCTAAAAGTCAAATACACACAAATCATTTTGTCTAGGCAAGCATTTTATCTTTTCAACTTTTCAGTAGCAGTCACCAAAGAAGGTTCAGGTAGAAGAAGAATTTATTCAGCCAATGCACTATTCACCATCACCTAAACACAAGGTAAAGGGCACCTTGATCCTTCAAACACATTTGATAACAGCAGTTATAATTACACAACACTCCATTGTACAAACCAACCACTGGCATTTTAACCTCTACCCGGACTCCAATGACTGAGCTTCAACTAGAGTTACAACCGGACTAGTTAGAAATCTAAAGGAAAAAGGCAACAAATGCATACCTACTGGGGATAGGTAACACATGCAAGCTGCACTGGAAATACATGCAAATCAAATTGTATTTTAAGATTTTTCCCCTTCAGACCTTCTATCTTTTGCAAAGCCAGATGTAAAAAAAAAAAAAAGGAAAAAACCCTCACATTAACATGCAGTATTTTACCCTCACCACTAGAAATACTAAGGGTGCTATTTGTAATTGTATTCTTTTAAGAGGTTTGTTCTCTGCAGCTGTTTTCTGCTTGCAGTGTATTTTGTGTAATCAGCACATCATCATAAATACATTGGCTGTTCCCTGGAGGGGAGCTGTCAGTGTTTAATTTACAGAACAACCTGGCCAATGTGAATTCTAGTGCTACAGCACTAAGGCAAGGAGTTACCACACTCAGGGAAAAAAACAGGTTTCTATGAATTTTTATATCAAGAACTGGTCCCAGGACAATTTAGGTTCAGAAATAGATTATTTTAAAAAGCCTTTTGCACAGTGTATGAAATGGTTTCTTTACCACTTATAACTTAACACTCCCCTACAGGCATTAAGGTGCCTTGGACTTGCTACATAAAGGAAAACGGGGGAAAAAGACTCTAATTTCTATACACTCTAACCAGCAAAAAGCAGTGAGGTCCCTTATGAAAATACTGTCTTACTGAAATTAATGAAGGAATAATAATAATAATAATAATAATAATAATAATAATAATAATAATAATAATATCATTTTTATACTACTCAATAGCTGAAGCTCTCGGAACAGTTTCCAACAGTTCATAAAAACAATACAATAACATATTACATAATTTTTCCAAAATACATAAAGCAAAAAACAAATTAAAAAATCAAAAACAACTAATGATGAAAAGTAGACTGGTAAAACAGCTGAGATGGATAATCCCCTCAAGCCCTTGCATACCCTTAGTTGGCACTTGGAGAAAGGCCTTGGATGTTGAGTGCAGTGTCTGGATAGATTGCACTTGGGAGAGGTACTCTATGCAGTCCCAAGGTGTGAAAGGTCCTGTGACAAATGCTAACGGGATATCCTGCTAAACGCAAATTTACAACTTATATTCAGATGTAGGTTCCACAGAATGTCTTAGACCATTATCTCCAGTCTCTAGCAAGAAACAACCTATAGGTGGTATTAGGAAGGGAATCCCATCCCTTATCCTCAATCTCTGACAGATGATTGGCAATAAAAAGGATCTAGTCCTAACAAAGAAACCCCAGACTTTTGTTGGTGTGTGCATCTGCATGCATATGCATTTGGTTATGTGCAGGTGTGATTGTGTAAGCATTTAGGGGATAGGCTTGGACACAGTCATGCTCCACTACTGTGGTTTTGATCTTCTGGGCCAAAAAAGTGGTACGTTGCTGCTTTATATTTACATTACTCAGAGATGCTGTGGCACAATTGGGCAGCATGCAAATGTTTTAAATAAACGAACAAATAAATAATAAGTTATTTTAGCATATTTGGATATATAAACATTTTAAAAATGAATCTTACTGTTACAACACCTCCACTAGATCCTTGAGAAATTATTTTGCAAGAACCAATATTCTAAGAAATAGCATTGTGGAAATTAGCATTTCTTCCTGCAATTACTCAATTATTTTAAGTAAATGCATATATTTATTTATCTATTTTTGTATCAAACCCAATTTCTATGAAGACAACAGCCTAATAATAGGACAACATAAATATAGTTAAAGGCTGACAGGCTCAAGGAAGTAGTCTGTCATTGTTTTGTTGACACTTAAATTCGCATAGCAAAAAGAAAGCTAAAGTTTCATCCAAATCTGCCTCCAATTGTATGGAATGGGACAAGCTGCATGGTCTATGCAGTTCTCTAGATCTGTGCCAGATACCCATTTAAAAGTTGAGATAACTTATGCTTTTTAAAAAATAGCTCAAGTTTTTGGAAACATTAAATGTATGAACTCACTGCTACTCCATAAGAGACAATCAAAAGCTATGCCTGCATTGCAAAAGCAATGCCTTTAACAAGGTTGTCACAGATTGTCGTCACATTAGCTTGACCGGTCAGAGAGAAGGGTCCACCTAGGTCTGTGTTCAGCATGCATTTTCCACGTGACACATGTCAAAATCTATGAAAAAAGAAATATTTAAAAGGGAAAACATTTGCCTGAATAAGTTAGTCTAGCATATCAGAAAGTATAGATTGTGAGGCTACATTTTAAAGGGGATGTTTAAAAATCAGCAACAATAGCAGGTTCTTTCATGAACTACTACTCTCATTGATGAATTCTGTTATTCAAAAACTTGTGCTTGAAATACTGACTTCGATTCTTCCTAAAATAAGGAACAGTTCTTTTTCCAGCAATGACACAGTACCACAAAGAACCATTAGGTAGCAGCACAGTACACATGATATCTTCTAGTGCCTGTTTCTTATTTCCTACCCACCCCTCAGTTTTGGTTTTGCTAATTTCCAACATACACACATGCGTGTATGCGCGCGCGCACACACACACACACAGTAGCTGGTTCTAATTGAATTAGTTAAGTCTGCAACTCCAGAAAAACAGTAATTCAATTAGTGCATTGTGGGGCTCTGCAATACGTCTAAGCAGATGTTCACAATGCTCAGGAAATTGGAGCTAGCTTTAAAAGTACCTGTATCCCATCCGGCTGGCACGACGTATGTCATTTGTCAGAAGAGCTGTGCACACCTATCTGACTTTTAGCAACAAAACTGAGAAAATCCACACTTGGTTGACACAAGCAGTACCTCTTTGGCAAAGCGTGATCAGGGTCCACCACATTCCTCAGGAGGAATAATCTGCATTACCTAACGCTGGCATTAATGCAGCACTGAAGCTGGGGTTATTCTATTGGAAAAGTCATTGATTTTCATCCATTTGTATTGTAATGGCTATCATATGTGGCAATATAATGTTTCTTAAACTAAAGCCATTTTTGTCACTTAGTTTAATGTCGAATTTGTACAGCTAGTGTTTACGTTATAGACATGGGAGATGCCTTCAAGGATACACTAAATGGAGTGTGTGGTGGAGGTTAAAAAATAGATTAAAAGCTATTCATTCCAACATACTTCCAAAAATGTTGAAAATATGCTCATATGTTTTGGAACATCAAAACAACCAGAAACAATTATGTTCCCTTCCTGTCTCCAACTCATCCCCACTAAACCCATTAACTTAGCAAGAGTGAATTATACAAAAGTTTCCCTTTCAATGGGATGGCAGATAATGTGGATAGTCTGATTATACGTATACAATAGGTCAAGGTCAGTGAAGCAACAAAGGACAATAGCTTTTCTACGATGCTTTACATCCTCTGGGACACAAGCACAGGGGGCTACAATACGCCTGGTGGTATTCCTTGCATCATACTACATATTCCGCCAAGACACACTAGGACATTCCTCGCACTTGTTCAACTGTCATAGAAGTGGAAGTAAAAAATAAACAGCAAGGCAAGCAGGAAGTAACAGCTCTGATTTTGTCATGAAAGTGCTAGATACCAGTTATGTATGACAGGTTTGCTTATTGCATAGATCTTACCTCTTTTTATTATTCTTTAAATAACACAGTATACCTATCTCAGCTATACATTCCCTCAGGCAATGTACTCACTCATTTTACTCTGTAAACTGTTGTACAGCTAATATTTACCCACTACAGATGTGTTCAGGTGTGAATATTAAACTGGTGATTTCATTTCTGCCCTTCACAGTTTTAATTCTTAGCAATAAAGAAGGCAGACTTGGGAGCATTTTTGGAGCGGGGGCAGAATAAAAGAGAGACCCTCACAGCCTGAGCACCATCTCTTTTAGATAAAGACCACTGCTTGAAGCTGAGTGTCACACAATGGGACTTCAATATTTCATACCCAATACGAGGAATGAACAACACCACTGCAACTTTAAATCTTGGTAAATCCCCTTTTGTCAGCCTCTCCCTCTCATTGAAATGCCAGAGGGAGCAGCAATCAGAGAGGAGATGTTCAACGTGATAGAGGTCAGGACACCAGTGGATCAACGTACCAGAAACACGACCTTGTTTATTTTTTTCCCCAGTGTTATTGTTTACAGGGTGCTTTGTTCATGTACCTTGTGGTTCTTAGCTAAAAGATGAAATTACAGCCCAGGATGGTGCACTCAGGCACACATCCAATTTGTGTTTCCATCTCAGAAAACAAAAAGCTTTGGAGGCCCTCAGGCTGCCATTCAAACTTGGAGAAGCTGACATTTTTAACAGCATGAACCAGAGACTGGCAGAGGGAATGATCGAATGCATTTCTAACTTGTCAATCAAAGATCTCACCTCTGCTGTCTTGTAAACAGTTGGGAGCCACCTAAGTACATTCATAAATGGGGGGACGAACCAGCCACCAGCTAGGGGGCTAAAGCCATAGGCTTTGGCTGCTAGCACCCCCCCCCAAATTAAGATTTGGTTTTATAGCCGCACTGTAAATAACCTGCAGGTGCTTTACCACAGCCACTGGAGCAGAACCAGAGTTGGCAAAGCTGTATGGCTTTCAGATAAATATAACCAGTCCTTCTACTGCACTGATGGATCTTCGAACACTAAGTGAACCTTACTTCTAATTATTAGCAGTAAATGTCCTGTATTAGTGGAAATTTCGTCAAAAGAAAATTCCCCATTATTACAGCCCCAGAAGTATACACAAAGAACATGCCTGATTAACTTGTGACACCACCATGTCAACAGCTATTCTTTTGCTGTAAAAATGCACAAAAGAAAGCAAGCATAAACTATCGCTTGAATGTTCATTCCTAGAGCAAGTTCATTAGGGGAGAAAAGGGTTCCTTTGCTCTTCAGGAGGATAAATCGTAAACTCTGCTCTGAAAACAGCATTTTCCAGTCAAGCATTGTGGGCAACGGTGTATATAACATAACAGTCAGCAGGGACTAAGTAGCCCTAGAGTTTGCATCTCCTTCAGTGCCACAAGCAAAGCCTACTGATATTTCTCTTCATGTATTACAAAGTTATGATGTAAAAGACATAACCTAACAACAGAAAATTTGCTGTGATATCTAACATACATATTTTTAAGAGGGGCCAAACAAACGTCTGTATGAAGTGGTGAGATAAGGAAGCTTCTCAGTCTCAACTCACCACCCATATTCAAGTTAAGACAAGATAAATGAAGGTCTGCCTCAAAAATTTCTAGCCGACAGCATGCACCCCCACATTTTCCTCAAAAACAGGTAAGTCAGGCTGTGAACTGAAAACTTTTAAATTATCACATTAGGGTTCCAATGTGCAGCATGGCAGATAGGTTTACAGTCAAAGCAGAGGTTCTTCTACTCATAGTAAGGCAGTAGGTACAAAATCATAGATTGGTATCAACCCTTGAGATAAGGGAAGCCTACAGACGGCTAGACAATGTCACAATAACACAGCAGAAGGTGCTCTGCAGACTACACTTCCCTATTATTGATAAGTTCAGCCCTGATGGCTTTCTCGTGTTATTTTTGGGCATAACTCTGTTGGCTTGTTTAAGGTAACTTTGCTTTCAGGGAGGCTGTTTCTGCAAGAGACCCACAGATGTTAAAGCTCATAACCTGTTTTCTGAAATGTAACTGAATAGAAAGTTCCCTCATATAAGTATACAAAGCACAGGAATGCCAGACATATATTTTCTTTGCTGTCAGATCACCATCACAGCGACCTGGACTTTTAGGTACATAAAAGTCTCAAGTTCAGTCCCTGGAATCTTCAGTTTTAAAAGGATGAGATATTAGTAGGTATAAAATACCTCCTCCTGAGAAACTGAAGAGCAACTGCTGGTATAGTACATGGCCAGATGGACCAACAATTCGAGCTGGCACAAGGCAGTTTCGTATATTCAGAAAAGGGGCATGGGTTTGTGTTATGACACATGGTTTGCATACAGAAGGTCCTAGGTTCAGGCCCTGGCATCTCCACAAAGTGCTGGAAAAAGTCCTGAAGAGTCGCATCGGTTAGTGGCAATAGTACTGGGCTGAATGGAACAAGGGCCTGACTCAGTATAAGGTAGCTTCCTATGTCCCTAACTGGCCCATCTGAAATCCTTGCGAGAAAATCTTTTATCCTGAAACACCAGCACCTTCTGATTGTCTTCTTTTTATTGTTATGTATATCATTCCTATACCACTATGTTGAGGAGACTGGGCTAAGCCACCACCAGACAGGACAGTATAAGTTCAGTAATGAAGCCAGTAATCTATGGAAGGTTATACTGTAGTCCAGGAGCCAAACTACTGAACTTTTTTTGATTCCAGCACATTTATGTTTTCCGTCGGTACTCAATAGTTCCCCCTCTTTGATGCACACTTACTGTGGTAAAAGGGGTTTAGAGCATCTTAGAAGTCAAAAGCAATGATGCCAGAAGGCCAGACTATCTCAATAGTAGGGTCACCCAAGGTGGAAGGGTCAAAGCACAGACACCAGTCATCCATCCTCTTAAGGAGTAATGGTTACTCCTTTCTCTGTAGGGCAGAAAAAATTCTGAAGGACAGTTACTGGCAACAGTAGCTGAAAGTAGCATTGGCAGAGGATCTTTCACAGACAATGGCAGTGATAGTCAAGGTAACGTTGGGTAGTACTGAGCAGAAGGAGGAAGTGGCAAACCACTTCTGAATCTTCTTACCTTGAAAATCCTATGCTGAAACAATCCAAAATGAAAAAAGAGATAGAGCCAGAAGATGATAACCCAGGTTGGAAGGTACTTTAACAGCTATTGGGGAAGAGCAAAGGATAAGTACCAATAGGACTGCCACTAATTGTACATTGTCTTCTGTTCCCATGTTTACTTTTAGTTTTATGATGTTGGATTATTAGTTTTAAATCTTGCTGTTTTATGCTCTATGCTGTTGTTTTGTGAACTGCCCAGAGACCCCTTAAGCTATAGAGTGGCATACAAGTGTTATAAATAAATATGCAACAAGATCAATACTGAAAGGAAGTCTAGTGGCTGATGTGCAGAGATGAAAGAAAGGTCCAGTCCAGCACATACAACTAGAACATGGGAAGTATGAATCAAGGCAAGCTAAGAACAGTAAGGCAGGAAATGGAACAGCTAAATATCATAGCTGTTGTGACCAAACTAAAGTGGACCAGGATTGGGACATTTTCTTTCAGATACACATAGTGTTTTACTTAAGAAATTACAAACTCAGAATAAATGTTGGGGCTTTAACATAAGGAGAGATGTAGCACAGGTCGTAAGAGGTTATAATGAAAAATCCAACCAAATAATATCAGTCAGAAATTGTGGAAAATATGTAAACATCACCATTATTCAAGTCTATGCTCCAACAACAGATATTGAAGAATAAGAAATTGAAAACATTTATGTAGATGTTTAATAGGAAACGTGCAACACACCAAAACAAAACATGCTGATAATTCTAGGTGACTGGAACGCAGAAGAAACAAAGCAGAATGAAATGTCGTAGGAAATTTGGCCTAGGGGTCAGAAAAGAAGCAGGAAAACAACTCCTGGATACCTGTGACACCAACGATCTGTTTATTACAAATACACACTTCATGGACATGGACATCACCAGAAGGCAAACTAAATAGGCTATGTAATTGGCAGCAAAAGGTGGAGAATCCATATTCTCACTGCCATAGCAAGCTGAGTAGTGGTAGTAGCCATGAATTCTTAATATCAAAAAAGAAGATCCAGGGAGACACAGACAAGCTTGAACACTAGGCAGAAAGGAACAGAACGAAATTCTCTACCTAGGGAATAAATAAATCAGCTGCATCAATACAAGACAGGGAACACTTGGCTCAACAGTGCTGAGAATGAAGAGGAATTGCTGGACAATTGTTGACCTTTGAGCTGTGTAGACAACAAGCTAAATATGAGCCAGCAGTGTGATGCAGCAACAAACAGGCAAACACTATTTTGGGATGTCTAAACAGAGGCATCAGTTACATCATTTACTTATTCTCCTTTACTCTCTGTTAGTCAGACCTCACCTGGAATATAACATTCAGTTTTGGACAGCCAGGTTTAAAAAGGATACTGATAATCTGAACAGGTTCAGAGGAGGACAACAAAGATGATACAGGGCCTGGAAAATAAGTCTTATGATGAGAGGCTGAAAGAACTGGGCTTGTTCAGCCTTGAGAAAAGACTTATGAGGTGACATGATAGCACTCTGCAGGTACCTCAAAGGCTGCACAAGGGAGGAGGAAAAGACCTATTCTCACTCACCCCAGGTTGTAGGACACAGAACAAGGAACTTAAATACAGAATACCAGGTGCAGGCTAGACACAGGGAAGAATTTCCTGACTGTAGGAGCAGGATGACAGTGGAACAAGCTACAAAAAGAGGGTGTGTGCACTTCCACAATGGTCTTTCAAGAAACAACTGGGTACTTATCTGACCGGGATGGAGTAAATGGCATCCTGGACGAGCAGGGGGTTGGAACTGATGGCCCCTTCTGACCCAACTATTTCTTCAGCTTCCTCCAAACCTTACAGAGCCCATCAACACTAGATACTAGCTCAGCTAACAGAACTGCTGCAGAATGATCTAGGATGCATCAGCACTATTTTCACATCAATCAAGGCAAGAAGCCAGATTTAAAATTAAGTCAAATCATAAGTTCTTGGCCACAAACCTGTAGATTTATCCAGCTGACTGTCACAATGATTCATGAACTTCAGGAGCATGTTGGAGCAACTATTACATGAGGTTTTTCCAGGTGCTGGTACCCTGAGCTGCTGCTTCTACAGAATTATTAATTGTTCCGAAGAAACAGACCACACCCGTTTTTCTTTGGGCCTGCACAGACTCAGGCTTTCCCAACTGCCTCCTTTCGGCTTCTCTTACATCATCCTTATAGCTACCCTTAAATAGTCCCTTTGAAATTATTTCATACATCAGTGGTTGCAAAAGGTGAGATCTGACTGTAGAACTAAGATCGGAATATTATTTTGCCCTATTAAATCAATACTAATGTTGACACAACTGAAAAGGTTTGAGACAAATAAAGACCATGCATTTTAGCAAAAGTGGTCCAATAACAGTCAAACTGGCTATTTTTCAGAGACAAAACTTCACCTAATGCTGTGCCACAACAAGCACAGGAAAAACTTCTGTCACTCAAGAGTTGCTGCACGCACATTTCTTTCTAACACGATCTTCCTGGATGGGCAGTTCCCTTAACAAACGCTGTTCTCCTAGGAGGAGACTCATTTATCAGTCTTGAGCAGAAAGAAATGCCTATGAGGCCCTACCTGCTGCTGACACATTGAACACTGTAGAACTTCAATGAGTATCAAAGCCCACTAGCACAACATAAATATGCTCAAGAAGTGCAGTTCTTGTTCTTCCATGACAATGCCACTTAATACACCCTTGCTCCTATGTATGACACACCTTCTCCTGCAGACTGTTTCCCTGTGATCTGTCTGTTCCTGTCCATAAACTTCACCTCTAAAAAACAGGGGTTAAATTCAAACTACAATCATCTGTGCAACACAAGTCCCTTACGTGAGGGTCCCCAAAACTGGGTCTGAGAGTGAAGAAAGAACCTTTACAGCTGTAGTTCTGAGGTTGTAGAAAGAGCCTCCTGATGGAAGTCTCTCTTAACTTTGAGCACTGCTTGCATTTCAGCAGGCAGTGAAAAGTGTTCCTCCATTGACCTTTTGACACTTTGCCTGTAGATCTGAAGCTATGTTTGAACGTATGGTTCTGACATCAAAGTGGGCTGTTTTAGTGCTCTTTTTATGAGACTGTGTATTTTATTCTATTGTTACAGGACTGGCCCTTCCATTAGGCAGACAGGGACAGCTACCTCAAGCAGCAGATCCTGCAGGGCAGGAAGAGACAGTGAGATGGTAGAAGAGAGCTTCATATACTATGCAGGATTTGTCCTGAACCCCCAGAGTTAGACTGCTGCCCTCAGATGCAGCTGCAGATTCAGGACACTGTTGGAAACAAGACTCACTGGCCAGCCTGGCTGGCTTCTGTAGGGAAATGGAGTGGGAAGGGTGCACCTTGTTGTTTGCCTTGGCAGCAAAACAGCTTGGGCCAGCAGAGTGCCAGTCATTTTGATTATCTTGAGATAAGAAAACAGGATTCAAATTCTTTGAAATAAAGAAGAAAAAAACTGCTTAGTGAGTTTATTTATAGGTGAGACTATTCAGTTCATAGAATCATAGTAGAGTTGGATTCAATGGCCTTATAGGTCCCTTCCAACTCCCTGATCAATGCAGGACTCCAGTTAGTGGATTCTTTTCAACAAAATGGAAACATTGCTCTCATATTCTAATATATCAGATAATAAGTGAGTGAACAGGCTGCAGGTTCAGTTTACATATAAATGTAGTTTGTTTGTTTGTTGGATTGTTTGTTTAAAGTCTGGTCATTGAGCTAGTTTCCATAGCTCAATTGCTCCAGTTTGACTCCTCCTGCTTCCTGGAGCAGCTGAACAACCCAGGGATGTTCTTTCCCTGAACTCTCACTTGTCCCCTTCCCCACCCCAGGAACTCAGTGTTTAACTCTGGTTTGTTTAAGGAGGGACAAGCTAGAGTTTTGGTTTTGAACATGACACTAAACCTTCCATTCCTGTTTAGTCACTCCCACTGGCAGAAAAAGCAGGAATGATTGTGCAGTGGAGTCAACATGTTCACAACAGCCAAGGTAAAACAAAAAACAAAAAGCGGTGTGTTGTCATTGCATGCAACCAGAGCATACCTACATCATGACCAGCAGGACAACCTAGCCTCCATCTGAAGAATCCACTTCTCTGCCTAGATCACTGGCTGGATCTTAAAAATTTAATATGAGGTTCACACTCTTCATCAGCTATTTGTTCAGTGTCTTTAGTGATGTGATCAACTAAGCTCAGAACTGCTGTTGTTAGATTAATAAAATGAAAATGAAATAAAGGGCAAACTGGTACTATGGAATTTTGAAAGGACTCCAGTGAGTCTCATTCCAAGTCTCAGTCCCAAGGGAAACAAAAGGAAACAGAGAAAAGGGAGGAAATTAAAACACTATTTTGTGCCTCTTCTTTCTACCTGCTCCCTATTTTCTTCCAGTGCACTTACTTGTTCATGTAGCTATCAAAGAAAAAAACAAGTGCATGGTAGAAGCGACTAGCCAGAAGCAAAACTGGCTTAGTGGTGTCCCAATTCAATCATCAACGACACCAACTTCCATCCCAAATCTAAAATAATAAAACAAAGGCAACTAAATACATCCAGCTAAAAGGATGATTATTATTACCTTGTTGGTCAAGTATTCTTCCTAAGCTTGAACAAAAAGTATTCAATTGTACCTGAACTGCATTAGAGGTCAACTCTGCATCTATACAGGATGAAAATGGTATCTAGTAGTTCGAACGATAAGAAGGAAGCACAACCATGAAGCAAATAATAGTAATAGTTCTAATAAAGTAAGAGTTAATGAAAAAAGCACAAGCAGCAGACACACTCAGAGAGAGACAGAGTGAGAGAGTACCTGGAAAGCTGTGAGTGCGCCAGTCCCTGGGTTATAGAGGCATCGCAGCGAAGGCATGCTGTCCGCCAGGCTGGAACAGCCCAGCCACAGAGACCGGGGCATAGAGCACTGCAGAGAAAGGACAACTATGAGATGGGACTGTATGAAACAGGATGGCACAGATTACAGGAACTTCTGATGCTGAAGTTGCATTCTCAACAAATCTACAGCTGACTGTAAGAGACTGGAGTAGCTTCCACACACCCACACGCTTAGTAAACTGTATGTTTCCCTTAGAAAAGTAGAAAGGGGTGGGGAGGAATCATATCACACATACTATACCAGTTAAATATCTCAACATTTTACACTAATGTTTGCAAGAATCTCTCATTCAAGGAAATTAGCTCCATGCCTTTAGACCAGCTTTTGTCAACTTGGTGCCTTCCAACTGTTTTGGAATATAACTCCCAGCATTTTTGAGTATAGGTCATGCCGAGTGGGACTGATAGGAGCTGAAGTCTTAAATATTTGGAAGATATGAGTTTGATGAAGGAGGCTTTAAAGGATTAAATTTACTTTTCAACCCATTAACCAAAAGCAAGTACGCCCACTTTTTAGTACAAATCCATCCTGGCTTTCTCCTAATGGTGGTAATCAGACCTAGTCAGTTACACAGCTACATCAAGATTCATTATGGTTGATAGTAATGGAGATTCATTCCTAACCAAGATCAGAAGCTGGCTCAGGGCCGTCTTAGCAGCATTATGGGCCCCGGGCAAAGCAGTGTACTGGGGCCCCTACGACAACTACAACTACTGTTAATTTTGGAAGTTTTCCAATTTTCCAAGGGTTAACATACACAGATTAGTATGGGGCCCACGGGCAAGTGCCCATCAGGCCCATGTGTTAAGATGGCCCTGAGCTGGCTTCAAATCTTTGCTAGCGGTAAACATGATTCTCCAGACATTACAGGTTATGGCCAGCGAGAGAAGGATGGGAAGATGCAGTGGCCTAGAAGGCCCTCTTCAAATCTCTGATTCTACAGATCTATGTAAGAAAGCATATAAATCCCAAATCTTAATCCTGAGCACTTAATCCTGAGCTCAAATCTT
This sequence comes from Varanus komodoensis, assembly GCF_004798865.1. Lineage (NCBI taxonomy): Eukaryota > Metazoa > Chordata > Lepidosauria > Squamata > Varanidae > Varanus > Varanus komodoensis. The sequence continues at coordinate 96,183,054 of NW_025335268.1, forward strand.
AATCCTGAGGATAAACAGCATGACATTTATACTAGTCAAGTATCTCAATTTAGTTAAGATGTTGGAGCATATTTAATGAAGGTGATTGTTTCTGCTAGCTGTACTTTTTGGAAAACTGCCTCAAGTCATTGCCTGAACAGATTCACATAGATGTCATTGTCATTTTACACACTGCATCCTTTTCTAGGGACCACAAATTAATCCACTCAAAACATCAATTAATTGATTCTGTCAACTAGTAAGCGTAACCCTCCAGTTCTGCTTCTGCCTTTACCCAGGCAGCGTCACCATCTGGCAAGCAGCAAAGTATCCAGTGTAAGCAGAAGGAAGGTGAGAAACATCACAGGGCGTACAAATGTTTGTAAGCCATCCTGAGACGTTCTCGTAAAGGACGGCATACAAATGTTTTAAATAAATAAGTACAAAAGGGAAGAAAAAGAAGACTGAACTAGAGACAAGAATGAAAACAACCTGTGGTGGTCCTACAGTTTATCCAGCCTTACTTGGATATTCATTAGCAAGATATCTCCTCCTTGCTTTTCAAACTGAAGATATGCAAGAATCCAGATGTAGACTGGGATCTACTGGTAAATCTGTTGGTGTTTTGCAGCAGATGAATGGGATTTTTTAAATGTGCGATAGCAGCCTAAATTATACACCTGAACTGCTGAAGGGTTAAGCAACAGAGTAGAAGCTTGTGTAGCAGGACTGTGACCTCTGTTCAGTTCTAGTACTTAGATTTCTGGGCTCAGAATTCTTTAAGATTCTTTCAAACCAGGGCTCCAGTTGGTAGATCTTCATGTTCTAGTAAAAAAAAAAGTAGATCTCACAAGTTTACAGATTTCTGAATAAAACCACCAGAAAGAGAGCAAATAGCTTCTACGGATTCATCTGGTTCTCACTCGGTTATGTTGGTTAAATGGCACTTCATTTTATCACTGACAGGATTTTAATACAATAACCCTGCAGTATTTATTTGTGAAATGCTGACCCACCAGTGCCAGACAAAACAATGAGATATTAAGATCGTATGATCCATCTCAGCAATTTTTTATCTAAATCAGAGAGAGAGAGAGAGAGAGAGAGAGAGAGAGAGAGAGAGAGAGAGAGAGCGCGCGCGCGCGCACAGAAGAGATAAATATTTTAAAGAAACAGTTATTCTTATGGCAATTGTATGATAACTTGATGGGTTTTTTTCAGGGGACATCCTTTCCTCCAATAGGTAAACGTTTTTAGTAGAACAGAAATGGGAGATTTCTAAGGGCAACAACTGGCTCAGGTTTTCCTCCCCACCCTATTTATGTGCAGTTTTTCATTTAAAAGGTAACAGATACTGTCTGTCTAAGCCTTAAAGGAGTTTCATTTTAAGTGGAGAACAAAACACACATGTACATTCCCCTCTGTGATTCTGTTCTCACCTGGCTCTCTTCTTATCTGTGTAGTCATTCCTTCAGTGTTTCCATAAGTATAAGCTCATTCTGTTTTCCCTCTCTGTTGGGATCCCTTTGGGGTTCTTGGCCCTCTAGTGTTCTCCATAAATATACTATCCATGGGTTGTTAGTTGTGAAGTTGCATCCGACCCATTGCAACCCCATGGACAACACTCCTCCAGGCCTTCCTGTCCTCCCCCATCCCCCAGAGTCCACCTAAACTCTCACTGACTGCTTCAGGGACTCCATCTAGCCACCTCATCCTCTGCCGTCCCCTTCTTCTTTTGCTGTCAATTGTTCCCAGCATCAGGCTCTTCTCCAGGGAGTCCTTCCTAAGAACCACTTATATCAGAGATGGGGAATGTGTAGCCCTCCAAATGTTAGATGAAAGTTCCTCTCAACATTGGCAGTGCTGGTTAAGGCTGATGGGAATTGCAGTCCAATATAATCTGGAGAGCCACATGTGTTCTACCCTAATCATTATGTTTGACAATAGCACCTAGTTTTGCCTCCCTGTCTCAGGTTCTTCATCCAATGTTGCACTCTAGTGCTTCACTAATATTTATACTACATCATTCTCTCAAGTTCAATCCATATTCTCCTCATTAACTCTCCTTGTCTAGTGACATCCACACCATCCAATCAGTTAGACAGAGAAGCTTTAGTTTTCTATTTGACTCCTCTCAGCCCTTCAACTCCATTTCAATCAGTTGCAAAACCACATTGCTTCTCTCTTTAATGGCCTTTCCCCTCTATCCTCACCCCAAAATTTGGTCCATGTCCTGGCTATCTCTTGCCTTGGCTGCTATAATTTTCTCCTCTCTGGCCTTCCATTTTGCCATCTTGATCCAGCACTCTGTTGCCAAATTATTTATCCCTTTGATGAGAGGACATTGGCTCTACATAGGTTTCCTGGCCACACCTAGATCCCATACATGCCTCTTCTCCTTATCTTCAAAACTCTGTATGGCCCCGTCCACTACCATCTCTTTGCTTTTTCTCTCTCAGCACACCCTATTTTCATTCATTCAGTAGCACCATTTACTGTGAAGCTTAAACTGGAACAACTTGCCTTAATACTCCGCTTACTTGCTTTCTGTTACCATTTGGCCCCACAGTTGCAATTTCTGCCTTTTCCCCTATGTGTGAACTGATTATAACTGATTATAACTGAAGGAGCGCTTATATCCATATATGCCCAGCCGCCCCCTGAGATCGGCGGGAGAGGCCCTTCTCCGGGAACCCTCCATGAAAGAAATTGGGAGGGTGAGTACTTGGAAAAGGGCTTTCTCAGCGGTGGCGCCTAAGTTATGGAATGCGCTCCCCAGAGAGGTCCGCCTGGCGCCGTCGTTTTTTATTTTTCGGCGCCAGGCGAAGACCTTTTTATTTAAGCAGCATTTTAAATGTTAATATTATTGAATTTTATCTGGCCAGGGGGGCTTATTTTATATTGTATGTTTATATTTTATTCTAATGTTTATATTTTTAATTTATGATTTTGATTATTTAACTTATTGTTGTAAGTCGCCCCGAGGATTCGGCGAATGGGGCGGCATAAAAATGTTTTAATAAATAAATAAAATAAATTTAATACATCTGAAGAAATGGTCTCTGTTATATCAAACATGAGGAACACTTCTGCGATGCGGTGAGGGGCATCCACCCAGCAGGCCTGAAGACACCAAGAATCAAGCCCCTGAAAAAGAAGGGACAGCTGGGGAAAATGAGATAGGAGCTGGAGGAGTGCTCTTCCTGCTGCCTGGGTCAGGGCTGTTTTACTTGCGCTACATCTTCCCTAGTGGAAAAGCACTTGAAGGCACAAGACATGTGAACAGACTCGGCTAGTGTTGGGGGAACAGCTTTGCCTAGTACTACCCAAGTCAATCACCGTAACCGCTACTTCATGGTTTCCCCTGGGCTTCACCCTCTTGAGGAGCATGCAGAGGCATCCCCTTTGTGATCTCTGATCAGGGGAAGTATCAAAGATTACACTAAGAGACAGGGCTTGGAGGCCAAGCCTAGCACCCTGGAGGAATCCAAGGAGGCTTCATGGGCTGGAGGTACTGCGAGGCTTTTCATTTAGCATCCCCCACTTATTTATTGCTAAATATGTTTAATTGCAGTCATTGCATACTTTTTCCTTATTTACCTTTCCCTCAATTTTCCTTTCCTTCCTTTGTTGCTTCGCATATGCTCATTTTTCGAATGGCAGCCTCCTGAAGCAGAGCCCTGTCCATGTATTTAAAACACCATGTACACAGACGCACACAAAAACCTTTTAAATGCTGATCCAAACAAGTTAGTATCTGTGGAGCAACACTTCGAGCTGAATCCCATCTATATTGTGCCACACCCAGAGTTTGTGTGTCGGTATCATTACTTAGAAATAATTACACAGGAATGCCTGGAAGCCAAAGGTTGGTATATATGCACATGTGTATAAATTGGGTAATGTTGCTTCAGCGTATCACTGGTAACATAATTTATACTCTCAGGTCTGATGCAGTCTTTTAGCATTATTGTCATGTATTGTGTGCAGCAAGATTGATATTCACTTCCATAGTTGTTGCCTCTTTCCTTTTTTTTTTTTTTTTTGGTTTTATTGTCTTTAAAGGACTATACAGGGAGTGAAAATGTCATTCCTGTTCTTGCTTTCTGCCCAAAGAAAGCAGAGGCTTTAAATTGGTACTGATGTCTGAAAGAAGCTTATTCACAGACTCAAACAAAAGGCCCCTGGTGTTTCAATAGAAACACAACCTGTGTAAATCAGAGAAGTGACCCAACAGGACACCTTCATTTACTGGCCAAGTGCTAAGAAAGCTCAATAGGCCCCACTCAAAACTGCTGGTCAAACTGCATGCTTCACATACTCAGGGTTGCATTGACAGTTCTACAAATAAGGGCTGCATTATTTATCACTAGGGAAATGACTGACAAAAGCTCTTCCTTGCACATCCATCAGCTACAGATATATTCTTAAACCAAAACAAAGAATGCAAACAGCAAGGAGGAAAGTAATGGCACCAAAAGGTATCTACTCCCCTATCCAATTCTATTCCAGGTCCTGGCTGGATGTGGGGATAGGGAAACAGATGTCATCACAGGCATTTGTCCTGATAAAGTTAACCTGAAGCCTTATGTTTCTCTAATTAGTAATTATTCTGGATCCTTTCAGCATGTCTGTTCTGTGGACAATGTTTCACAATATGGTTTAGTACATTATACTGCAGTCTGACGTGTCCCCATTTGTAAAGCTTCATAGAGAAAATACATACATGCAGACACAGTGCGCGTACCTTTTGTGAGCACCTTGGTTTAGAACAAGGGAGGCTAAACTGAGGCTCAGGACCCACATGTGGCTTTTTGAGTTTATTTTGTAGCTTGTGCTCTCGGCTGCAGGCGCACATGGACACTTGCAAGCACTGCCCCGTCCCCCAGCTGCTGCTACCCACAGGTGCCGGCTTGCTGCTTGCCACCCATTGCCGCTGCTCATGAGCACTCGCTTGTGGCTCTCAAGCATCTGAAATTAACCATATATGGCTCTTCCATTGAGCAAGTCTGGCCACCTCTGGTTTAGAACAATGGGCCATAACCCACCCCCTTAGATGTACAGGTACAACAAGTACACGCATGTAAGGCTCTAACCATAAGCACACTTAATTAGGGAGTGAATCCCATTGAATAAAGCAAGACTTGGGTCTAAGCAAACAGGGGCATCCCAGGGTCACTATAACTGGGATTGTGAGGAAGAGGGGGAGCTTGAGGAAGTGGAGGTGCGGGTTTTAGGGATCCAGGGGGAGGCACAGGCCTTTGAAGTGCCTACAGGGTTGCTGCCCACATGTTCCCAGCCAACCAGGAGAGCAGGAACATTTTGGAAAGAACTGAAGGGATCTAAGAAGGGGAGGAAGGACAGTCATTGCTTTGACTGGTCCCTGACCCCACGAGGAGGCTTCTGAAAAAGCAAGCTGCCCAGTTAGAGGGCCTGAGAAGGTTGCGCCAGCTGGTTCTTCACCAGCAGCAGCTGCCATAAGTGTAGAGCCCAGAGTGTTACTGGAAGAGGAGGGTTTTGGGGAGAAGTCCCTAGTTTGAGTTCAGCTATTATTCTGAATATGCACAGAGCTTATCTTCCAGCTTAATAGAGAGCTTTTAAAACGACTTTGTCTGTTACCTGCAGAAGTGACAATAAAGATCTACACTGCAAAGAGACTGATGTTTTGGAGTCTAAGGGCAAGAAGAGGAAGGTAGGGCTCAAGACAAAAACAATCTGATGGAGAATACAAAGATGATCTTTAGATCAACAGGTAGCTAAGACGGTGTTCTTAAACTTTTAATTAAGGGAACACATCAGCATTTTGATACCTTACAAACAAAGCAAACATTCATTTTGGCCCTTTATCTTATATAATCATCACTCTGTGGTATCCTTTTCATAATCATTTTTAACTTTTCCCTGGTTTAAAAGCAGAATACATTTTAATAAAATACAATCTCTAAATACCACATGATAATAGGAATACAGAAGAAAAAAATAAGAAAAAGACTATCAAAATTGTTTGTCAAATGAACAATGCAGAAAATAAGTATTCCTATCTAGTCTTTTTTAAAGGTACACCCTTTTTATTCTATACTCGTCTGTGTGGTACCAACAGGGTGCCTATATTATTATTATAACTGCCTTTCCCTTTATAGAAAGACAAAGGTTAATTGCTTTTCTGGAGGTCACCTGGCAAGCCGACATCAGAGTCAAAAACAGAACCCACACTTCCCTATTCCAAGACATTATTTAACCATTTCACTACTACACCTCCTTGCTCCAGTGCAGCAAACTTGAAGTTCTATTTGGAATCCATTGAAATTTTTTGGTCATTTCATCCCTCTGTAGAAGTAGTAGTGATTCAAAGACTCTGGGTAATTTAACTGTAAGACTTTACTCCCATTCTTTGGGAATATGCTTGTTCTCAACTTATATAAGCTACCTTAAGACAGTTAGTATGAATAATAAATATTTCAATAAGTTATTGTCTAGTAAACATTTCATACCATGCAGACTGGTGCATAAACAGACATCTTTGCCAGCCTCTGTCAAAATGTCAAGGCATTCCATGGAGAAAGCACCACTTGGAAAAGGTTCTGCTTTTTGTAGCCACAAACCGGATTACTGGGACTTTCCTTCCCATTGATTCAGTGATTTTTACCACACTGAATCTGCTTTGTTTAGGACATGAGTATGCAAACTGGTGCCCTCCAGATGCTTGGGATTTCAGTTCCCAACATTCCTGACCATTAGTTATGCTGACTGGGAAAGATGGGAGCTGTCATTCTAAACATCTGAAAGGTGAGAAGAGGGCTATATGTGATTTAGTGTTCTCCACTGACAAAAGCACCACTTTGAATTGTACTATACACTTTGATGTCAGCACAGTGCCTTGAGTTCATGTATTACATTCTTTCTGTATCCAGTTTTTGTTAATACCTTGGGCACCATATTCTGTACCAAATTAAGTTTCCGAACAATCTTTAAAAGCAGTAGTTTACATAACTCATCCAAATTGGAAATTATTGGCATGAATTATAATGAATAGTTCTCAGACACCCCCTGCCCACCCTCAGATTAATTTGCAAGCCAGGTGAGTTGTTAGAAGGAATTATTTCCCATTGATGTCAGGAATTTTTGTCCAAGAGAACTCTCAACTTTTGGTCCATTCTTTATGAGGGGTACTACAAGAATTTTTGTACTATCAATTCAACAAATACAGCTACTATCTGACTGAGCTCACTTAGTTGCCATCATCCAATCCAGTTTGAATTCCAAGCATTCCAACAGGTCATCCATTGCCTACTGGGAATCAAGAGGAAGGAGAAATAAAGCCGAGCATCACTGCAATTGTTCGGTTGCAAAGTTGTGCATGACTATCCGCAACCCCATGGACCACAGCACTCCAAGGCTCTCCTGTCTTTCACTATTCCCTGGGGTCCACCCAACCCACCCCCCCAGTGACTCCATCCTCTGCCTTCCCCTTCTCCTTTTGTCTTCAATTGTTCCCAGCATCAGGGCCACAGTGTCACTGCAGTACAAAGTCCTAAACCACAACTTCCAGTAGATTTATGATGTTATACATCACAAGTGATTGGTACTACCCCCCCCCACACACACACACATTCTTAGTACTATCTTCTGAACCAAGGCAAATCATAATCATGCAATGCCACTAACCAGCAGTGCTGGGACATGTTCCAGGATACCTTAGTTAGTGGTACAAAACATTGCTTAGAGGTCAGAGGATTGAAAGGGTCATATAGTCTCCCTCACTAAGGCGGGTGAAGATTGTTCAGCAGTGTCTCCATTTTCTTCTTTCTGATCATCAACTTCCTACATTTGCTCTGAAGCTAGGCTGAAATGGATCCAGAAAAATCCAGGCTTGGTGATCCTCTGTGAAGATTCTGCAAAGCTTTGGTGTGTTTCAGGCTACCACCCAGGAAGCATTTTGGTAAATGAACAGAAAATTAGTCATATGGAAGTAGAGCAATGTGAAAAATCACTTTATATTTCTGAAAGAGACATCATGAAATACAGTACTAAACTCTGCAAGGAACATATTTTTCAACTTCATTTATCATTGCATTAGTACAATGCAAACTTTGCACACTAAGAACATAATTACCCATGTACACCAAATAATGCTACAAGAATTAGTCAAGAGGATTGTGAAATAATTTGCCTTTTAAAGAGGCATATATGTGAATACAAAAGCAAGAATATATCTCTGCAAACTTGCTTAATTATAATTTTGCCAATGAGATTACAAAGATTTCAACTTTTATAATTGTTCAAGGATATTAGAGGATGAAAGGGAAATTATTTCCATCTGAATTTTAATGCAAAGTTTAACTTGCCAAACAAATGAGCAAACTAGAACAGAGTTGCATATAAAATTTCACACTTCTTAACTTTACTAATGCATTTCTCTACATTAAAAATGAAGCAGCAAAGAGCACACAAAAATCCAGATAAAAATGCATACAATAAAGAAAATAACACACTAGTGCATCATTTTGCAAATAGCTTGCAAAAATGTATATATCTGGAAAAATGTTAAAAGTGAGCACAACAATGTACAAGTGGGGGGAGTTTTTGAAATTAAAATTGTACAGTGCTTCAGAATTGAATTGAACCAAATTAAGGTGAACCAAAATTTGAACTGAACCAAAACAGAAAAATTAGAAACTGAATGAAACCAAACTTGACAGATTCAGCCATCCCTAACCAGAAGTCTGAGGAAAACATGTGAAGACACATAGTAAGATGGGGAAAACTTGTCCATTGCAATTATGAATGCCATATTTTCACTTATAGGTCTATTCTCATGTAATACCAAGCCATTTTGTGTTCATTTACCTGCAGAATTTCTTGCATGCACCTGTCTTTTTTAGTATGCAACCGTAGCAGGGGCACACTAAGCTTACTGTGTCATATAAACCTTAACAAACTACTCACAACAGTTAAGAAACCCTGCTGCAGCTTGCACTTTTAAAAATGGCGGCCACAGAACCACAATCCTTGTGGGTTAATTAATCCATGGTGGCTTGTCATTAAGTACCAACCAGGTCAATGAATACCATCATGGAGTTTCACAATTTCATAAGCAAGAGACAAAAGAAGAAAATCCCTACCCCAGGAGCTTACAATCTAAAATTTGAAAGCACAACAGAAAGAGAAGAACAGCCATTGTTGAATGTTTAATGCCCAACAGAGAATTATAAAATTTTGCGAACACCCTAGTCTCAGTACTTTTCAGATAAGATTTCAGCCCAAGATGACAGGGAATAAAATTTGGTCAATTCAGATAGACATGCTTGAAGTGCATTTCCCCACAACTCCTAAATGAGAACTGTGATTTTCCCTAATTTAACACACGGTTGAGAGTACTCCATTCCACAATCTTCTGTAAATCTTCATTCTTTAAGGGGTCAAAGTTCTTCTGAGACAGAGCAAAAGGTAAAAAGAACACAATATTCTGTTTCAGTAAAAGAGATGCTGAATTCAGGATGTCATTTTGAACTGGCCTTTTTAAAGTTGTTTTTGATTTTGCTGCAAGACTGTTGTTCTCAGCCTTTTATTCCAGACTAATGTGAATGTTTTAGAAAATATACTACATATGATAATGCAACATTGACAAGAAGCTGGAACTTCATGGATTGTTTGTCTGCTCCATCTCCACTTATTGTAATTCTATAAGTTTATTTGCAACCAATGCTGTTAACTGCCTATTCACACAAAATGTGTGGGTGAGGTGGGGAAGGGGAGATAATACAGACATGGCATATTGGATAAAATGTATGGCCTGTTTCAAATATTTTTACACCTATATTTACCAAAATAGTTATTCAAACACTAATGGTATATTAAATGATACACTTAGTGATGCATGAGGAATCTAACAGGGTGTGAAAATCTGATGGATTTTCATGTGTTGATCTTTAAGACTTCAGCTTACTAGCCCTGTGCTGATGCTGACACACCATGGTACAGGTTGAGCCAAATTGTGGATTTCTATCCATGGGCTGCAATTTGCACGTTTTAAGCAGCCAATGAAAACTGCACAAATAAAGGACCCCAAAGCACATTGGTTTAATGTGATTAGTGCAGAATTGGCTGATTTGCACAAGTTATGGCTCTCAGTCAGCCAATTTTGCACAAATTGCACTACAGCCATATCATTTCAGGAGTCTATTTGTACAAAATTGGCCAATTTTTTGCAAACAGCAGGTACTAACTTAGTTTGCTTATGTGCGCAAATTTCACAAGTGGTTAAAATGCTAATTATGCTCCATGTTAGAGATGGGAATCTGCAAAAATCTCTGCCTTGGCCAGCTTCCAATCACTGGATTGGAAGCAAGTAGAGAATTCCATCAATCTTAAACAAGCCTATTTCAATATATTCCTAGATTCATTTTTGAAATGTTATACCTACTGGTATACCTACTGGTTAGTTGGGATCAAACAAGCTACCCACAATGACAATCCACTTTAGATTGGCTAGTTGTGTATAATGTTATGTACGTAGTAATGGCTGAGGTTGGAATGCCTGCCAATAAGCAACTTATAAACAACCATCAAAGCACGGTTTGCATTAACCATACTTCAGTTGCTTGTCTGATTTTATTCACCATCCTCTCAGGTCCATAAGCACACTTCCCTTTCCATGGTGCAGCACTCTTTGGGTGTAGAGCAAAGGCTGTGACTGAAATGCGTGAATCAGTCATCATGTGAAATCATAACCGGCACAAACCATGATTTGCAAACCCACTTCAAACCATGGACTGCCATGCTTTTATCCTGGTCAATGCACAATTGTCCACTCAGACATCACAAAAGCTAAAGTACCTTAAGCACCATTTGGTGTGATATCTGAATTTAGCCTATGAATTCAGAACTCAGACTGAGAATTAGATCTTTGAACAAGCAGACAGCCTCCTATCCCCACAAAACCCAAGGTATCTGCAGTATTACCTATTAAAATGCATAAACAAACCTCTCCTTCTAGAACCAAAGTATTAAAAAATGACATTCAAAAAAATGCTATCAGTATTCAGAATATGGAATGTTTTTGGCTGACTGAAATAATGCTTCCATTTGAAGGTAGAGGATTAAATCAAGACTAAGAAGGTAAAAGTAGTACAGGTGCTCATTCATCTCAAAGGGAAGGCTCATAAGAAACAAAGAAAAATATGCTTTAAAATTACTTGAAAGCTTTTGCTCATAACTAACGTATCTCACCAGTCACATGAATTCTCTTTTCTAGCCTAGCACCTATGACTGTAAAATCTTGCTCTGAAGGGCAGAAGACAATCTTAACATGGGTGACCCTGTACAGGTTCTGTTCAACAGCCATCTCTAATTTAAGTGGCTGAAAATACGCAGATCTAGCCTGCTTGGTTTTAAAATAAAATGGCTAGCCGCCTGATATTTATAGCATGCATTCAGACTTGCAGAAATCCATCTCCTTTCATCCTATCTGTGATATAAACTGCTTTAAGCTCTATAAATGCACTTTCAGTTTATGCATTCTGTATAAGCCAGGCACCAAATCAATAGTATACAATACCAGAGGGAAACACCACTTCCAATGACAGACACTATTGGAGCATTAGAGGAGTTTGCACACAAACCAGGTCTTTCTACTGCTAAAGTATTGGTCCAGGCTAAGAAATAAATAACAATAAATTATGTACTGTAGGATAAACTAAGTTAAATAGTAATATACACCTATCTTAAATTACTCTAAGTTTAGCCTACTATAGAGCCTCTACTGTGAAGACTTAAAGTCGGATGATTTATCTTCATTTAAAATTAAGCTTTTCATAGTAGCAAGTAATGTATCTACTCTGTTATTCATAGTGCGTAGTTTAGCAATTCGCTTACAAATCTGCCCCAGGTTTTGTTAACATAAACATTTGATGTTAGTGCTACAACCATTTAACCTGGTAAACTGCCACTGCAATAAAACTGTGTTAGAAGTTGAATTACCAGAGCCAATGCTACAAGCAACAGTGCTGATTTTTTTCCTTCTAGAGCTGTTTGAATATTTCCCTACTTCAATTTGTGGGCTGAAAACAATGGAGGGGACAGGGGTTGGACACACAGCCTGAAAACAGCTTGAATTGTGAGAATATTCACCCACTTTTTAAATCTTGCCCGCTACCTTTGTTTTTCCTGTTACTCCACCGCCACTGCTCTTGTTACTGCTGCTTTCTTGTTCCTGGATTATTTTGCATGAGTGATTCCACCAACCAGGGATTGTAAAGAGGATGATAGCATGATGCTAGGTAACCCAACATATCTGAATACATGCCAGCTTCACTGAGGGCAAGCAAAGCCAACTTTCAGAGGCAGGGCACAGGACAAGGTAACATACCATAAACTGGTTAACATTTTTTCAGGCATTGCTGAAAAACAGCTGAACAAACAAGGGAATATTTCAACAGTACTGAAAATTTTCCTGGAATACAGTTAGCAGTTTCAGCTCAGCCCTATTTACTCTCCCATTTTGAATCAATACAAGAACTCTGTGTGAGTCCTAAGGGTATTAACTATCTCTCTACATGGAAAAATAATCCTCCAGTAAAACTGCATTTAATACCTGGTGAGAGTACATGAGTCACTGCCTGTGCTAACCCAATGCCATGAAAGAAATAGGAAAATAACATGTTGCATTCTAGACTGTGCATTCAACACTGTATTGAGCACTGCTACGATATTAACAAATGTTTACTGTCACAGTATACATAATGTGCACATAGGATATTTGTAAAGAGAAAACATATCATATTCTGTTTTCAGCAAGCAGCTGATTCATCCATACCGGCAAAGTATTGAATGCAGGAAAGGAAATAAGCCCGTATTGTACCTTGACAGACAATGTGGAGTCAACGCCATCCACTTTCATATAGCAATATAATACTGTCCAGGCTTGTAGTATGATTATGTCAGTAAATGCACAGGCTACAGGGTATTTGTTAACATCAACATCACCAAGCAGATTGAGGTACACTTGTACTGATTTAAGGTGGGACCAGCAAAAGCAGCCTTGGAAGTAGAGAAGGTGAACCACTTACAACATAATCCATTTCTTAACAGTTCTGCAAGCCCAAACCAGAGAAGGAAAATGTATCAATCATTAAACTTGCCTTCAGTTGCAGCTGGAGTAGGTTCTAGCTTCCCTCATCTGAGCTTTCCTTGTAAACAGCATTGCACATTACCAGTGGATTAGAAATCGTATGCAGATGAAACTTAAGCCCTAATCTAATAATTTTCTCAGAGTAATTTCTTAAGAATTAACCTCACATTCCTTTGACTTTTTTCACTGTAACAATCCAGCATATTTTGTACATCAAGAAAATGGGTGTTCTCTTCCTGTTTGCATATGCATTACTCCGCCTACTGGAAAAGGCCTGAAACTCCCCATACCCACAACTTTAAGGGTTGTTATTTTATTTCCTCTCACTTAATCCAAGTGTGATATAGTCATTTCTTTTATTAGGCTCAGAGGACTGGGGAGACCTGCATTCCACCATCATCTTCACAACAACACAGCCTACCTGCATTTCATTTTCAGTGCCAAGACAATGATTCTCGCTTGCTACATTGTGACAACTTTCCATCTCTGAGGATGTTGCCTTTCCCAGCAAAGACACATACATGTCATGAGCGTGCAGGTGTCATACATGCAAAGTTTAAAACAAGATTCTTTGGGGAGAATTGTTATACCAGATTTGTTTTAAGATGCTGACAGCAATTGCTAGAGCTAGGCTGCCGAAACATCTAAAGCTTGGCCTTTAATAATCACCAAAGTAATATAGCGCCAGACCACGTCTGGGCAGGGACTCCCAATAGTGTCAGATTGTGTCAAACTGCAGGATTGTTATGGGATGTGAGCAAATGTCCACACTTGTTTTACCCAATCAAATCTGAATTAGGCTTTAGATGGAAGCCTCCTGTGTGTTAACCCACTGGCCTCCCTGTTATTACCACCACCACAGACCTTCACACTTGAAGGCTAATTTTAATTCAGCAATTTGAGTTGTTGCTGCAGATCTTTCTACCCATTCTCCCACTCTCCCTTCTGATGATCCTTATTTGAACTTTTAGTCATGAGAAGTACAAACAGGAGATGCACACACCATGCAGATGTACAACACACACAAATATACAGATGTGGTGGAAATTTGATTACACAGCACCATGGGGGTGTTGAACTTTATGTATACTTTACTAATGAAACAAGCACAAAATTACTGGTGCAAGCTCTCACAAGAGATGAGAAACAGGAATACAGTCCAACCTGCTTTAGCCATGCTTGGTATCCAGAAGATGTAAGTTGAAATCCATCTTTAGGCATGTGTATTCTGGGCTAGGAGAGAATAGACACAAGAGACCTCCTTTTACATTGGGACCTGGCTAACCTAACCATTTTTCCTAGGTGACATTAACACCAAGCACATTCTCACCCATACGTATGACTGATCCCTCAGAGAAACCACAAGTATGTTATTGCTCTAAGTAACTTAGAATAACAGAATTGTAGGCACAGAATGATTGCAAAGAACATCTAGATCACTTCACACAGGGTTCTGCATAGCTAACCATCCCTAAAGGATTAACCAACAAAACTATCATTTTTAAAGCCTTAAAAACATAGAGGATATGTTAAGGGAAATATGTGAACCCCCCCCACCCCCATGTACTTTTTGTCTAGTCTGACATGGACACACTCAAGTAACCTCCTGTTATTCACAGATCTGCTGTAAAGGCCCATTAAAACTGTTTGATAATCTCTTAGAAGCTGTCTGAAAGGTAAGAATGCTGCGGGCTCTATAAATGTGATACCTGTACCTAGGTATTTGGACCACTGTGTCAGGATTGCTGGAATGGTGCTAGTGCACAGGTGTTCCAGACCATATGTCTTAAGAATGCAACCTATTACCATCCCATTTATTATTGAACTCTGAGAGTAGCTTTCTAGGTAAGGTGTGGCACACAGCAGACAGAAATTGGAAGACACACCTGCTATATAAAAAGGTGAGTTTAGTTAAATAATAATATACAACAAGAAGCTTCCTACTTATTACCAAAAATAGCAAGAGCCAATTCAGAATATAACCAGGAAAAGCTTTAAGAAGTTATCATCTTGTCCAATTCCCCTAACCATTTCTGTGTTAAACTTGTTCCATTCTTCTTCCAAGGAGAAAATAATTGGAATTAGAATTTCCTGGAAATCTCCTGTCTTCCGACCAATGGTGCCTAGGCCTGCTTATGACCAACTCTGAACTATATATTGTATACATTATAGTTATATATTATAACTATATAATTTTCTTCCTCTAGAGCTTTCTCTAGTCTTCCAGTAATACACAGCACTAATAAGAGCACTGATAGAGAAAGCATCTTTCTCTGAGCTAAGTAAGAGAGGGGAAACACACTGTAAAAATGCCAGGACTTTCAATACTGTGGTATCTGCTCATCTAGTGTCAAGACAGCCTTCTCACAGTCAAGTGGAATGGACAGGAAACTGTTGTGCAGTAGATTTGGCAATGGTGAATATATTCCTCATGCTTTTGGATGTGGAATTCCAAATTGCAGCAGATGTCATGGTATCAAAGTCAGTCCAGTAGTTTTTAGAATTAATATCCCATTGACCAGGATAGCCATATGCACTATACTTAAGAGGAATCTGTTGCGTTTACAGGTGAATGCCATGTCCATCCATGTGACTTTATCTTCATACGGTTTCATAGTGAGACAGTCTGAACTCTTAATTGGTTGCTCAGGTAGTGGGTAGAGGACAAGTAGCTCTGTGGGAAGACAACCTGGATTCTTTACAGCTTTTTATGAAAAAAGCTGTCCCTAAAAGGTAGGTTTGCCTGTCTTTAGTGACCTCCCACTACAATTCAGAGCCACCAAAGTTTATGGCCCTGGAGCATGCCAAACACCAAAGGGTTTGGCATGCTCCAGGGCAACAGTGAGGCCCAATAAGCCTAGCTAAAATTCCATGTGAACTGAGTGCAAATCATGGAATATGCTCCAGAATCTTCTACATTACAGAAAGCTTATGCAAAGCTCCCCCTTCTATAGAATGAGTGTCAAGTGCCCTTCAGGTCTCAGCTGTACCATAAAGTCACTTTGTGGACACTTCAGATCCCCATATGTAATTAAAGTCCTACTTCACAGAACTATTCTTAGGATTTCTGAAATGATGTACATGCAGAACCTTAAAATTCCCATGAAAAGCACAAATGGTATTATAACTAGGCTATCTTAAGACAGGAATCTGCCTTATACCAAATCAAACCAGTGTTCCATCTAGCTCTGTGTTGTCAATACTGACTGGCAGCAGCTCTCCAGGGAGGGTCTCAGGCAGGGGTTCTTCCAGCCCTTTCTCAAGGTACACAGGTCTTAGGTTGGGTCCTTCTGCATGTGCTTTACTACTGAGTCACAGGCACTCCCCAACAGCAGCAACAGCTCTTATTTTAAAGGCTTTCCTCTGCATTCTGTACCATCACAGCTTCTCAGAATATAGGAGTCATCAAATTAATTAAGTAATCAGGAGTCCTCAATTATGACAGTACACAAAAGAGATAGCAACTCAATGGAATTTATTCTTGTTAAAATATTCATCTCCATTTCTGTTTATTTGTCATAATTATAGCTCAACTTTTCCTCAAAGCAGCCCAAGGAAATGTGCATGTTCTACCTTCTGTCCATGTTATCCTCACTCCATCTCTGTGAGGAAGGTTAAACTGAGGTCAATAACAGGCCCAAAGACACCACTAAGTTCCATGATGGAATGATTTCCCCAGACCAGCACTCTAACCACCACACCATACTGGCTCATGTTGACCACCATTCCATGGACCAGTGATGGCGAACCTTTTAGAGACTGAGTGCCCAAACTGCAACTCAGAACCCACTTATATATCACAAAGTGCCAACACTGCAATAAAACCTGAATACTGAGGTTTTAGTTTAGAAGAAAGCAACTCATACATTAACATCTTTTGTCTTAAAAGAAAAACACAGTAACAGAGAGAAGGAGCCATGTTCACGTTCAGCACCCCCAAGTCGGGGGATGCCGGGCTTGCTTGTGCCTGGGCGTGCGCACTCCCTCCCTTCCTGCCCCGAAACCAGCCACTGGGAATGCCGCAGGAGCTTTGGCGGCGCTTGGAAGTTTACCAGAGGGACGGAATGGGGTGGGGGGGGGGGAGAGACCTAAACTAAAGGTGAGGAGAGGCTATCGCTGATACCTTCCATGCTTTCACTGGTGAGGGGGGTCATGTGGGGAGGGGGGTCCCTGCCACACGCCCACTCCTCTCGCTTCACAGCAGTCCCAGCCTCCACTTTTCCTCGTTTTGGCCTTCCTCCCCAGGAAGCGCCACATTGATCCTGGGCACCCTCTCTCTCCTCCTCGCTCCAGCTGCTGCACCGCCACCTCGACTCCGTCCCTTCCCCCAGCTTCCCTTCCCCCAGCTTCCCTTCCCCCAGCTTCCCCACGCCCCCCAGCCACCGGCATGGGAGCCCGGCCTGGGAGCGAAAGCGCAAGCAGGTGGGCACGCAGCTGCCTGGCTGCCCCTGTGGCTACCGAGTCGACAGGATCCTGCCACTGCACTAGGAGGGCAGCTTGGGAGCCGCTCACATGCTGCAGGCCAGGAGGAGGAGGAGGGCGCAGCCGCCAGCGCTCAGCATGCCCGCTTGCTGCTGGCCGCTCCCTTCCTGGAGACTAATAGTGACGTGTTACCTGGCGCCGTTACTCTTTCTGAATATGTGCATGGCTGCTGGGGTGATGCTGGGAAGGCTTGGCTCGCATGCCAACAGAGAGGGCTCTGTATGCCCGCTGTGGCACACATGCCATAGGCTCACCATCACTGCCATAGACTAATATATTCAATAGTTGGCACATATTCTGGCACTAACTTCTGAATGTTATGGACACTCGAACATTTGCACACACACCACAAATGCATTAAACAAGAAAGATCATACCATACACTGTCAACAGAAAGAGCAGAACACTAAATTCTAGTGCTAACTTCACTTAAAGGTGGTGGGATGAATAGACAGAGATTTTACATTGCATCCCATTATTTGACGTTGCAAAGTTTCAGAGCCATGTTAGAACCTAAGTCAAAGTTAACGATTTTAGAAGTGATGCTCTGACCCAAGGCACATGGCTCACTGATGCAGCTTTAAAATCCTGTCACCCTAACTCTTTAACCTAGCCCACAATCTCTCATGCATATGTTTTAACAATTCAGATCATGCATGTGAGGTTTATCACTTATATTAAACTCTCATATCTATTTTCAGAGATTTGTGCTAACAATAACCAATATAATTCTTTGGCTATTGGTATACAAAAAGCTAATTGAAAGCATTCCATTGAAGTTTTACAAGCTCAATTTCCAACACCATTCAATCTTTTATCCAATCTACCAAACTCCTACCAAACCCCTATTAACAGCTACCAAACTCCTATCCTATAATGCAAGGCAACACAAACATTGCTTTAACTATGTTATCTACTTCTAGGGCTTCCTTCTTAACCATCTTCCTCCTACAATGTATTAGAGCCATTAGCTCATTCCAATTTCATACTGGCCATCTTTTCTCCTGCAATCTTTAACCTACTTTTTGCTTTATTGCCTTCCTTTACCCCTTCTTCCATTTTTAACTTAATGGATCCAAGTAGTCTCTAGTGAGGTCTGAAAAGGCTGTTTTCTCAGAATGAGTCAATATTTTAAATGCTATAGAATGCATTTGTTTTCCCCCTAAAAACACTACCACCAAATGCAGCCTTTGAAAGACAGACATTAAATTACAGGCCTTGGTTCTTACTTTCTAAGCCTAATACAACCCCTGAAGGCTTACAATATTTGAATCACAGCTGGAGTCGTGGTTACCATACAGTTTAAATATCAGCATCTTTACTGTGCAATTTGTTTTAAAAATCAAATCAGAGGCTGTGTCATAAACAAGTGCTAATTAAGTAGCAAGCAAGTATAAGCCTTTCTGTGCAAGAAAGGTTCTTAAATATTTGTCTCTCCACTCTCATAAGAAAGGATAAATAAAGCCAGCTGGGGAAATTATGGACCCAAACTAGCACAGGACATAGAACACCAACAATAAAAACGTGGCTGGCATTAAGCCACTAGTGTTCTTCATATGAGAGTCAGGGGGCTACAGATTATGAAAAATATCTTGCCTTAGGTGAAGAATGCCACGTTAGCGTGGCAATGTGAGCTTGATCACATAATTCTTTAAGGGTATATGCCTATTCCCATTCAGCTACTCTGCTTCAAGCCACTCAGTTCTGAAACAACAGAAATCAAATTCCTTTTGGTACCACAGTACTACCGCTGAGATGGCAGAATATTTATTATTTTTATGTAGTCCTTTAGACAGATGTATTTGTTAACAACAAGAACACTGTAATTTATTATAATCCCCTATTTGGTAAATTCATTTATTCTTAGCTAAATGCTTAGCTAAGAATAAATGAATTTTTAATACGGTTTTTAGAAACACTTGTCACTGCTTCCACATTTCCATTTAGTGAATAGGACTGATGTTTCTCACAGCAGGGGGTGATATTTTAATGATGCAATGCTGCACTTCCTCGAAGACAGACAAGCCTCATGAGGCAGATTATAGGACTAAAGAAACTCAGATCCCATTAAAAGCAGACAGCTCCAGACCATTTTTAAAATTAATTTTGTTTAATGATAAAAAATGTTATAACAGGTGGGCAGCCAATTGTAAAATTAACCAAAACATTCTTAAAGGAACAGAAGAATACTAAGAAAGCAAATACAATCATACTTCCACTATCAATTTACTGAATGGCTCTGTGTAAATATTGGCACCTTCCTATACTACTTCCTCCCTGGCTACAAAGAAGGTGTAGCATTCATCTACATTCTTTTTAAGCTGTCAATGTAGCCAAGTAGTTGCTGACACTGCCAAAAACTGTATATCAAGCTTCCGCTTGGAGGTCACTGCTCACAATGGTTTGTACAATCAAGGAAACAGTCCTGCAAAATGTCTGAATACATCTGTGTAATGCAGACATGGCAGTTACTTCTGGCCTGAAAAAGGGTAATCACTGATAGAGCTTCTATTTACTGATCTTCACAACTGAAATATAAATTCTGCATTGCATCTCCCATTCAAAATTCCTCATTGTATTTGTATCTTTATTTACACATGTGTAATGCAAAGAGACAGAGGTGTGACAGAGGTTACTTTCAAAAAGATGTGAACTTGTTCATGAGTCACCCATAAACTACTTCAATTTACCCTAACCTCTTGGATTAGAGATAGCTCATCACACTTGCTAACTAAGGGCTACAGAAACTGGTGCTTCGTAGGTAAATCTACTACTGGGACAGAAATTATTCACAACGAAGTCTCCCACACTACATTGATCAAAAGGAAGAGCTAGATGAAAAAAAATATACCTTGGTTCTGCAAGTGATACATCAGACAGGCACTGTATTAAGATCTAAAGTGTTCAGAAAGGTTTACATGAAAAACTCTGAAATGACCCCTTCAACAAATGCTTGAATTGAAACCTACAAAGTGGTTTTCACAATATAGGGAATATTATTGGGCACAGATTTCTGTACTTGTGAATAAACAGACAGCACTGAAAACATCACAGTTTCAAGGTGGACCAATCCAATAAAAACAGTGCAAAAAGAGATTTGAAGGACAAATGAGAGGATGAACAAAATGAAGTAATACTGCTAGTAGGCAGCACTTCCAAGTGATACCAGAAATCATGGTGCTTCTAATACTGGCATCTGCAAGTTAACTCTGCAGTAATACGTAACAGAGATCCTCCTCCTAATATGTGCATTCATTGCAATTTTAGAACATAATTGTGTAAATTAAAGTGCCATCATAGGGACATCTAGAAGTAAAGGACTGGAAACATTCTCCTGCAGGTTTTCAATTCAATCCAGAATGACTAACAGATATCTCCCACTTCTCATAAAACAAACAAACCAATGTATCTCCCACAACGTGGAACTAATGAGCACTATTTTCTATCATACACATAACATTTAATATCAGGTTGGTCGGGGGGTGGGGGGATATTGATCTCACAGTGCCTATGCCATGGTGTCCAAAAAATGCAGACTTTGTATTCCAATCTTCTTATTCCTGGACACACAGAACTCTCTTACCTTCATATCACTCTGGTCAAACCTTTCACTGTATCTTGATTATTGCAATCTTCCCATAATACCTTACCTAGTCAAAAGGTTAGCATCTAGTATTGCTTTGATTTACTACACTAACAAGAACTATAATTTAGCACTAACTACTCATGAGAAATTATACTGCTGTTGGCTGGTGAGTAATTTGCCAAGGAAGACCAGCTTAGCCACATAAAATAAATATCCACCTGCATATACTAGCACTAATCAAGGCGTGAAATTAAACTTTTTATTCAGTGGAAAATAACTGCTGCAAGGCGGCGATTTAGTGGAAAGCAAATATTAAGGTCACTCTATCTTTCAAGAGCCTATAGCAGACACACTAAGAGAGGGCATGGAGCACCAAATTCCACTTTTCTAAGTCTATGAAGTTAATACTTCAGTGATGCGTTAGCAAATTTACCATTTGCTTTTACTAATTGCATGTATTTAATGAAGCAAACAAAACAGAAAACTAAAACAAAGCACTGTTAACATGAACCTTGCACTTTCCTTGTGCTGCTCCTAAAGTCACTGAAGAGACAGTCTGTAAACCTTAACATGAGGACTCAAAAGCACTCATTGCTTAACTGGTGCAAATTCACTGATTTAAAGGGTATGTATTTTAATCATACCCTTCCTAAAACTTTAAAAGAAATTAAAGAGGAAAAAGACTATCATGACATTACTTCTATGCAATGCATTTATTTGATTTCTATCCTATTCTCATAAAGAGCTTAAGGAGACTAATAGCTTACATTGATACTATGGCATCAACTGGTGCAAAGATGGTACAAGCAGTAATCTCTTGGAAGCACAGAAGCACTGACTGATCATTTATGAATATTCCTGCTCTGGAGATCTTCCTTCTATTGCAATGGGTGGAGCAAGGTCTGCACACACACAAGTGGGATCACCAGCACCCATTATATGTACATGTATGTATGTGTATGAGAGCAGATATAGGGATAGAGTCAGGTTGCTGTTTATACCGACTTTTCAAAGAACAAGTGTTTTGTTCTTGTTAACTATATCATATCATATTTGCAAAACAAATAGCAAAAGCACATGATATTTATTCTGATTCAACTGTTTATATTTACAGCCCATACCTTCCCCAAAGCTTGGGGGAATATCGAATTAGAAGCTGGCCTAGAATTCCCATTGGAAGCAAAAGAGCAAGGCAGGTAAAGAAAAAGGAAAAAGACTGCTTTACTCTGTCAATGTAAAATAATATTCTTCACAATAAACATTTTAAAAGGTCATAGGGATATATTAGGTATTATCTGTACAGGCAGGACTGCTGGGATCAATGTGTCTTGAATATGCCAAAGCAACCTATTTGAACAGTTTCTATATAGATTAAGCTAGCCTTATACTTACCAGTTACATGGTTGCCACAGATGACAACAATTTATATGCAGGTGAGTAGGCTACATGCTGCCAGAGGGAAAAACAGCCAAAGCATTACCTCCCTCCCCTCCTATGTTTCTACACAGGGTAGCATCCCTGCAGAATTTTTGGTTCGCTGGCTTTTTCCTCATATGAAATGACAAAGAAAGAATTGAGTGTTCTATCAGTTCCACATATGGATAATAAGCAGGCAAGTTTAAAAAACAACTAGCAATTTTGTGAGCTTGTTTACAAGGCTATCTCAATGGCTGTCTATGAAACTATCTAGCCTTCCCCTTCAGATGTTTCTGAGTATAACTCCCAGAATTCCTTACTGCTGGCCATACTTGCTGCAACTGATGGAAGCGGAGGTCTAAAATATCTGGAGGGCACCAAGTTTGGAAAACTGAGCTACCGAATCAGTTGATTCATAAATTTCAAGATAGCACAGCCCTATATGTAAAACTAATTGTAATAAACAGGTCCTGGAGTGGTTTAGTGACAAAGTGCAATGCCATTTCTGGACCAAGATATGGGTTGAGGAGGGTGTCAGGCCTGTTACAGAAGGTCAGAACTAGGAAAGACAACATGCATGTCCTAAAAGCCATCAAAGCCCACTACAATGGTGTGATCCTCCTCATCCAATATTAATAACTGACAGGCAGTGCAACAGGATGAACTCACCTAACTTCCATAGTAACTGCTTTACATGCCCATCTGCAAAGCCATTACTTAATGAACTGAGCTATGCTCCCAGATACATCTGTAGAATCAGTATATGAGTCTGCTGGATGACTTGCTATAGATCAGCTGAGACTGCCAGACCCTTCTAGGTATGCTTTCCCTTTTAAAAGGAATTAGGGCCAAGAAAATATTCTGAAATATGATACTATTACAGAATAATTCTACTGTTACTAGATGGTGAAAATAGAGACAGCATACTCAGCAAGAGCAGTTGCAAAAGAAGATCATTTATCCAAAAACTGTTCAGGGTTTTCATCTCCACTGAAAGTTAACTTCCCAGGAGTGTTTTAGAATGATGTCATATGCAATTCAAGCCCAGAAATGTGTCATTTGGGTGAGAAAGGAGGGATCGCACTGCATCAATTTTATGCCAAAAAAGTAGGCTGTTCAAACATACCAAATTAAAAACATCACAAGAAGGAGTGGGAAGAATTAGAAGTGAGTTGCAAAGGTATTTATTTAGAAGTGTAAACAAATAAGATTTAGTTCCATGCACTGGTAATTAGATGAAACTGAAGTGGTTGCTAGTCCATTCATGAAAACAGATGTTGCTTCATAGAACCTTGATATCTTTCTTAAATACCTTTGAAAACAAGGATCAGAAAATATGAACTCTTATAAAAGGGGGCTTTATTGTATTTTTATAGCATATTACATACCTTGTAAGAATCAGTTTGTTAAGTGTGAATGTCAGTTTTATCTTCTGTCCCCTTTTTTCCTGGCTATTTACAAGCTTTGTAAGAAATTGTTCTTTAATTAAGTCTAAACATAGTTTTATATAAATGGATTCCTGGAATTAAAAACGTTCAGACTTAAGAAATGATTGTTACAGAGACTGTAAGAGGCCGTAAAAAAAGAATGCCACTTTAAACAAAGATTTCTCATTTTAATTAAAAAGATAATCATCAGAACATTCCTACATTTAACAGAACCATTTGAAACTACTGTGGGGGAAAAAAACTCTTCTTTTTGATGCAGGCATATGTAGTATAGTTTAGATGATATTTAATCAAAGTCTCAGCCAAGGCTATTCTATTGTGTTTTAAGGACTATATCTGCCATTTTAGTAGTCAAATATATACACTGCTTATTAAACTCATCCACAGCATGCCTGCAAATGGATGAAACATAATCCAAAGCTAATTTAAGGAATTATCTTGCTTTTTGTGGATTTCCTAAAGACTTCAAAACAGACCATTTTATTCCTATAAATCAGTAGTATACTACATGCAAACCACTGACTGAGTTTACAACCCACACAGTGAGAGGTCCTGTTCTGAGCTGATAAGCATCCATCACTTGTCCACCATAATTTCAAGAAACTGATGTATACTTAATCCTTACACATTCTGTCTGAAAGCAGTTTCAATTTTGAACATTAATGTTTTATATTGTGAAAACAATGAAGCATTTATATCTGCCATACTTTAGAAAGTTTCATAGGTGAAGGAGAGAGCAAAACCCATTACTCTAAAATGCTTTTGCTTAACCAATTTAGTACCTTTATCTTTTACATACCACTTTGTATGAAGTCAGGTTCATAATATACTACAAAGGAATATATATATATATTCCCTAAAGCATGAACATATATAAGAACTCCTGAACAAAACCAGAGAATGACCACTATCCCATTTCAGACAGTGTCTTGCCTGTAATCCATCCATTGTGGTTCAGACTTTCAGAGCTTCAGCAACAGCTTGAGAAAACAGATATTTTAAACTGAATGACAAGATCTTACATGTAGTTTGAATTGGAAAGGGAGAAGGCAAGCTGAGCAAAATTTGAGTAAAATTTGAATCTGATACCTACAATGCATGATCTGACAGCCATAAAATGGCATGGTGAAATTAACGCAAGAATAGAAAACATGCATAAACACTGTCTGTGCACTTTTACTTGGCATTGTGGGAAATATGCACTTATTAAAGGCATTAACTTGGAACTGATGCACTGTTCAGTCAGTATGAGATTATGCAATTCAGGTCAGACCATGAGATTATGCCACTGAACAGTGAACATACATAACCTCCAAGTGGAAACTATGTATATTGACCAGGAAATAACTGGAATATTTTGCATGTTCCCTGTCATTCACTGGAGTCTATACACATTGAGCTACATGGAAAATCCCTTCTTGTCACAACTAATTTGAGTGTCCTCTACAATATCTAAAGAATATGCACAATGGTCTTTTAAAAAGTGCACCTCACATTATATCTATTTTAAAACATAGGCCAGTAACAGCATTTTATAGCTATCAACACTTACACAAGAAATGTCACCTTTTCTTTCAATTCACAAAAATATATTTTGCTAGTCATGAAACATACATCTTGAATGTACACATTATTCTCTGCCTATAAGGCTGCATTTTACATAATCCAGCACTAAGAAGCTCTTCAAATGGGATTTCTTTCATTGACAAGATAAGAAACAAATGTTGCTCTCTTATCAAATGTGATTGAAATTAGGGGTTGGTCTACTGTCACACTTGTGTACCCATTTGCTAGGGAACACTTTTCAGCAACAAACCTCACCAGGCTTTAGGATGCCTAGATGGGCTTATGATTTCTATGAACAATCTAGAGCCTTATAATTGCATTATATGAAAGCAATGGGGGGAGGGGTATTTAGGCAGCAGCAGGATTATATGGGCCCAAGAAGTTGAGTGGCCATAAGACACTGGAAAGGTGATCCTGAGAGGCCAAACCCCCCTACACACACTTTTTTTTTTTTTGCCAAACTAAAAAAAAATAACAGTAAGATACACTAACACTGGACCCCTCAGTGAAACAAAAATAATTATTTAAAATTGTACACTGGAATTTGATGCTGTGGTTTGTGAATTTTGTAAACTGTTGTGACCTGCTCACACAACTTTGGCTATTGGGCATGAAATTCAGAAGTGGCACTCTTTTTTCCCAACCATACTTAGTAATTCCTGTACATGTTCATAAAGCATGTTGGTGAGGCTATTTCAGACAAAGGATTTTCTTGGACATTGTTGTTTTCCCTGATGTATCATCAACTATTGTTCTCAGATTCTAAAAGCAGTTCATCCACACTAAGTTCACCCTGTTGATTATCAGTTTTATTACAATGTCAGGATATTTTCAGGTGGTCATATATTCCCAAGAGCAGTGCCAGTTCTACAAAAGTCTAGAACTAAATTCATTCCATAAGATTTAGTGTCCAGATGGCACAAGAACATTTGTAGGCCTTTGCATGCAATGAGATAGGATAAAGTTATGATTACAATTTGTCTTAAGAAATCATGACTGCAGCAAATACTGTTCTTGCACTATGGTAGAGAATCTTCAGCAAATGACAAATTGGTGGAAGCAATTGCTCTACCCCAGTGACCTATGAAATCTGTTCTATCTTACCAGAAAGAAACCATTATCATCATTTCAGCCTATAGACTTCTCATTTTGTGTAATATTTGTTGTGGGGGGAGGGGAGAGAATGTTAAAGAAGTCCATATAGCCACTTGACCAATAATGCATCTGTTTGTATTAATGCATCTGTGTCCAGAACTTGGAACCCAGAGAAAAATGAGTTTGGGTATTGGAATTGGCTATAAAAATGTCAAAAATGAGCATACTCTAGTAGAAAATGAGTAGCTGGATGCCATTTGCTTGAGGAACCTATTCACCCAGGTCCAAGATCTTCTAATCCAGCTGACCCACCAGAAGGTACTGCAAGGCACACTGGAATGTGTAAGAGATATTCCTATGCTCAGGAGAGAATACAGCATGCATGCATGCATGCTGCCATTTTCCAGGAAGGCAAGTCTAGTTGCCTTCAATTAAACAACAGATCAGATCATGTCTGTCCTCAATGGACCACAAGTCTTGACCCATACTTTATGTCATCCAGAGATGTTTGCATTAGCGAAGTTTGCAAGCGTATTTGCCAGGATTCCTCATGCAGATGACAGAATTTTGCCTTGCTTCTCCAAGAGAAACTGGATTCTATCTGGGGCTACAACAGGTATCAAAACTTCTGTGGGAAGGAAAGGGTATCAACTCAAGAATGTATTATTATGGGGGCAAAAATAATGGTGATAATTCTTTTCATTGTGCTGTATCCTTTTGGGGAGTGGTAAAGAAGGCTCTCTATTTTTGGAGTTGACCAGGACTGGGTAAGACAATCACTGAAATCACCAGTCAATATCACGATGTGTCAACTGTAAGTTCCTATCTACCACATGCTCAGGTACTGTAATCTTTGCAAACAGACCCACATGCACGAGATCCTTGGAGCGGTCTGCCTTCCTGGCTGACCTGTTGAATCTTCCTTCCATAAAATGTCTGGCACTGTAATTTTTAGGCTGACAGTAATATCAGAGGGAAGCACAGAGGCTTTTTGGACTCATTTAGTGGATCTTCCAAGCATAGCTGGATCACCTCACTTCTTCTAAAGAATATCTGCCCCAAAATTGCCCAGAAAAACCCCTCAAATTATCCCAGGGGGTTGACATCAGGATAAATATCAGGGACAATATTCCTTAACTGAATTAAATGGACTGCTTTGGACAGGATGGTAACTGAGAACCAGACACATCTGAACAGCCAGTGCTGTGGAGAGAGCAAGGAGGGCCATCACTTTTAGGAAGCTCCATTTTCTCCCTCCCAAAATTTCCATGGGAATCTTCTGCCTCTTGTGTGTGATCTGACTTCTCTTCCTCCTCTGGAAGGAGTAAAGTGGGGGGGAATGTCATCAGTTCTAGAGACAAGGACAGTTAGTAGGAAGGGGATTATTAGCTCATGGGGGGACTGGAAGGGACAGTTGCTCTTGGTACATGTTCCAAGGTCAGGCAGATACAGACTCGTCAAGTGACCAGGGGTCCTGGGAACCAAAAGTCTAAGATGTTGAAACTGGAGAAGGAGAGGTGTCTAAGATGTTGAAACTGGAGAAGGCTAATCTCAAGCACACCCTCCCACCTGGACGTTGAGAATAGTCAGGATTTACAGCTGCAGGGAGGAGACATAGGGGAAGAATTCCTGCAGCTAGCTGAGCCTCGTGCAACTCTTGACCCCATGGTGCAGGGTTAGGAGAGATGGACCAACCAATGAGAGAGGCAATAGACAGAGAAGAAGCTTGTCTACCGCCAAAAAGGCATCCCAGATGGAGGGGTCCCATGCCTACTCAAAAGGAGAATGTTAGGAAGTAGTTGTTAGATTGGATCCCAGGAACTGCTCTGCACATGCTCAGAGACTCATTCTTCATTAGTTGTGCTTACTGGAAGTGCACTGGAAAATAAATAGCTTTTGCCAAAGAACAGTCTGTGTCTTGGAAGCATGAGGGCGGGAAACATGGCTCACAACCGTCCACTAAATAAGGTGACACATTTATGTTCCAAGAGCCTTAGGCTGTGAGGGAATGCCCTATGGAGAAGTAGGGAGTGGCTGGAGAAACCACAAAAGCACCCTGCACACACAGACATTCCAACCATTTGTGCTCACAGGCAGGGACTAACATAGATATCCATGGACATGCCACCACCTCCACCTGCTCTCCCCATGTTGCCTGGACTACGATCAGGTGTCAAGTAAAAAAAAAGGAGCTGGTCTCCAGGCTTGGAGAAATCTACCCACTTCCTCCACTTGTCTCCTGACTAGATGGCAAAAGTGGTCACTACTTCTTGGACTGCTAATTTTCCATTCCACCAGTAGAAAAGCACTGGTGCATTTCTTCCCCAACGATCAGAGATAAATGATAAGGGGGACAGCGAGAGGCTCTCCAATGACCAGTCCTTGTAGTCACATGCATCTAGCAAGGACAGGAGAAAAAAAACCCTTCTTCACTTAGATATGCATGTTAGAAAGAAGAGCGATACTTATTTGTGGGAAGGTGGGGGGATGCTGCCTGTGTTCCGAGAACTTGAGAAAAGTAGGGAGCCTTCACCTCTGTCATAGGGCTAGCCAGGGAAATAAAAGCAAGAAGGCTCTCCATTCAAGATGAGAAATTAAATTCTGCTATCCCTGCCTTCCTTTGGAAGGGCTAACTCTTAATGATTTTACTAATGATTATTGGCTGCTAAATGTTAACAACACGCTCTATGTGGAATCAAGTTACAACCAGCCACATCATAGCCACTTTACTAATCACATGAATACAGTTCTACTGGTGAAGCCTGCACACGTGGCAGCTTACAACACAGAACTACACGGGTAGCATGTATCATAGAGTTTGTGATGAGCAATCAAATACTTCTCAAAGGGACAAAAGGAGAAAACGATGTGTGTGTGGAAACTAAACTTGTTACATGCATTTAATCTAAATTAGGCTAAGTTTTGTGTTACCACTACATTGATCAAGTATTGTCAACTAATGTGAAAATATCTAAAGTTTCCATATATACAACAGCTGAGAATGGCAACTTTAAATTTTTTCACATTAGTTGACAATTATATTAATCACAGAATTGTATAAATCACAAACTCTACCATCTTCCAAGTCCTACCCCTCCATATCCTCCCAGAGGTTTTGCATCATACTGCTAGATCACATGGAGGTCCCTCATTCCAACAGCAAATGCAATTGACTCAGTGGGAACTTGTGCACTGTCCCAACTTTTATATACAAACTTTCTTGTTCTTAGGGCTTAGCATCTCAGAGGGTTTGCTGAGTTCCTTCTCCCTAAAAGAAACTAAGTATTTTGATGAGAAACAGATGTGCACAAAATGCCTCTTGGCCTACCTAGGATGGGAGCTGCTGATACACTGTGCTTCACCTGTGGATTGCCTGCCAAAGAGGCAGAGTGTCCCTAAAGATGCTGTGTGTGTGTGGGATCAGCAATCATTCAGCTGAGAGGAAGAAGTTTTGGCTCTACCTGAAATTGCTGGTTTGCACACAATTTTAGGAAAGATCACATACACAGCCTTGCCAAATGCATCACACAGTATGGTGCTGGATACTTCCATGGTTCCCCAAAGATAACATACTGAGCAGCAGAATATTCATGGTTTGCTTTCACAGCAGAAGGCTACTCAGCACTTGTCAGGGTATCACATACTCCTCAACTTTGCCTCAGGAGCACCTGCAATAGAGCATTTAGTGTCACCGCATCCACACTTTGAAGATTTACCAATCTACCCCACAATTCTGATGTTCAGACCTCTTCTTAAACCTTAGCTCTTTAAACAGGTCTTCTCAGTGTGACTCAGCCAGCTATAGTTCGCAGTACACAGTTTTAAGCTGATTTTGTTTTTATTCACATATGTTTTGTTTTTATACCTTATTATTTTACATTCCCTGCTATGATACCTTTATGGAAAGCCGTATATAAAGTTGAATAATAAATCATTCCTTATGTGGTGCCTTTTAGTATGTTTACACTATGACAGTATACACAAACGTATGAGTAGCAAAAAGTTTATCTGAAACTGTTTCTAGGTTTACATCTTCACTGTTCTGACTTGGCAAAGCAGTAGAACTCTAGTCACTGATCCCTTAACCTGTGCCAGTCTGATGACTTCATCCTTCTGTCCTGCTTCCTGTGTCCTTATCTCGATTCAAAGATGCCTGCAGTTAAAACATATAACCAGGATGAGAAGCTGGGCCACAAGGCTTGATTGGGTTGGAAAGGGTAGACATCTCTGGAAGGACACCCTGATCCATAGGAGAGTGAAAGAGTCCCTCACTGCCTTTGCAATCAGAACACGCCATGATGAAATAAGAAAATATTAACTTACACAAGGGAGTTCAACAAATAGGATAGCTGGCCCTATTCAAGTGCAGCCAAATATGGAGCAATCACCCAAACTTAGTATAAATCCATCAGCCTTAAGAGTGTGATCTATGGTCACCCTTCAATTGTACAGAGTACCAACAGAATTACCTGGAAATTTCTCTGCCAAACAGGCCCCACCTCTAGCATAACAGTTCAAATACTTTACAGTACCTAATAGGTCTCTCAGCAGGTATTAGTGATCTTAACATTCTGGCTTCCCCACAAAAAGCCTCCAAAGAAGGTTCATTTTGGGAACTGCAGGTTATCCAGGATCCTTTCAACTAGGGTTAGTAAGATCATCATATCCAAAGAAGCATTCCTCAAGAATAACCCAATGCTTCTATTAATTTGGCCAGCAATCTCCACTTTTAAAACAAAACAACCCGCCCCCGCGCTCCGATAATCCCCTTGAATAGTGTTCCTGTGTCCACCCACCCCTCTCAAAAATGCCAGTCTTTCCTATGTATCGTCACCATTTCCATCAATCCCTCTATGTAGGCCTTCTTTAGCCTTCCTTCGGTATGTTTCCAAGACCCAACAATACCTTCCGGCCACTATCCCATCATAAATCTGCACACCGGAGGAACTAAATTGCTTATTTTAAAAGCCATCCCCCACTTCCCAAATCAACCCCACTACATCAGGTTCCCCTGAAACAACCGGCTAGGAAATGTAGAGCTTGCCTGCGCTGCTTCGCTCCCAGACCGCAGGGCCCTAAGCTCTCAAAGCCTATTCCTCCCTTGGTCCTCCCAGTTACCTAAAGTCATCTTACAGATCTCCTAGGGCTGACCGCAGCACTGGTACAGTCTCTCCTCTCGCCACAGCTTCCCTCTCCGTAATTCCTTCCTCTTCCTCCGCCTCCCACTACTAGCAACAGCCACCGCCAACTCTCCCCCGCCCGCTCCAGCCGTTCCCATCGCCACTCGTTCCCTCCTCACCATGAACTTGAGGGCTTTCTCCTGCACCACCGCCTCGGCGGGGTCCATAGCACTCCCGCTCCGCCTCTGTTGCGGCTGCTGTTCCCCCGCCAGCTCAGGGCCTCAGCCGGGGCCTAGGCCACCCCTTCTCTCTCTCTTTCTCTCACTCTCTCTGTCTGTCTGTGCGAGGCCGCAAGCAGCGCAGAGTCAGACAAGGAAGCCTTCTTTTGCCTGCACTCAGGTAAATGGGAAATGTAGTCCTTAGTCGTTCTCCCGAGAAGTATCCAAGAGGACACCGTGGACTACGCTTCCCAATAAGCCCCGCGACAAGGGAGACTACGCGAAGCGGCGCAAGTAAGAAGATGAGGGAAAGCAGCAGTATGTGCGAAAAGGTTGAGCGGAGGTAGATTAAGAGAGGGAGTCGGAGTTTACGCCTGTTCTTCTGTCTTGAAAAACGGCTGGTGGAAGCTGTATTTTCCAAATAGGACTGCTTAAGTTTAAGTCAAATAGGGAATAAGAGGCAAAGCTATCAGTCTCAAGCCGCTGATATTAGGGAAACGTAAGTTCCGGTCTGTAGAGCGCTATCTTAAAAAAAATCACTTTTAAGATGTGGAAGCTTACAAGTTTCTGGATCATTTGAATATATATGCATCTGGTGATACAGTCATAAATTTGAAAGTGCAGGAGTCCTATAGCCCCGCCTACAAATTATCTAAACGTGTAGACAAATGTGTTGATCGATGTGAGCAAATTAGTTCTCACAAGTTTGCCTTTCCTAAAAGAGATGTCTTTTGTAAAGCAGATTGATTTTAATTTCTCATTCAAAATCAAGCCATTTTCATTACAACAGGAAACAATAGATTGTTGCTGGGAAAATTTAACATCTCCCCATGTGAAGCAACTAGGGTCAGAAAGTTTTGAGGAAGAAGGTCCCTGTCAGCCTTTGTTCCACTAAATTACTGCATGCGACCATGCTATTGTCAGAGCCAGAGGTCAGCTCTTTTTGACAACTTACTCCAGTGCCTCAGGGGAGTCCACCAGCATCAATTTATGAATAACTGCCAGTATGGAATGGCATACCAACACATTTGGTATGCCATTGCTACTATTTCTGCTACTATTCCTAGCAGAAAGGACCCTGAGAGATTTGGGCCCTCTTTGTACCATGATACTGCCTGCAGTGACAGAAATAATCTGCTGGATCAAACCAAAATCATTTATTTGTTCCCACAGAGGCCAACCAAAAGCCTGCAAGTAGGACATGGAACCAACAGTACCCTCTGACTCATATTCCACAGCAACTGATACTGAGAGGCATATGGAATCCAATAGTGAGGGCAGTATGTAACAACATGACCAGCTTTAGCTTACATGAAGATGCAATAGCAATACTTCCTCCCTCTCACCAAAGCAGACAAGTGTAGAGGTGTAATCACCTCTACTTGCTTACCTTTTCTCTGACTAGTACTGGGGATTGCACCCAGAACTATCATATAAAGACAGTGAGGAAATGGTTACTCCTTCAAGTAAAAAAAAAAGGAGTTGGAAGAAGTCTGCCATTACTTACCCTCTTCCTCCCGGGTAAAACAGAGTTGACATCTATTCTTTACAGTCTCTCTCAACTGCCCAGTTATCCTTTCCCTGTGAGAGGTATGGCTGCTAGGATTGGGATCTGCTGCTCCAATTCCCAACTATTGCATCATTCAGTCCAATTGGACAAATGAGCAACAGAAGCAGTTAAAAAGAGCAGAACTCTGCATCTGCTTACTAGTTCTCCCCTTCTGAGTGGCATGGCATTGAGTGCTGGCCCTGCTGCACTTTCCGTTAAGAGGGGTGGTGCCAGCTGATGTTCCTTGTAGCCGGCTGAACTGCTTAGAGCAAAGAAATGAGGAAACAGCAGATGCAACTTGAAGGAGCAGCTCTTGCCATCTATGACCCTCTGGGTGGTACAGCTGGGAATATCAGGCATGCTGCAGGAGCAAGGAAATGGGTGAGGAGTGTGGACATAGCAACCTGCCAACGGCATTTTGCTGTGTAGGGCCCAGGCATCTGAAACCTCCCTTGAGGGCTTCCATATTGTTATAAGGCACCTTTATAAATTAGTCCACTGAAATCTAGGCCCAAAAATGTTTAGACTGCCTGTGCCCATGTGCTTATATTCAGTCATATTCAGTCAACACTGAGAAAGCATAACACATATAAATGTATGCATATACATGTTAATATCTCACATATTAACAAATGTTAGTTCCTTTGTAGCACTGTTGATGCTAAACTCTGGTGTTGAGACTAACAGTACAGTTCTATGCACATATGCTAGAAATTTGTGCTACTCAGTTAAATAGATTTACTTCCAAGTTAATATATGTATTAGCATTCCAGCCTAAGCCACTTTCATTTTGGGGCTTGGTGCATTTTAAATTCTTAGTAGATCATGAGGTCCTATTTATGTACTATTGTATTTCAATGTATTTTATCATGTTGTAAGCCGCCCCGAGGTTTCGGCAAGGGGCGGCATAGAAATGTTATAATAATAAAAGAAAAAAGAAATGCCTAAGCTATTTTGTTTTGTTTTCAGAATTATTGACAGAACACTGAGAAGCAAGGCTGCTTATACTTCTTTTTAAGGCTATGTCTTTTATTTATTATAATTATATTAAGGCTGCTTCCTTCAAGGAACCCAAGGTGGCTTACATAATGCTCCTCCTCCTCTCTATGTTATCCTCACAACAATCCTGTGAGGAAGGTTAGAATGAAGGTCAGTGACTGGCCAAGAGTTATCCAGTGAGTTTTACAGCTCAGTCCCTCTCTAACATTCTAATTAGTAAGCCATACTGGCTCTGAAATAAATATATATAATTATTGAATAAACATTTGGAATTACCAGCTGCTGTACATGGCTCCATTCCTGGACTTACCAAAAGCAACTGGGCTCCATCTGACTTCCACTGTGGAGTGACTCTGGGTTCTCCCCCAAACACCAGAATTTTTGTTTTCAGAGTTAGCAACCACCAATTACAGAAAATATGAAATGTGGACTATTTTACTAGCAACAAGTATATTTTGTCAATATCAATAACACCATCCAGAATCATGGATTTTATGTGAGTTTTTTCATGGCAGAATTATTGTTCATTTTGTACTCGCATTCTAGATGGCAGGTGACAGAACAGCCTAGACACACACTCACTCATTTATTTATTTATTAATTAAAAGCTTTTCTATCCCATCCCCCACAGAATGTCTAGGGATGGCTTACAATAAATAAATAGAATAGAACAGCCCCACAGCATCCAACCATAACATACTAAAACCCCAATTAAAATCAATTAAACATTAAAATAAAAAGGAGTTTACCTGAGGCCGAAAAGAATATAAGGTCGGTGCTAGGCGAACCTTTCTGGGAGCATATTCCATAGTCGGGGCGTCACTGCAGAGAAGGCCCTCCTCCAGGTGCTCTCCCTCCTAATCTCCTTCAAGGAGGACTCCCGGAGTAGGGCCTCCACCTCAGATCTCAAGGTGCAGAAGGCACATAGGGAAGAAGATGCTCCTTCAGGTATCCCAGACCCAAGCCATTTAGGGCTTTATAGATCATAACCAGGGCATAACTCACATGCCTATGAAGGTCCCTTCCTGATGGAGAATAAATTTCAACAGCAGGAGATAAGACATAGAGGGAAGGAAGGAGAAATCATTCTTTTCCAAAAAAATCAGGAATGGCAAGAACAAGAGAACAAGGGATGATTGTACACAAATGCAAGTACTCATACTCTGTTCTTTGTTTTATATGAAACAATTAAGAAACGTTTTAATTACTACAGATATACAAGAATTTCATTCCTGTGCACAAATCATAGGAACATATCCCATTTGCAATGCTGAACACAAGCAGAAAATTTTCCTGCATGTTGAGTTTATACACAAAAGTACACAGTTGTACACTCCTGAAAAAAATATATGTACCCAAGCATATATTTTCACAAGTGTGCACACATGCACATTCCCCATCTGCATTTGCACACTTTAACCAAGGGAGGAAAATGCACTTTTTTTCCAATTACAAAGAAATTATTGCATTTGGGAAGGTGAATAAAGCAAATCAAGTTTTGAGGAGAAATTCAGAGTCTCGGTGAGTGCAAACATCACATGTTAATCATATTTATGACACAGGCACTACACAAAAACTTTATTGAGTGTTTTCTGATTCTCAATATCCTCTTTAAGTATTTCAGGCCCTAGGCAGGGACAACTGCTGCTTCCTCTGAAGAGTGGAATATCTGCCATGCTATCCAGAAGCAGCTGTAAGTGTCTGGTCAGGATTGCTTAAGCTATTCTAGCACGAAATGATCACATGGACCATCTGTGACAAGACAGAGGCATCCCTGGATTAATCTGGGGATGCATCTGCAATGACTGGGAAACTGAAAATTCTGTGATATATAAACAGACATTAAAGACTAATGATTATTTATGGGATGGAATTTCTAAAACTTTATTTAAAACCCCCCATTCTCTGAGACATGCTAAGCTCAGTGATCTTCTCTCCCTGCATTCATCTTTGCAGAGCTGAAACTAAGAGTCTTGCTATTACAGGCCTAAATGCTCAGAACTCTTTACTTGCACTGATAGAGTCCTGATTCACAGACTAAGGGGAAGTTGCAAGGCATATTTTTAAGCTAGTGTATGGTAGTGTAGTGATTTTTAAAATTCTGTACCTTCAGAGAACACTTCCTGTCTTAACCCATAGACAAAGGCGAACATGCACACATATGTTTACGGATTGCTATAAAACAAACAAACGGGGGGCTGACCCAGCAGGTCTGATGTTTTTGATGATTGATGTTTTTTAGTTTGTAGAAAATAATAATAAAAACTTACTTTAAAAATAGTGATACCCAACTAAATAGATAAATAGTGATAACACTTTCAGTTAATGTTCCTGCCATTACTGAGCATCTCCATTACTCATCTTCTCACTGAGGAACTCCTCATCAGCTCAAAGAATCCCAAGCTTCTAGAAATGTAGTTTTAAAACTACTGGGCTAGTATACTGGGTGATTAATATTTCGGTGGCTTTGTTAATTTTATTTTTAATGTATCCATTACCTATTGTGTTCATATTATATGGGCATGTAAAACCTGATCTGGTTGGTTTAGCCCAGCAGGGGTGGAGCCATCAATCAGGAGAGAGCCAGGAGGAGGAGAGTCAGTTTATTCTGCTTGGGAGCTAAATAATTATGGGTTCTTAGCACTTTGTGTAAAACCTATGAGCTAAATTGCCACTTGCTGCTGTTGCCCTTTTATTTGGAAGAGGGCAATTTGGAATGATGAGAAAGAGTTCATAATTTGGAATGATGAGAAATTGTCCATTATAAAACAGAGGAATCTTTGGACTGTCTGACTTCAATGTTTGAAAGCCAAACTTTTATCTTTCTGTTTGGACTAATAGAGATTATTGGCTGCATTGTCCCAATGTTTATTAAGTATTGGTGCATTTAGCTGGAGCCATTAGTAAGTGAGCAATTGCAAGAGTGCTGGAATGTGTGGCCTTAACAAAAATGTTCATTCAATTCAAATTGTTGCAAGTTTTACTCCAGCCCAGCTCCATAGAAGACCCACAGAGGCAGAGATTACAAGTGTGCAAAGGGCTTCAAACACTTTTTCTAGAGGTTTTCATTATCAACATAGGTTTATTTTATCCATTCCATTTTTCATTCATCTGTACAAATCAAGAGAAGCCGATATTTTAGTGTTGAAAGAAAAGGTGACCCTTGAACTTCTACAGTCTTCCCAGGAGAAATCCAGATAATGCCAACATCTTGAAGATTTTTTGAAATAGGCTATCACTCAGCACGTCTGAGACCTGATTGGACATGGTCATCCCTGGGGTACATTGAATACTCAACAGCAGTGGCAATAATTGATTCAACAAGGAATTGATTTTAAGCAAAGGCTTGGGAATCAGAAAGTAGCTCTTTGGTTAAACCTCCAACATATATTTCTCTGCCTCATTTTGCCTTCTGTTTCAACATGTATGGTCACAGCAATCTTTTGGGAAAAAATAAGATTAACGCTGGCAACATTGAAGAACTTCCATCATTTAAATTCCTTTTGCTATTATTGCCTGAATTAAATGTTTTAAATAATAAGGATAAGTTTGTGTTATATTTATAGACCTACCATCAGCATGCATTCGGACTTGCATGCATGCATTTAGACTTATTGCCATCCTTACATGCAGCTCCCTGAGTTAATTCTTTCCAGACTGAAATGAGAAAGAAAGGGAGTACAATGAGGAGGAAGAACTCAATAATAAGATAGTTTCTTGCAATGCTTACAGTGAGGGGGCAGAGCTAATTGTTCTGCATATTTGGTCAGTACTAAACATAAAACATATGGCTTTCTGGGTTATAAAGAAGGCAAATTATTTCATAATGTTGGTGATTTAGAAAGGCTGGGTGGCAGGTGGGGGGGATGTCACTTCCAACAAACAAAATAAAGAAAAAAATAGAAAAAGAAATTGCAAAGAGATAAATATGAACAGAATGGGATAAAAGGAGAAAATTGAATGGCTTTTTTATGGCAGGAAGGTTATGAAATTATGATGGCTTCAAAGGTTAAATATTGGTGTCATGAACTGATAGCAGAGGCTCAAAACTGAGTGTAAGAGGGTAGAGCACAGTTTTATCGTAGCTTCGTGATAAATCTTGTATACCTCTTGCAAATGTTATACATTTTGCTTGAGTTTTTGCAACACCAGCTCCAAATGCTTCCCGACCTAAACTGCTTGGGAGTTAATATTCAGGAGAAGGAGAGGCTAAGAAGGTAGGCTGTAAATTCTGCCAAGTCCTCAGTTCAAATGAACTCTCCTCATGGCTTTAGGCACACCGCTCAATGTCAAACTCAACGCCTGGAGCCATATCTGAGCCATTTGGGATCCCGATCTAGTCTGCTGAGATTCCCTAGATGGCCACACACATCCTCTCCCAATTGCTAATCATTTGCTGGTTTCCTGGCTGAAATGCTTCTTCTAAGGCTTGTTTATGGGCAGTAAAAACCTGAAGCTATAATATGCTAGTACCTTTTTTGTAACCTGACCCCTTCCCTTTCCCTTTGTCCCTCCTCTTTTGCCAATTCCCCCACTCAAGTTTGACCCCTGAAAGCTTCCACAAAATTGAATTTTGCCCTGGGAAATCTCAGCAACCATGCTGTACATATGCACGCGCGCGCACACACACACACACATGGAACACAGCTACTCAATTAGCTATAGTGGTTTGGTTGTTCTAAAACACGCTGCAGAACCTGTGTCTGCCTTCACACCATGATCACAAGCCATTTTTGTAGTTGTAACCAAGCTACAACTGTTTCCCCTTTTGATTTCCAGGGACAGATGGCTTCTATAATCCTTTCTGACAGCCATTTACTGCTCCTTCAAAGTGCCAAAGAGGCATCCTGAAGGAACTCTCAGTTGTCACAAACAAGTAAAAACCATTGAAACAAAAATTGTGTACCGTTTGCACTTCATTTTTTAAAATTCCTTTTCTTCTCTTTTTAGCCATGCTTCATAAGAACATAAGAAAAGCCATACTGGATATGACCAATAGTCTGTCTAGTCCAGCACTCTGTACACATGGTGGCAGACCAGAAATATCTCTGGATCACTGCTCGTTCAGATCCCATAAGCCTATACTTGAAGCTGGGATTCCCCACCCCACCCCAATCTGTACTGTTTTATACTAGTTTACATTTATTTATTTATTTTTCAATTTATATCCTGCCTTTTTTTTCCTACAAAGGGCTCAAGGCAGCTTACATCATTCTCCTCCTCCATCTTATCCCCACAACAACAACCCTGTGAGGTAGGTAGGGCTGAGAGTCTGTGACTGGCCCAAAGTCACCCGGTTGGCTCCATGGTTGAGCGGGGACTAGAACCCAGGTCATCTGAGTCCCAGTCCCATGCTCTTAACCACTACACCACACTGGCTCTCTCACATTGAGCTGCATATGCCATTTTGATGCCCTTTCTCCCAGGTTGGAGAGATCCGTTTGGAGCTCCTTACAATCCCTGTTGGTTTCAACCTAAAAAGTTTAGTATCATCACCAAACTTGTCTGCTTCATTGCTTATTCTTAATTTCAAATCATTTATTAATAGGTTGGAAAGCATTGGTTCTAATAAAGAACCCTGAGGGATTCCACTGGTTACATCCCTCCATTGGGAGAGATTGCCTTTTATTCTGTTGTCTGTCTTCTGTTCTTTAACCAATTACTGATCCATAAGAAAGCGCTCACTCCTTTTAGTCCAAGGCTGCCAAGTTAGCTAAGTTGCCTTTGGTGAAGCATTTTGTCAAAAGCCTTTTAGACGTTCAAGTAAATAATGTCTACTGGATTGCTCCTGCTCACATGCTTACTGACACTCTCAAAGAACTTCAACAGTTTAGTGACAGGACTTCCCCTGGTGGAAGGCATGTAGATTCTTTTTCCACAGGGCTTGCCCCTCTATGTGTTTACTGATTCTATCATTTTCAAGCAATTTACCCAGAATAGATGTTAAACTAATTGCGGGTAATTCCCCAGATTTCCCCTGGATCTGATGTTACATTGGCCATTCTCTCATCTTCTGGTACAAAGGCTGATTTTAGGGACAAATTAAGAATTCTTGTAAGAAGGTCAGCAATTTCATATTTGAGTTCTTTAAGAACTCTAGGATGAATAATATCTGGGTTGGGTGACTTTACTGACTTTCAGTTTATCAATAAGGTTATGAATTTCATTGACATCCTGGGGGATCCCTGCTGTCAAAGAACAGCAGGTACCAACCTGGTCATTGACCCCAAAAAGCTTCCAATAGGGGTCTTTTTTCCTTCAATTTCCCTTGACTGTTGTTGGCACACAAGCTGTCAAGGGAAAGGGAAAGGTGTGAGTCAACTTTGCTCATGAAAAGGCAGTAATAATCATCTTCTATAGAATGTTGTAAAGGTACACTCACTTTTCTACTCATTCCTCAGACTCTAGGTACCCAGGTAATGGTAAAGGCATGTCACCCCCTTTAAAAGGAACTGGCATTTTGATAGCTATGCCTGTATATGTCCTGATGAAGAAACCATGGGGCTTCCATCCAAAATACTGCCCCCCCCATATTTTCAAAAGTGTTGTTGAAATTTTAGCAGCTCCTTTGAAAAATGTGACAGATCCTTTTAAAAGTGCAGGCTGTATATTTGCATGTTCCTGAGCACCTAGAATCTCAGGAACAAGTGGAGCAGTAAGTGTATTTTGACAGCAGGTACCCCCAGGATACTGAGCAAGCCAAGGCTTTCCAATTTCCACACTTGGAGAACTGCACACTTCTGCAGTCATGCAGGTATTGCAATTTTTTTAAGTGTGCATGGTATCCATTCATTCATTCATTGGAAATTGTTTGCCAAGCACTGACAACCTTTCCAAAGTGCTGGTTGGGCAATCTGAAGGGGCTGACAGTGACAGTCAAAACTGGGATAATGAAAGCTGTCTATCAACCTGTCTTCCATTGTCTCAAAAGGTGGGGAATAAAGGGCCAGCTTTATAGCTCACAATTATAGCTCACAATTATGATGGTGAAACACTGCTATATAGTAAAACAATGGAAGCAGCCATGTTTTTTTCACAATGCACCACAAAAGATACTTTAACACAGAAATAACACAGGTTCTGGAATTTTTTTACATTGTATATTAATAGTTATGGGGACGATTTGTAGAAATATTTGTATAGGCATTAGAGCACTGCTATAAGCTTCCGTATAACCTGAAATGCCTGATCCTGCCTAATCTTGGAAGCTAAGCAGGGTAAGGCCTAGTTGAAATCTGGATGGGTGACTTAAATGTTGTGAATCTCCCAGAGAGCTTTGGTTATGGGCAGTATAGAAATGCAATATAATAATACCCAATAAGGATGGCAGGTGCAAAGAACAGATGATAGCCCTAGGTATCAAGTGAAGGAGTGGATCCAACTTGGGGTAACACTTTGATAGAGTATAAAAATAACACACAGTATTTAATATTTGGAAGCACAAATGGGAAGAGATAAAATGGGATGGAAATGGCTGAAAAGGGTAAAATGCTTTGCTTTATTTTAAAATGGAACACACAGTGTGGTGGTGGGGAATGCCAGCTCAGTTCAACAGCACAAAAACAACCCCAACAAGTCCCTTAGAGCCAGAAGAGGCTTTTTAAAGCTTCATGAATATTTAGCTTGTCCTCATGTAAAATATATGACTTTGTGTAAGGATCAGGCAAAGGAGGTGTGTGATTTTTTTCTGATTTATGGGTCCAGTGACGGATTATTCATAGCAGAGCAGCTGTGTGGAAAGATTCATCCACTGCAAAATGTGATTGTACATCAGGCAGTCTGAGGGAACGGAGCTATGACTAATGGCTACTTTACATATAAATGAGAAGGTTTGTGCTAGGAACTGTTTAAAAAAAAAAAACCAGTCTCACTCACTGATTGGGCCTGGCCTCTTTGATCTGAGTGAAGCACAGGGACCAGAAGAAAGAAAAGGAGGACTTAAAACTTGCTTGGTCTCATCAAATTCCAGCACATTGTTAGCAAATGCTCAGAAATTAAGGCTAATGTCAGTCATTGTTTTTCTGAAGATGCTCAACTGTAAATGTATGGCCTTACTACAGATTTAGCCATAGCCAAGAGTGATACACAGCTAGTTAATTCCCTTTCTGCTTTTCATAACTACAGCTGCCACTGGAAGGAAAGGAGACATAATCAGGCGGAGCAATATTTGTAAATGTGCTACAATCAATTCACAGCCCTCAAAAATCCACTCACACAGACTAGTAAGCAGGCTTAGCTGTTGAGAAAGGTGGTAGCTGTGTGAGGCAGAAGGGAGGCGGATGAGAGCATATTGACAGCCTGTGTGGTTTAGTGGTTAGAGCCGCTTTCCTCAACCTGGTACCTTCCAAATGTGTTGGTCTGTAATTCCTCTTATTGGTTATGCTGAAGGGTATGAGTTTAAGGAAGTCTAGGTTGGAGTTTTAGACTTTATCTGTGGGACCTTGGGATAAATCCCTACTTAGTGGAGAGGCATAAGTAAAATATAAGCCTTCCTGACATCTCTGAAAAATATTAACATTAACCGAACAAGGAAATAAAAAGCAAAAGAGACAGAAACACAATCTGATAAGGAGAGCTTTTCTAAAATAGAATAGATACTCTGAAAGAATGTAGCTCTGTTTGAGGGTTG
The DNA here is from genome assembly GCF_004798865.1 of Varanus komodoensis. NCBI lineage: Eukaryota > Metazoa > Chordata > Lepidosauria > Squamata > Varanidae > Varanus > Varanus komodoensis. Next base: position 96,226,270 of record NW_025335268.1, read on the forward strand.
AAGATTTTAGAGATTTGTACACCTTTTGGGCCTACATTGAGCAGTATGGTCAAAAAAATTCAGCATCGTTTTTCAGGTTTAGACCCTGTCTCTGAACCTATTTGGGATGGTAGACATGACTTGGCTCTCACCAGACAAGAATAAAGATCTTAATTTCAGACTTTAGATAGAAAGTCATTTGTTTCTTGGAAAGTCAGGTTGTAGTTTTGTGTATGTGATTATCTGGGACTTCTAGACCCTTTTCCCATCCAATCTCAATCCCTTCCTTACTGTTGTATTTGATATAAACTGTCTAGACATTGCAGATGTGGCCAGATGTTGGGCCTGTAATTTATAACAAGAGCATCCAGAAGGCAATTCCAATTTGCTCTGCTAATGTTTTAAGTTACAGATGCTGAGATCTCCTGTAAATATTCTTGGCTTTCATACTAACAACTATTCTGGGGTTGTTCAGCAAATACTAGCTAACTACAAAACAATTCCATCTATCATTCGGTCTCTGGGGGAGGTTGGAAAGCCATGGGTTGTTTCATTTTTTTCAGGTCCAAAAGTAAGGGATTAGGATATTTAGATTGCAGCTCTGTGTGTACTAATTTGAGAATGTCTTATCAAACTCAGTGGTACTTTCTGCAGAGTGCAATGGATATATTCAGTATATACCACATAGAAGTTATGGTTGGTCTAATTCTGCCAATTCTGCTCATTTTCATTTTCCAATCACACTTGTATTGGTTTTGACTCTCTTTCTGAGTGCAAAAGAAAAAGTGAGTGGGGAATGGTATATTAGGGTATTTATATATTTAAAACTTTCCTTACAAAGTCCAAAGTGGCTAACAATTCAATTACAACCACATCAAAAAGTTGCAACTAAAAAAGTTACAAATCTAGAAAACACAATAAAACAAAAACGATAAAAGGGTCACTAAGTAAAATAGCCCGACAAAGACAGCTTCAAAATTAAATATCATCATTGAAAACCATACAAAAGAGTAAAAACTGCGAGCTGAGTTGATACATCTTATGGCCTCAAAAGAAAGGGTTTTCCAATGGCAGAAAGTTATTAAAGGGAAAGCAAGGAAGGTTTTTCTCAGGAAGGAATTCCAGAAGGAGTTCTAGGTACAGAAGTGATGCGTGTTAATAGTGATGGCAGCTTATTTGCATCTGGAAGGGGTTTGATGATAGTTCCTGTATCTCTACCATAACCTCCATAAGCACACAAAGAGTTCTGTAGGATTGGACAAAAGACCTACCTATTCCCTCAGCTTGTTTCACATAGAGGCCATCCTCTGGGAAGTCCACTTGTAATTTCCTTCCACTAGGTGGAGGTTCATCTTGTTTATTACTGAAGTTAGTATATACATAATAATTCAGCAGAAGCAGAGCATTCTGAAAATCAGGTATGTGCAGCTATTCTTGGATGCAATGGACCTTATTCCCAGGTAAGGATATATAAAACCGATACACAATCTAGGAGTCAGTTCTTTGTTTCAAAGTTCTGAAGCAAGTCAGGGACTGAAACAAGTGATGCTCTTGGACTATTGGTCAGTGTTTTTTTCCACCACAGGACCTGGACTGATCTTGAAAAGTGACATTAGCTTGCCATGCATCCTGCATTGAAGAACTTTCTTGCTGGGGTAGATTATTTTGGATAACCAGCTTTCTTTCAGTCCAAGGAGCTGTGCCAGAAAGAAAGGTGGTAGCCTGGTGGGTCTTGTGATCCACAGTTATAAGTCATGCATGTATGTCTAGACCTCTGCGATCATTAGCTATTGAATAACATATTCTCCACTCTGTGCATGAAGTATGGATGAGCAATTCTCTGTGTAGGGATTCCCGCACCAGTGCAGGAGTCGTGATTAATGCATTTGCTCCAGGCCCTTTGTGCCTCCCTAGAGTTTTCTGGAAACTAATACCATTTCTCCTGTTTGGCCAGGTCATCTGACACATTGTTGACACATCTATGATAGGTTTGTACAGTGTGCGTGCTATTTGTCATATAGTTGGCATGTTAACTGACAACAGAATCAGTGTTTTGCATGTTGCAAGGAGTCCCAATCCAGGTATCATGGATGTCACTACTCCCACATCCTTCTAATGTGCATCTGCTGGCCAGTTCTGAGCTATGCAAGAAGTCATAGCAGTGGTACCATTTGTGACCTTTGAACTGGCGCAACATCAGAGCTGTGCTGGAGCAAGGTGGTACTCATACCAATACCAACAATACTCTGCTAGCACAAGGACATTGACAGCCCAGTTCTAGGCATGTTTACTTGGAAGTAAATTCCACCGAGTTCAAAGTGTCTTGCTGTTTTAAAAAGTCCTATCCTCACACACTGCTTAACGATATCCCACATTAATTTTTGTAATCATGCAAATGCCCCCTTATGAATCACATTTAGGTCTGCAGATACATACAGAAATAAAGCTCCCATACAGATGCACCACCAAGAGAAGGTTCAGCTATGTCAAATCCCAAATTTTATTTATTTATACAAGAATTTATTTATTTTATTATTTATTTATTTAGAAAATTTCTATGCCGCCCCATTCTGCCCTCTATAAGTATAAATGTATATTCTACCCTACACCACTCAAGGTAGCTAAAACTACTAAACCCAACCATAAAATAAAATTATAAAATACTCGGAAAACAATATAACAAAAACAGAGATATATACAGCATATAAAATGCATTGGATAAAAACCTCAATCCAGTAAAACAAATCTGTCTAAATACAAGGGGTTTTGCCATCTGGAGAAACACTATAAGAGAAAAAGCCACCTGAGCCTTCTAGTCCAGAGCATCCCATAATATAGATGCAGCTGCAGAGAGTCCTTTCTCTTATCCCCATTATATCAGCTTTGACCACAGTTGGGACATCAAGAAGGGCATCTCTTTCAGTGCTTAGAACAAAGAATATAGAAAAAGCCATTCCTTAAGGCATTCTGCTCCTCAGGTTTTCAAGGTCATTATAGTCTGGGATAAAATATTGTTAAATTGATTATAAATACTCACATAAAAGGGTGTTTTGAAAGATAATCCAATTTGTAAACAATTACTTTGTTCTAAATTTGCTTTGGGCAATCTATATCTGTCAGTTGGTACAAAGAAGCTGTTCTGAACTTGTTGCAGAGGTAAGCCAGTCAAGTGCTAGATGAAATCTTTGCAAATATCCTGGACTGATAGATTATTTCAAGATCAGAGTCTTTCTCGCTCTACAAGTACCTGCAGAATCAGGAACACGCCTGTAGATGCTTGCAAGGAAAAGAAATTGGCAATCATGCAGCACAGCTGAAAGCCTTGGAGAACTCCATAAAAGTCTTCCCTGGGGGTGTTCTTTTTTTGCCACAGCAACAGGAGCCACTTGCCCTAAAATAGGAAACTGGAAACTGGACTGGTTGGAAGTTATCTGTTAAAGTGGAGTCCAAAGATGGGTTTTTTAAAAAATAAAATCTTTAAAGTAGCTACTTAAATGGCATTACCCTTTCCAAAGTGGTTGTGGATGCACTTTGTGTACCACCTCCACCCCCCCAACCAGATCTCTCTTGGCAGGCTTAACCAATCAAAAGCATTCCTGGCAGCATTACAGCCTCCTTCCCTTTCCATCCAAAACATCACAGCTAGATAGGCAAAGCTGGACATGCCGCTGACTTGCAGGGCAGAGGCACTGGGGAGCCAAAGATCCCTTCCAAGCTTCTCCCAGCCTGCCCAGAATGCTGCAATGAACTGAATTTGGAGGGTTAGGGACATCCCCACTGGACTTGACAGTCAGTGACTTAATGCAGATGCAATGCTGGCAGAAAAGTAAAACTTCTTTGTAGCCATCATTTCCACATATTGCCTTAGTATGGGCTCTAGCCATTATCTTTTTCCGATTTGCTCTGAGTTTTCCTCCACTGCTGCCCTGTTCATTGTAGCTGTGACTTAATTGTCCAGAGTTCCCAGAAAACCCAGAAGCCGAACTGCTTCCATCAACAGGGAGAGGAGAGTCATACAACTGTGTCATTTGCCCATCCCAAGGACTGACCACAGCTTCACAGAATTACCATTTGAGGCAGCAAGAAACTTCTTCAATGCAGTCAGGAAACCATTTTAATCCATCTTACTCCAAGGCTAGACTTTTCTGAAAGGTCTCCCATCACTGCAGTTTAGGAGCTCTTGTGAATGTAAACTCCACCAGATAGTTATCAGTCTATGGTAAAAGGACAGCATCCTGTCCTTTCATACCCAGCTCACCATCCACCCATCCAGAACAACAATGAATCAATTCTAGAGTAATTCCTGTATATAAATGGGACTTGATATCATTTTGGAAAGCCTCATATTCACTCTCCAGCCAATGGGACAACCTCTTTGGTGATGACCTAAGGGCTGTGGCCCTCTGCTAGTGGCAGCAAGCTTCTTTAAATGACACTCCACCCAAGAAGCAGGTGAAAATGGAATTTGCTTGTTCTCACAGGCCAGGTCTATCAGTGGCCTTTGAAGCCCCTTCCAACTCTACTTCTGTTCCATTCTTAATAATAAGCATGGTATTCTCTCACCTGCCACAGCACTAATAATTAATTGTGGATATTTTAAAAAGTAACTACATCAGAATTGGAAGTATCTTTATGTACCTGTTGTTATGATGACTCACCTGAATCTTGGCAAAGCCACATGGGAAGTGGCACTTACACCCTGAACCTGAAGATAGATCTTTGAGAATAAGTTCCCTACTAATTCATGTGGAACCACTTCCAAACACAGTCTACCTTGTCCTGCTTACTAGAAAATAAGTCCTATTAAACTTGGTGCAGCTTAGTTTTCAGTAATCATCTTTGGGAATAAGTTGCAAGTGTGTTTAAGATTATAGGCCTGAAACTTTCCAAATTCAGGATGAAGGGCTTGCATTTTTTCTCACTACCTAGAATGGGGAAACAGGATAGTCACTGCATGAGAACTTTGAAATAAAGAGAATCCTTGAAATAAACCCCTCTGTTCCAAAATAAAAAGTTACAAAATGTATTTTTTTTTTGCTAAGAATGTGATCTTCCTGCAGAATTTAGAATTTTTGAATCTAGATTTTGATGCCTGTATCATGCATGATAGCTAAAAATCATATGTACCAGAAATACATTTTTAAAACCTCAGATGTTCCATCTGTCTATTAACATGAAGCAACAAAAGAAAGTTGTTTTTTAAAAGTCTTTCACTGTTAATGGAAGCATCATTAGTTAATTCAAAATATTGCATCCAAGCTTATAGCATTGAAGTAATTTTTCAGTTACAAAGCTGTCCTTGCATAAGAATGAAATCAGGAGGAGAAAAAAAGCCTGCTCCATTCATTTGGGGCTGTACAAGTTGTGTCATCCAAAAGCAATAAGGAGATGTGCCAGACTGCCAAAATAAGGGATAGATGATAATTTACCAGGTCAGAAATGCACTGTGATGAAGACACAGGCAGAGAATAAAACCTCAAAAAATAAAAGAAACCAGGATGATCTAGTGGAAACTTGAGATTGCCTTTAAGCCTCTGTTCACAACGTCATTCATTCATTCATTCATTCATTCATTCATTCATTCATATTTTCATTCATTCATTCATTCAAGGCATTTATATTATTCTGTTTAGTCAGAAGCACTGCATGAGCATGTGGACATCCTCTGGAATTTTTCTACCAGGAAAAGATTGGAACAGCAGTTTATGGTTGTAATTTGCATAGTCCCTCACCATAGGCTCCTTAGCAAACTAAGCAGTCATGGAATTAAGGGTGGGGGTGGGGGGAATCCTCTTATGGATCACTAACAAGTTAAAGAACAGAAGACAGACAATGGAAATAAATGACAATCTCCCAGTGGACGGATGTCACCAGAACCACAGGATTCTGTATTAGGACCAATGCTTTTCATCCTATTCATACATGATTTGGAATTAGGAGTGGATGGTGAACTGGCCAAGTTTGCTGATGGCACTAAACTTTTTAGGCTAGTTCAAACCAAAAGTGATGGTGAGGAGTTCCAAAGGGATCTCTCAAAGCTGAGAGGATGGGCATCAAAATGGCAAATTCAGTTCAATACAAGCAACTATAGAGTAATGCATTTTGGGGCAAAAGATCCCAACCTCAAGGATAGGCTTATGGGATCGGAACTAGCAGTGACTGAACAAGAAAGGGGTGTTGGTGGATGGCTTGATAAAATGTTGGCCCAGTACTCAGCTGCTGTGAAGAAACTCTATGGTGTGGTGGAAGCAGAGAAGGAGATTTTTCTCCCCCTCTCTCATAACACTTGAACCCAGGGTCATCCCATGAAGCTGATTAGTGGGGAGGTTTAGGATGATCAAAGGAAGTGCTTCTTCATGGAATATACAGAGGGGTGCAAAAGTAGGTATTTTTTATTATGAAAAAAACAATAGCTTTATTAAGTCACAATAAGGATGACATACAAATTGCAATTAAGTACAATCTCTTAAGTGCTCAAATTGCTGGCCTTCAGCATTCACACATTCCTGTAGTCTAGTGTCTACACTCAAGCACACTTTGGCACAGGTGAGGAACTCTGAATAACTCTTACAACTGTATACCTACTTTTGCACCCCCCCTGTATATTAATCTATAGAACTCAACAAGGAAAATACTACATTATCCTCACCCTTTAAAAAGCTGCAAAAATGTCTGGAAAACACAGGAGAAGCCCTGAGGGGATAACATAAGGACCTGCAAACTCTGTGAGTGAGGGGTTGCAAATACATAGCAAATGCCTAGTGCTTCTGCCAATGACCTTCTGCAGTTCTGCATCCATCTTCCAGCCTCAGTTCCCTGTCTGAAAAATAGTGATATTGAAGATTTACGTGCTTTCTGCACAACTTTGTGTACAATATAAGCTCATTATTTCCCCTTTGAGGTGCACCATTCAAATATTTTAGGGATTGGTTGATTTGGATTTATATTCTACTTTTTAAAGTAAAAAGCGTTCAGTAAGATTAAAATCTTCTTCTGTATCCAGTATTTTTCTGAAATAAAATACATCAGAATAATTTCCTGAATTAAAATTATTTTAAAACTATTAATAAAGGTTTTGCTTATATTTGGAGGGGAGTTAACTATACTGTTTATTAATGAAGGCTGTAATCCTACATACATTTACCTGTGAACCATTAAACTTCAACTTCATTCTGAGCTGTATAGGACTGCACTGTTAATCAAAAGTGAAAAGTAGCAAGCTTACTTTTGCTGGAGCCATTTCATGTACCTGTAGTTTTATTTTATTCTAATGTTTTGAAAGCTGTGCATCTCTTCCATATACAACTTGTGCTAGAAAGGGCTTTTTAGAACAGTCAGTGGTTTGTGTAGTCAAAGGAGGTCATTGTAACATTAATGGCACACACCCAAGTGTAAGCTGACTGATATGTTTGCAATGACTGACTGACTAAATGGACACTTCTAATATCATCAATAATTGCTATGTACCCATCACTTATGGCAGTGACTTTGTACTCTGTTCAAAACTAACAGCAACAACAAAAATCATCCAAAGGTCAGGAGCAGATCCTGAGTGAAATAGCTTCTGTGCATCTTTTCCTCATAGCTTGGTAGAATACGAGAAGAGAGCTAGAAACTTGCTTTTGATTTTTTTGTGACAACTGCAAAGTCAGGAAAGGGGAATGGAAGGAACATTTATTGAATTATTACTGTAAGCTGTCCAGAGACATGTAGTGATTGGACGGGTTAGAAATACCCCAAATAAATAAATAAAAATGAATAAATAATGGTGGGGGGGGGCTGTTTTTCCTTAGGCATTACCGTGGATACCGTCTTGCATCTAGTCAGCTTTTCTTCTTTCAGTTATAAAATCTTCTAAATGCAGGAAGCATACTAAAGGGGACTTTGAGGAATATTCAGCTACCATCCATCACATCCAATAGTTATACAGGAGAGGGAAAGTTGGCAGGTGCAGCTTTTGGTACAGAGGTGAGAAATTCATGCCTGCTCAAAATGTCCGGTGATGCTATGCACGTTCTAAAGGTGCAAGACTCTTTCCGTGGCATCTTTGCAGTGGCTAAAATATGCCCTCAGCATTGACACTAATGTCGTGAGGATGAATAGAGTAATAATTGTAAAGCATTTGCTACTATTAACATGTTTATCACATTTTAAATATAGAGTCACAGGATCTGAAGCGCCGAGGACTGAGGCGTAGCTACCCCGAGATGTACCTGAGGGGAACATCTTCCTTCCACATTGTATGCATTTCCCTGTTGACAAACTGCACTGAGTTTAATCATTCAGGAATGAGCTATCACAACAAGCTCAAACCCACTAGACACATTGAATGTCTCAATCGTCTTCTTATAGGCCTGCTTTCAACTTGGCCTCCCACGGAGGAGAAGAGGCAGTGGGTAAGGGTTTTTAGAGGAACTTAGCAGGACCCTCCGCCACCCCCTCTCAGCTCACTCGTGCTATTTCAATTAAGCACCGCAGAATTTAATCTTCTGCTCTTAATAAAGTTTATTGTTGTCTTGCCAACTCGCCTCCGGACACCAAAATGCTATTATTCCGAACACAACGGGAAGGGCTATTTTACTGCTGAAAACTTTCTGACTGAAGAGTCAGGGAAGAGAAACTCCCATCCCACAGCAGGCTGCAAGCCATTTGGATCTAGGGAAATTAACGGCAAGGAAATGTACAGGAGGCTACAGGAGTGAGCCAGAGGGCAGAAGGGTAGAACCAGAAAGGCGCACACATCCACATGTACACTCCATGATGCAAATGCACAGGCAAACATTTCCTCTTGCAATTCAATCATATCCTGGTACGCTACCGTGGAAGCCAACTTGAATGGAAAGTAATTCAGATCTAGCCCTCTCCACTTCACAGATCATCGTCAATGGAGAGCTAGAGCCCATTTGGGCTATTTGATAACTTAACATGCATCACTCCATCATATCTGTTCCCTGGTAACAGGCCATTCCTGTCATGCTAGAAAAGACAGATTTATTTTACGCATATTTTAAAAGTTTAACAGTACCTTCATTTAAAAAAATGATTTCAGGTTGGTGCATGCAAGATTTTATTTCCAGCAGGTGGTGCCCTCAGGGCAGGAATTTGGGGCAGACATCCAGGGCTCCACTCCGGCAGCAAGAGGGCACTGGCTGACCACATTTTGGAGTAAGTGAAATAATAGGGAGCACCCTTTATCCTCTATAAGACCAGTACGTCAGGAATTTAAAATTACTTCTCTCTATTACTGCCCAATACATCCTCAGAGGATGAAGAGGGACAAGATACCTCTTAGTTATTTTTTTCAGCACATCTCATGTACTGCCCACATACCCCATGATGTTCCAGAATGGGTCTGCCAAGAACCCACCAAACCCACCAAACAGCTGTTCAAGAGAGCAGACTTCTGGGAGCCCAATTCTGCTGGAAATCAAGGTGTGCAGCCCCTTTTGCCAGCCCCCATGGAGGACTGCAGCCTTTGCAGTGTTCTGGGGCACCCAAATTGCCAGCCCTTGAGCTAAATTTTATCATGCCTCCCCAAAAAAAACCCAAAGGGGGTGATAATGCTTGTCTTGCCAAATGGCCAACATTTGCAAATGACCAGCTTTCTGCATGGTTTGAGCAGAGCTTTCAAAGTATTTCCCAGGTGGTAGGTATTTAGCTACTGGGAAGCATACATTTCTCCAGTCTTTTTTCCTCTTCTATCCTTAGTTGGGTTTGGTTGGGTTTCTCTGGATTTGCACTGGAGCATTACAGGAACCCCCATACTTAATATGTATACATATTTGCACACACGATCAGCTTCTGTGACTTGTCTCAGATGCAAACGTGCACATAGTAACAAGGCCACTTACTTTGTACCTCTCTGAGCTGCTCCATTTTCCTGCCCAGTTAGGGCAAATAGTTTTTGTGAATCACGGGACACAAGCAGAATCCACCGTTTTTCATGCCAGTGCAAACTTACTGGATGTTTGGGACTTTCCAGACATCACACTCTGGAGTGCAAAGTCAAGATGAAGGACTCAAAGGACTTATTTACTGTAAGTGTGATGTAGCCAGGTATGGGAGGATGGAGCATCTGGACACACTACTAGTGGCTGTGGAAGCAGCCAGTGCTCATATCCCATGTGCTGGCAAAACAAAGATTCCCATTTCCATGTGCCATCATCCACGTGGACACCTTCTTCTTGCCCATCCATCAGTATAGCCGAGATGAATCTTCACATCCACTCACCCAGTAATAGTTCTATAAACCCAGCGATTCCCCCCCTCCCTTCTCGAGGCCCCTGCTCAACAAAGCAGGCCCTGCTTCCTCAGCTCTCCTCTGCCTGACAGATGCCTCAGAGCCCGGGGCCGCAGTTAAGGTGACAAGATGCAGCCATTCTTTATGAACATTTCATTCCTGCTCGCTACACGACGTAAATTAGATTGGTGTGTTACATTCGGGCGAGAAGCAAGCGATGTCACCACCGCGCCAGCCCATTGGATGGAGAGGCTAATCCTGCCGTGAATTTCATTACTGCTTTTATACCCTCAGAATTAGCTGGGCGGTGGTGAGCCTGATTGCCTTTCACTAGGGGTTTGCTGGGGAGTTGAACAGATTCTGCTTCTGATGGGGAATGAAGCCGAGTGACCCCAGCTCCCCAGCCACTTAGATGATTGTGCCTCTTCTTGTGCATGTGTGTGTGTGTGGGGGGGTGTTTATCTGTACCCCTCCCTGGCTGCACCATAATGGAAGGGAAAATGGAACCCCTCCATGAGAAATGGTCAGGGCCTAGCTAGACAGGAGTAATTGTTCCCTGTGGGGTGCAGTATGTCAGCGGCTCCTGTACCTTGCACTTGCATTCTTAAACTCTGGAAACTCTTTCCTTGATTGTTTCTCGTTTATACTTTGGGCCCAGCATGGTAATTTTGCTCAAAACGCAATGGCTGGAAAGGGAAGTTTTGTCTCTAGAGACATTAAGTTAACCGCACTAGCCTCTCTGCCCAGCTCAGCTTCCAGCTTGGGGGTGGACACTCCTGAAGTCACATTGGCAGAGGTGGGAGGTGGGTACACAGGATAAAGTTGCCCATTCCAAGGTGGGGTGCATGGGGGGGGGCAAGCCCCTTTTGGCTTCAGCTCAGGAAAAGAAATAATTAGTCCTCCCACCTCCTCCTTGACTACCGGTTCACACTTTCTGATCGCGAACAGCCAGACTTCTGCTTCCTCATCCTCCCCCCTTCCTCTGCCTTTTGCATGTGGTTCTCCAGGTATGCCGATGTCCAGGTTCTCTTGCCTCACGCATGCACGTAGGCCTTTTTTTAAACAAGCAAGCCATTGCTGATGAAGCATTCAAACAATCGTTTGGAGCTGCCACAGTAGAAATGTTGTGCTCCTTCCTTCCGTCACAGGAAGCAGCCTTAGTCAGACTGTGAGTCCATTTTGCCTTGTATAGTCAGCAGTGGCTGGCAGCAACTCTCTTGGAGTTCAGGGACTATTTTTCCCTGCCCTACCTGGGCATGCCAGGACTGAGCCTGGGATCCCAAAGCATGTCCCCAACAACTGGGCTGCCTTCCACTTACAGACGATGTTTGGATGGGAGAGTTGGCTCTTGCTCCCACAAGAGTGGTGATGGGACAGTGCCCCCACCACACCCGAGGGCAGCCACCTGGCCTGTAAGGCAGGCCATGAGGCACATGTGGCTCCATCACCATCTGTTGCCTGAGGCAGCTGCCCCACTCTGCCTCATGGCAGAGCTGGCCCTTCACCCTCCTCTTCCTGGCCCCCCACAGGGCCTCCTTCTGCATCTGTGAGCAGGTCCACTCACTCCAACTTCATTTTCCTAGACTCACAATCATTGCCTGATCCTCTACTAATCAGTATTGTTTAGAGTCCCAGCTGTTGATGGGTAAATGGAAATATCTCCTCACCTGCACCCTAGCTATATATGCATTTCTAGCCAATTGCTTCCTGTAGCTTGCTCTCCTATCACATATGAAGCAGCAAACAGCAAAAGTGAGCACACCAATTCACAAAGTATGCACAGGACAGCTTCTTAAACAATGGTTTGCAATATGCATTTCCATCCTGTTCTGTCTTGTAAACTGTTTCAAACTATCCCTATGGAAACCTTCCTGAACCCCTCTTTATAATCCAGCCTGATTTATAATCCCTCCATTTATTCTATTGCCTTTCATTCCTCTCTGCTCCTTCAAAGGATAATACAACCATGATTTGATTATATATGTTATAAAATGTTTCATCTGCCTGTCCATCTGCCCGTCCTTCCTTCCTTCCACCTGGGCTCCATTCTGCCTTTGCTCTTACCATATTTGCCCTCATATTTGCCCTCCCGCCCCTCCCGCCCCTTGAGATCGGCAGCAGGGGCTCTTCTCCAGGAGCCTTCCGTAAGAGATATCAGGAAGCAAAGTACCCGGAGGAGGGCCTTCTCTGTGGTGGCGCCCCATCTGTGGAATGCGCTCCCCAGAGAGGTCCGCCTGGCACCATCGTTATTTGTTTTTCGGCACCAGGCTAAGACCTTTTTATTCAAACAGTATTTTAATAATTTTAATATTTATAGTTTTAATTGTGCAGCCAGTGTGTTTCCAAGTTGTAATTGTATTGTTTTATTTATTTGTTGATATGAGCCATCCCGAGGCTATGCAGCAATGGGGACGGCATATAAAAACTTTAAATAAATAAATACCCATCGGGACCACGCATGCACATATTCCTTAACAGTTCAGGTCTGTTCAATTCCCTGGAAAAGTTTCATCAGTCATCCAAGGCTTCTTCCAACACTAGGGCAAGAATACCCAGGAAGAATGTAAAATCTTTCCAGCTTTTCCAGAAAATAACTCCTCCCTCTTTAAGCTGTCTAAAGGCATAGGCCTATGCATATTTAGATAGGAAAAAGGTGCTGGCTGGGGAATGCTGGGAGTTATAGGACTGCTTTCTGTCTAAACACATTGATAAGATTGTACCTAAGCTTCTGATTTCTGTTGCCTGCTGGTCCTAACAAAAAATGTTTTCAAGTCGTAAGCATAAAGTTTCCAGACTTTCTGGGCTGCATCTCTCTTTGGCATTTTGTATAATGTATAAATACAAATATGCTTATATGACACTGTGCTGGAACACATATGCTCCATGATGATGAAGCCCTTACTGATAGCTTGGGCCAACTATTTATTTATTTATTTAAAACATTTCTATGCCGCCCCCATCGCAACAAAGCCTCGGGGTGGCTCACAACATACATAAAATACAATCAATAATTTAAAAACTGGTACCATCTCGGCTATATATTAAAATCTATAAATACAATAATAATAAATTAACAGTTAAAATAACTTTTAAATAAAAAGGTCTTCGCCTGGCTTTCACTTGATTATGAAGCTGACCACTCCAGGCTACTAAGATCACAGTCTGGAAAACAGATTAGCCTTTGAGATTAAAGAAGTTGCTCATCTTTGCTAACAGACTGCTGTAGATCTTCCCTCAAACACAGAACTGTTTTTCCTATGTGTCCATGGCTCAAATCCGGAAAGTGTTTTTTTCCCCTTGGGTATAAGAATCTACATTGCAGAAAGAAGCCAGAACACTGCAAAAACTCATAGTATAGCAACTTCCTGATTCTCTCAGTAAAGCAGGCATTCTTTAAAAGAATATATATAGTAATCCCAAGCATATCACACTTCGGGTCCCTCTGCCTGTGTGCTGTGCTCATCATTCTTAACTTTCAGTGTTTGCTGCTTAATCTTTCCCAGATCTGGGAGGGCACTGCACTGACATTTAAAACCCTCTGAATGACAGCTGTTATATTGAGGCACCAAGAAAGATCAAAAGGATTGGAGAAGGCAGGAGGAAGTGGCCCAGTGTATGTCTCTGTGCATGGGCCTGTTGCTGCATGTTAACATGTGTGCCCACTCTCAGCCCTAACAATTCAGATATCATTGAATCCTAGCCATAAAGAAACTGGATATGTTTTAAAAATTACACTTTCCACTCCTACTTTTCAATCAACTAAACTATAGGACTGCGGCTATAATCCTAAACACACTTAATAGTGAGGACCACTGAACATAGCTGAATTTATTTCTGACTAAATATGCCTAAGATTGTGTTGTACCTGAGTTGATCATGTCCTCTCACCTTTCCAGAATGTGCCTTTTTGTTTGCATCATTTCAAAAGTGGCATTAATATCAGGATATTCAACATTTTACTTCTAGATCTATGATTTGGATGCTACAAAAAGTCGGGCTGGTAGAAAAGCGGCAGGCTCATATGGAAAGATGCAGATTCATAGCCTTCGCCCTTTCTGTGATCTTTACCTTTCAGTTTTTTTACCCAATGTCCAGTCACCAGGGTTTTGAACCAGGACCCTTGGAACATCTTTGGATTATCTGAATTAGGTTTCCCAATTTCTCAACCAGCTACAATAGCTGTGCCTTTAATTACAGCTTGAGCTGCAGACTTCGGCAGGTCCAATACTGAGAATAGCTTTACTTGCTGAATTCTGCACAGCAAATTGCTGTGGCAGAGCAGGGCAGCTTTTTTACCCTGGTCAATTGACAGTCTTAGTCAGAACGCATTCCTTGAGCATGTGAAGCAACAGTAAAGTGCAGAGTGCTCCCCATGTTACAGTTTGAACAATGGTGGCTCTGGAATGGCCAATGGCCATTGGCATTTGTTGTACTATGTTCTGTTTTGCTCATTTTCTCCTAGTTCTTCAGTTGTGTATCCAGCAACATCTGTGGGCATCTGCACATCAGCAATCAAATCACTTGCATCTGGAGATGGGAAAAGGAGCTCAAATCAAGGTATCTAAATGTGGAAGTGGAACTTAACAGATGAGCATCAAACTAAACTAGGTCTGACTAGGCATGAGGATCACATCCCAACCTCTGTTTGTCCTGGGACATGTCAAGACCTTGGAGAGCTCATTACAGGAAGTTCTGGCTAGAGCATTGCCCTTAAATGAGCTGCTGTTCCAGCAAAGCACTGTAGTCCAGTGAAGCCTTAGAAAAGTTGGAAGAGTCTAGCCTTCCATTGGCTCTGCCCTCCTGGATGCTGATTGTAATTCTTCAAGGGACAGTGCCTTTTTCTTCAGTCCTGTGATCCTGCAAGGGACCATGATCAGAGTCAGACAGCAACAAGAATGCTAGGCAAGTCAAAGGAACCTTAATACAAAGCCCCCAAACCAGGGGACATGATAGAACCTATTACTCAAGAAATCTTAAGAAAATGGAGTTCCTCAGTGCTTAGGAAAAAGAGTAGTGAAGAACTATATAACAGAATTTTGATGGGTGGCTGGTTGAAGAATATTTCTACTCCTCTCAGAGAGAGAAAATTAATGATATACATTCTTTGTTCATTTCAAGTCATGGGAACACTTTTAAAGCAGTTCATTCCTAACACTGATATTAATTCAACCTTGGTTCAATGAAACTAAGCTGTTAAGGATTATGAAAGAAGATTTTCAGAAAGCAGCTACTGGAAAGCAACCATGCCTCAATAGCAGAGCTCCTGCTTTCTTTCTTTCTTTCTTTCTTTCTTTCTTTATTTATTTATTTATTTATTTATTTATTTATTAAAAGCTTTTGTATGCCGTCCTATTATACAAGATCTCAGGTCGGCTTACAATATTTGCATGCAGAAGGGCCCAAGTGTAATTTCTGGTCTTTCCACTTTAAAAAAGGAGGGGTGGAGGAAACTGGCCACTGACAGTCACAAGAGGCAGAGCTGAGCTAGGTGGACAAATAGTTCAGCATCCGTTAAAGTGCAGCAAAACATACAGAAAACAGCCATTAAAATATAGCATGCATGTCTAACCATGATAGGCAAATGCGTAGCATCTGGGGATCTAGCAAGTCTCTGTGAATAGAACTCACTGGCATCAGTAAGCTTAACTCTATAGAATGGGTTCCCCTTAGCTTGCTTATCCTGATGTTACCTCTGTTGGTAAACAGTTGGCACACACCAAGCTGCAGTAGTGGGTATCAGTTCCCAGAAATCAGAAAGAACATTCAGGTGGGATATTACTGTTTTTGCTTTCTTCCCCCCTCTTCTAATTAATACTCTAATCTTTACCTCTGCAGTTCCTTTCCACAATAGGGGCCAATACACCTTCCATCCATATGCTGCCCTAACAGTGTAGAGGACTCCTCTGAGATCAGACCTGACAACCAAGGCTCAAGCAAGGGATGGGCACACTTGATTAAGGCCAGAGATCAAGGGAGGATTTAGCTGAGACTGTAACTCCATTCTCATAAGGGGAAAAACTGAAGCTGATAACATGCTTTAGGATCTTTGTGGAAATGTATTTCTTTGTACCTATAAGCTTATCATCCAGATCTTGTGGGATTTGTTAAAGCCAACTGGAAGCAGGTTTGGAACAGTGTGGTGTAGTGGTTTAGAACTCAGGATGAGATTCAGGCGATCTGGGTTCTAGTCCCTACTCAGCCATGTAGCCAACAGGGTGACTTTGAGCAAGTTGCAGAGTCTCAGCTCAGCCTACCTCACAGGCTTGTTGTTCTGGGGATAAGATTGAGCGCAGGAGGAAGACAATGATGTCAGCTGCTTTGAGTTCTGTAAAAAAGAAAAAACGCAAGATATAAATCTAATAACAAGTAAAGAGGAGATGCAACATTCTGAAGAATGAGTGGCTGGGCTTCTCTGCAACATAGGTAATCAACTAGGATTTGTAAGAATGATCAGTTTCTACTTCCCTATGTGACATGCTTTCTCAAGAGCTACTAGTCCCAGTAGTTCCTTATGCATATACTTAGTAGAAACCCTCCCCTCTGCCCTGTTGGCCATTCTGCTACTTCAGAAACTATATAATTTCAGAATTAAAATAACATCTTTAAAATAGATCCTATTAATTTCATGTTTCATGAGATTTTATACATGGGATGGAAAAACTTGCGGGAGGAGATCATGCTGTAAATTTGCACTGGGGCCTACAAAGTGATGCTTGGGTTTTGCTGGCAACCCTGATCCCATCACTGTATGCTGACATAAGAAAAAGAACCCTAAAAGAAGATACTAGAAGTATCCCTACTTGAGAACTGTCAACGTATCAAAAATTAGAGGTAGGGACACATAGGTTGGGATTCAAATCCCCACTTAGCTTCAAAGTATCCTAAGTGGACTTGAGTCAAAAATATCAGCTTGGTGCCTGCAGCAGGAACTTTAATCCCTTAGGCAAACTGAGGCAGCCACTGCTGGCAACAAATCTGGGGCATTTTAAAAGAGCAGCAAATTGCTCTTCCTTTGTTATTGTGTTTTTATTGTTAAGGATGGGCGGAAACACTTTTGGAATTCTCTGCTTCATGTGTCAAAATAATTTGGCTGGCTTGGGGTACTATGTACTTTGGTTTGGGTACCATTTGCTGGGTGGTACCATGTGCTGCTCCACCTTTGGTGGCAACATTTCTTTGGCCAAACCTGGTGGTGAAAATATATAATAACATAAATAATTGGCCAGCTGCTGCTTTTTCAAAGCACACCCAAACTGTATCCCCTGAGATGGGCAGTTCCTCCTAGCTAAATGCTGGGAATGCCCTGTGACAGCAAGGTGCCTCTCTCCTAATCTAGCTCGGAGAGTAGGGAAAAACAGGTTTGCCCCCAGCATAGACTGTTTTGACCTCTATGGAGGAAAGGTCGGACACAATGAGTGTGAGAGTAGAAGAGAGTGTGAGAGAGAGCAGAAGCTGGCACTGGGGCGTGGCGGGGAACCTAGAAGTAATCACTTAAGGAAAAAATGCTTCCCAGTTGGGCTTCTCCACTCTGCCCTGCTGCTCTGCTACCATCTAGATGCTGTTTCCAGGTGAGATGTGCAGTGCTGACAGATGATGCCCCTCTCTCCATCTGGGGCAGGTAAAGCTGGAACAACTCTCCGGTGTCTCAGTACTGCTGAGCTGTCATTAGTATGCAAAGAATGTTAGGGGAGTGAAAGATAGAGAAAGTGAGTGAGAGAGAGGGGGGAGCCAGTTGTTTTATTCATGGCTGGTGATATTACAGACTGAGTGAAAATCACATTATCGTAATGGGAAAGTTAGAGTTGCTGAGACGATGCCCTGAAGCCTGCACGCTGATTGGGGTGTGATTGCTATCTGTATTTATATGTAGAAAGCAAAGTTCACTCTCAGTTCAAGATGGTGGCGCCTGCTTCCTTCATGCTACATAATTCTTCAACAGGGAGAAGGCTGGAAGAGAGCGGAAGCCTGTGAGTGCCTAACCAGGCATATGTGTTATGTGTGTTGGGAGGAGGGATTTCCAGAACGCACAGCAAGTCCCTTCCTTTCGCTCTCCATTTCATTCTGTCTCCAGCTGCCCCAGCTCAGGTGTAGTCAAGATTCCTTAAAAAATGTACCAGGGAGCTGAAGGAGAGTGCCGGAACAGATCAGCCTCACCATGCGGAGATAAATGCTGGGAAGAGAAGAAGAGAAGATCTGCCACGGAGGAGGTGCTTGGAAGCAATCAGGAATTGCCCAGGGCATTTTGCTGTCCGGGTAGAGGATCAGATGACCTGGCTGCCCCATTGCATGCACAGGAACTGGTGATGGGATAGGGCTTTCCCCTGCTCTCAAGGCAACACGTTTGGGGTGTTCAGGGCAGGAGTGGGATACAAAAGGCCTACCCTCCGGTGTGGAAATGGCGAATGGCTCAGGAGGATTGGCCAGAAGGTGCCACCGATGATGGCTACAACATCTGCCACCTGATGTGGTTGGCTGACTCCACCTCGTGCCAGTGTGGCCCTGAAAGCCATGCCTCGTCAAATGCAACTCTACCGCCTTAACGTGGTTTTTGCTTTCTGCCAACAGGGCTGTTGGGCAGCTCTCGATAGAGGCTTTGTTGCACATTAATATACACCGGACATTCCATAGATTGTTCTGTGGCCTCCCTTAAAAGTTATCCTGAGCCACTGAGAGGCTGCATCACCCACCTCCCTGGTAGACCTTTCTGGCAAGGAGAAAGCCTACCTGGGCCATCCATTGGCCAGAGAAGGAGATACTGGAGAGAGTTTGCTTCTCACCTCCCTCATCATCTGACTTCTAATTGCCTTGGGGCTGAAGAGCTGAAAGAAAGCACACTCTGGCTTCTGCCATTGGCCAGGGAACCAAGGGCTGCTGAGTAATACGTGTGTGATTTTGGGAACGATTGTTTTAGTTAGTGTAAGTTTTTGCCTGCAAACCACCTTGTGAATAATTTGATTTAAAGGTGTGGCATAGATCCTCAAAATAAATACATAGATACAGTGCTGCTTTGGTCCCATCTCGCATCTCAAGCCACAGCAGAGGTGTTCCATGAGCAGCCCAGAGAAGCAGCTCCATCTTCTGTCCAGAAGAGGGCACTGTGGCCCTAGGTAGCCAGGGTGTGGCCATATAATAGTCCTTAATACAGAGGTGAAAAGAATGACTTGCAATACAGTGTTTATGTGTGAGAAGTTTAGGAATATAGGGTTCTTCCAGACAAGGCTTCCAGAAAAAGCAATTGTACCACTTCATTCACAGAGTTTTGTGTGGGCTCTATGTGTGTGTGTCCATCCAGGTGATGTCATTTTCAGTTTGTGCCCTCCTTTCTGACCATCTTTTATAAAGGTGGGGGCGGGGGGAGATTTTCACAGCAATGCAGCTTTTTCTGAGATTTGTGGACTCTGCAGATTTGCATAGTTCTTTAAAAAAGGGTGACGTGTACCATTTGTCCATTTGCAAGTGTGTACTTACACAAGTTCAGATTGGCACAAATGAGCATTTGCAAATGAATGAAATCCAATTCTGTTAGTGAGTGGAAAGATAATCTGCAAAAGAGAGGTGGAATAGATTTAACAAAACATGGACGTCCCACACAGAGAAGAAATGTGGCCATAATTGTTTGAGTGTTCTATTCTTTGTTCCCTTTCTTTGCTGGTGGTGGGCAAGGTGAGGCTTCTGGGAGTCATATGTTAAGGCATGGCTCCTTCCTTGCTGACATTTGTGGGATGATTTGCCCTTGTTTCCTATGTGTTTGTTGGCCAGTTTCGGGACTCTAACCCACCTGTTCTTTTCGAAAGGAGTGTTATATATTTAAGGCTTATTTAAAATTAATAGAAGATTGACAAAATTTATTGATGTATTTATTAAATTTATATGTCCAACTGGCAGATGCCCTTGGGACAGTGCATGGTAAAAGCATGGCAAGAAAAGAAGAATAAAGTCAACAGTGTGTGTGTGTGTGTGTATGAGACAAGAAACAGATGAGGTAGTTGCTTTCCCAAGCAGGAAAAAAGCCTTTTCTAGGGACAGTTCCGGGTTGAGGCGGACTCCCAGACTGTGCATGCATAAAGACTTAAAATGGCAACATGACAGGGCAAGGCAGCTCTCTCTGGACAGGAGTTCTGCAATTGGGTCTTGCCACAGAAAAGGTCCTTCCACTCTTTCCCACCAACCATGACCTGGCCAGTGGTGGGACACACAGAAGGGCCTCTCCAGCTGATTGCTGGGGGCAGGGAGGACCATACCGATGGACATCCTACTGGGTGGGGGACCTTAAAGAAATACCAGCTCTTTGACTTGTGCCTGGAGGTTAGGAGGGTGCCAGAGTGGATATATTTATTTATTTATTATTTATTTATTAAAACATTTTTATGCCGCCCCGTTCGCCGAAGCCTCGGGGCGGCTTACAACAATAAGTTAAAATAAATCAAAAATATAAACATTAAATTAAAAATACAAAAATACAGTATAAAATAAGCCACCCTGGCCAAATAAAATCCAATAATATTAACAGTTAAAATGCCACTTGAATAAAAAGGTCTTCGCCTGGTGCCAAAAAACAAATAACGACGGCGCCAG